>NC_056741.1:930809715-930962215 GCF_019279795.1 Protopterus annectens | reverse complement strand
ACAAGATGCTGTCTAGAATATGCCCTAGGTAACAATGTTTTTTTTTCAGCTGCCTTGATATATCATGCTATAGCTATGACGTCTTCACATAATCTCTCTTTGCACCATAGAAATAGATTTTTTATGCTTATTAAGTGTAAAAACTAACAAGCTGTAATATCAAAATTGTATGTTATACTCTTGCTGATGTCTGGTACTCACAAGCTGTGAAGACAGTGAGGAGTATCTATAATGGGCACCTTTTTCCTGCAAACTTACTTATCAGCAGTTTACTCTTATTGGCTTGGGATTGTGAATCTACTCTAGTGCCCATCTTCATGACTGCTTCCCTTTGAAGGTGATCTGGGACCACTTCCCCTCCTTCCTTGACTGTCCTCAGTGTACTGTAAGTTATAATTTCCATAACCACTCCCAATATAAATGCTATTTCCACTTCAACAACAGCAATTGACTACACACTCTCCTATGGTGCATACGAAAAAAAAATCACAAAAGGTGTAATGCATGAAATGCCCTTATTTATTCAACTATTTTTTTTTACTAATTATTATAGTTTTATCTAAACAAACCAAACTAATACACTAATGGAAGACATTACAATTACTTCATAAAATTCTAGCATTTACTTCTGTATAATTACTGCAGTCCTCTAACCCTAAAGTACCTGTCAGCATCTTCAAAAAAGAATTACTGCTTCGTGCCAAAGTAATAAACACCATCCTGATGTGACATTGCTTATCAACCACAAACATAACACATGTGGAAACTTACAACTGACTCCATAACCTAATCAACGTAATAAAACATGGGTAATCTCTAATGACCAACTCCAAAATAGCATTGATGTTCTAAAACTATATCACATTAATTCTAAAGTGCATGCATGAAAATAGACATTTATGATCTGGATAGAGTTTTGTGAATCAGACATAGTATGACTTATAGAAACCTGGAAAAAAAGAATAATATTAGATGACAAATGCCAAGACCTAGATACAGCACAAGTAGAGCTGACTGAATATCTACAACAGTAGGTAGAACTGCAGTGCTATAGTCAAATCTAATATTGCAAGGATCTTATCAGCAGCACTGCTTGTACACTTTAGACTAATTCATATAAACAAATCCATTCTGTTGCAACTTACATACCTCCACATAGTAACAGTATAATAACAAATATCCTGTTTTGCACAACTTCACTAAAAAGGCGATATCATTGTGGTTGGAGATTTTGACAACTGATACAAAATATTTTCTCTGATTATTCTATATCAATTAATTTACATGGATTTACCAACTTATCTCATGCTCTACTGGCACTGGTAAAAGTATGGGGTAAAAGCAGTAAATTAGATTGAGTACCAACAACTAATGCCAGTAATATCACTAAATCAGGAATTTTACCAGATATTATAACTCACCATCATCCTACATATATAAAATGGAATGCAGTGGCATACTTCAGAAATAAAATGTTCACCCATTTTCATTCCTAAATATAATTCAGTGAATCTTTCTTTGACTACATTCTGTCATTCTCAAGCAATGTCAATGGAAATCTTTGAAATACATTCCTCCAGATGAGTTAGTGAATGTTTTTAATAACTCTTTCCATAAAAGTACTGAACATAGCCGCTCCTTTTCAGAAACAAAAATTAAAATATAAACCAGCATCAAGCTAAGAAATGAAATTAAAAACTTGATGCATCTCAGAGACAAAGGGAAATTAAGAAAAAGGAATCCTACAATCACAAATAAACAACGGCATACTCTACAAAACTAATCAAAGAACAAAATATACACAAATAGAAAACAGCATCACATACAGAATGAAAATATCAATAAAATAAACCCGGCTCAATACTATAAATAACTTAATTAAACTAGGAAAGCAAAATTAATCCAAATCACAGTACACCAATTTTAACATACTTTCAATTTGAAATTGTATTTATAACAACAGCTACTTAATTCACTCAGCAGTAAACTCCTCTGCAGTCAAACATGACAACAGCTATGACACAGGTATATTAATTTTCCCTTCAAAGCCATAAAAATATCAAAAATATTCTCAAGCAACAGATAATCTCCTTCCTAAATATTTTTATATTGCTGGTACTTAAGCTATTATATCATGATAAATAGATTTATCACAGAACGATTTATCCAACAAAACTGGAAGGAATCTTATACTTCTACATAAATATGTCTCTTGAAAAGATCTGTCCAAATACAGGACCCTAGTTATTTTATCTCAAGTTTCAAAAATCATAAAATACACACATTTGCAAACAATTAGTGATTTTTTTTTTTATTAAAATCAGAACTCCCTAATTCATCTTGAATTTCAGTCAAATTGTAGTAGTTAAATAGCTCTACTAACCTTTTTTGAATGAAATAAGCACTAGAAAAAATCTAGGCCTTCATGTTGCCTCACTGTTTTCTAGATTTATTAAAGGCATTTGAGGTATTACATGCCAAATTACTCAATGGACTAGTGAAATGCAACTTGAGTAGAAAATCTTTAACTGATTAAAGGCTACTTACACCACTGCTCAAAATGCATTCAATGGCAGTGTACTTGTTTTGAATTCCTGTCTATAACAGTCTGGGAACCACAAGGCCCAATTCTAGGCTCACTTCTATTCAGCATATTTGCAAATGACTCTACACTAAGATCTTCTGCAACTAGAATTGATACATTACCATAAATTACACAAGTATTCAACTTTCTAGAAAATGTTCTTAATGAATTATTAAAGCAACAACAATAATAATAATAATCATTATTATCTTAAATGCAAACACAAGTAACAAAGGTACTGCTAAAATTAATATAAACTATCTTAATAATCCAGCTATAGAGCTAGTGACCCCACAAAACCATTAGATATAATAATAGACTACAATGTCAAATTTGATCATCATATTAACAACATAGTAGACAAAACAATTAAGAAATTAGGTATACTATATAAGGCTGAACCTCTATCTTTATTCTCCACAGCCTAAGCACTATAGCTTCCAACATTACTATATGCACCAACAAGTTTAACTAAAATTCAAAAACAGTAATCAAAAAACTTGAAATTACCTATAAAAAACATACTTAATATCACTCACCCCTGTTTTGCCCTGAGACACTTAGGATGATTTGAGCTTCAACATATGTAAAACTCAATCAAGTAAACCTTTAAATTAAAATACATTACACTTAAAATTAAATTTAATCACATTGAACAATTATCACTTAAAGTCATGTACGATCCTGAGAAATGCTTTTCTATCATAAACCCTATTGAAAAAATGCACTCCTCTAACATCATTCTGTTCACATCATCAAAACGAATTACTCATAATAAAAATAAACTAATACATTTGGTGATTCACAACACTTTTACTGACTAAACTGTAGAATCCTATCCCATTTGCTACTCAGTCATAGCCTAATGTGAAAATCTTCCAGTAAAAGCTAAAGGGTTACCTAATAACTAAGTGGTACTTTCAATATATCACAAATAAATAACATAAAATACCAATAATTCACATATTAAAGAAGAAAATATACCATAAAACAGAATATGTGATAATCTGAAGCATTAGAATCGTCCTATACCTTTATCAACATCAACAATTTATTTAATAGCCATACACTAGTCCTATGTTCCTGTTTATTTTCCACTATATTCTTTCTACTTAGTCTATTATCTTATCTTCAATAATATATTGTTTTCCCCTCCTTTCTTATACCTTTATTATATGCTCTATCCTCTTGCACTATATATTCTATATTTACCTGTACATTTGCCTTCTACTAAAAGTTAAAGGAATGAAGAATGCTGCTAGAATTGTTGGTGTGTAAGTATAAATAGGGTCTATATTAGATCAGAAAACGCTTAAACAAGCGAACGCTGATCGATCGACCTTATTTTAGCAAATGTTCAAAATATCGAAGCAACAGAAACCCGAATATTTTCCTAGGGAAAGAATTTGGTTGTCCATTTCTGTTGCTTTGGTATTTTCAGTGCTGTGGTGGAAAGTTACGGATCAGATTCAGGTAAGTGTGCGATTGTGTGGATGTGAGTGTTAGGGTGGGTTAGGTGAGTTAGGGTTAGGGCTTGGGTTAGGTATGTGTGCGATTGTGTGGATGTGAGAGTTAGAGCAGGTTTAGGTGAGTTAGGGTTAGGGAGCAGGTGAGGTGAGTGTGTGATAGTGATGTACCTTAGGGTTAGGGTTTGGGTTAAGGTAAGTGGATAGTTAGTGGTGTGTGCATAGTTTAGTGTAGGGTTAGGTGTCAAATTTTAGGTGTATGTGTTTGTTTGTTTGGTGTGCTTGTGTTGTGTGTATTTGTTTTGTATCAGCGATTTTTTTCCCTAGGAAAAAAAATCGCTGATCTGACAGTTTGAGATTGCAAGCTTTCGCTTACATAAGGTTGATCAATCAGGGTTCACTTTTTTAAGCGTTCGCTGATCTAATATAGACCCGTGTAAGTACATGCTTAATTATAACAACTGTTGTATGTAAAGTTTTGCAATTAATATTACTGTAGTTGCATTTGTACTTGTAGTTGAATTTATGGAACATTTCTCCCCAAGCTTCCACTGAAAAAGGGCTCTATCCTAATTGTACCATTCAAGTTAAAAGATGGTAAATAAGTAAACCAACAAACAGGCAAACAAACCCAAAGCAAGTTCACATTAACAGAAGACAGCATATGATTTATTTGTTTTATAATAATTCTTACATTATAAGTAAAATGCTAGCACCAGAGCTCATCATGCACTTGTTTTTGGGATGTTAAAACAGAACTATCTGTAAAAATGCTTTTACTAAATAGTCAATAACTTAATACTTTAAACATTTGTCGTGGATGCCAATGTTGTCTTCAATTTACAAACTAAAAAGAAAAGGGGACCACTGAGTTCTTTTTTTTAACTTTTCCCTTTTCTAAAACAATGTGTGATGTTGGAAAGACCACATTTTACAATCAGAGGTATGGGGCAGAGGTTATACAGTATGGCAGGCAGGGAGGTGGACTTCCCTCCAACACTCAAGCAGTTGTTTAGTAGTGTTTGTACAGTTTTGTTCTTGAATTATTCTGCTTGTTTGGCTAATGATTTTACAGTGGATAAAGTTAAAGTTTCATTGCTGAGTATATACTTTCAACTTTGAAACCAACATTTTTGGTGATAATCTACTATAAAAGACCCCTTTCCGTCTTACATTTTCGAAGTCAATCACATATTCATCTTTACACAGCAAATTGTATTCATGCCTTATGGTACTTCATTGTCTTTTCTCTTGCAACTGCTTTGGAATAATTTTGGGTTTTGGTACTTCATTAATTGTACTTGGGCTCTACAGTTCTTATAATCAAATGCTGAATTTGAGAAAAGTAGTTTTTTGCCAGATTTGCTTGCTATATTAACAGAAGAAACATTTATGAAGTATAAGTTGAGATGCTGATCTGAGGACTGAAATAAGATTCCTAGCCCTATAAATCTGTTATAATCTCAAGGAATTTTAAGTAAAAGAGAACTAAGATCCATGTGCTAATTTGTTACCAAAAATGACTGCTACTTTCATTATAGGTCATGGTGAAAAATGTCAGTATGATCATATAGAAAAAATATTTTTAATTATGAGGATTGTTATTTTTAATTAGTGAGGAGCTTTGTAAGATTATGTCTGGGACAGAATATCATTGTCATTGTTGTTGTTAAACTTTACTGTTGCATACTTACGACATTGTGAAGTAGTCCTCCAGTCTTTAATCACTGCACCAGCAGATTGACATGCAGTAGCATATGCCTGTAGGTTTGTACAAAGAGTGTCTTGTTTCCCATCCACAGCACAGAGATCATACACACAATTTTTGAAGTAAATTGTTGGATCAACCACAGAATGGCAGGAGGTGAAGGGCCCATTTTTGGATGATATTATTCCACATTTATTTTCATTACTGTACAGTTCAGTTTTAGTCTGGTCACAGCTGGGACAGTTATTTGTACAACCATCATTACACTTCACTCCTGAAATGTTTACCTTCCAGGATCCTCCAAACACATTAACATCCTTTGTTATACTTCCATCAGGTAAAGAGAATTCATCAGAACGGTCATCATTAAAATTACCACAAAGGCCGCACATCTGGCTTTTGTAGTTACTTGGGACTTCAAGATATACATAATAAGCAGTATCATAAAGGGCCTTCATACCAAAACTGGTTTGCAGGATGATGTTGTTACCTTCCTGGTTTACCCAGAGTTGCCCATTAGCCAAGATGACTGGAAGACTAACAATTTCTTCATTTACCTACAAAATAAAATAAACATTTTAAGCATCCAACCAACATGAATATGAAGATTTTCTCTCAAATACCTTACCTTACTGGCATTGTTATAAAGATTTATATGCCAAAATTTAAAGTGAAAGACAATAACAAGTATAGAATACTATACTATCTGAAAAATTCAGTGAAAATAATTGTGGTTAGATTAATTAACCATTTTACAAGTGTACAAACCAAAGGCAAATGTTGATTTGCAGACTTCCTCAGTATGCAAATATGTTATCAGTGAAATATAATTTAAGCCCAAAATGGATTTTTTTTTGTTCATTTTTCTCATACCCAAAGGCTAATGACAGTTTCAAATTTAAGTGGATTTATATCTATATGGAAAGCAGTAGTGGTGCTATTTATTTACTATTTGGTAACCAGGTAGGTTGGCTGGTCCAAAGACCCCATATGACTCTAAAGTACACAAACAAACACAAACAACACAAATATTCAAGAAGCATATAATACATAAGAAAAAATCTAAAATTAAACATTTTAAATGATCTTGGAACAAATATTTGCTTGTTGCCGATTATGCATTTTACAGTATCTTATATACAGAGAAATGTTGCAGAAATTGAGTTATCAGTAAAAACACATTTTTTTACAATACTTAGAGTATACACATTGTGCCTTTCAATATTTCAGAAAGCAAGCAGTACAGCATAGCAAATGGTGAGGTTAACTATTGTCCCTATATAGCTTGGCTAGATTTAACACAAGACAGCATATTACATTTCTTGGTGATGAGAGTGAACATACAATTAATGCACTTCCCTTTTGTCTGGTCCAAACATTAATGGAGAACCTGAGTATCAGAAGGAGATTTGATAACCATTCCTCATTTGCAATCATCAGCAAACTTCCCTTAATATCAGATTTTATGTCAAAGAAATATATATACCAACAAGGAGGCAGAGTCTCATAGCATACCAATTGTGAAATGTTTCTATATTTAAGCAAATACCCCCTGCCTTAATAGCATTTGCCAATTACCTAGCCAGCAAACTCTGTAGAAGTTAATGTTGATTTGGGATTGTTTTTCTGCAGTCCCAGCACTGGGAAGATAGTATCAATGGCCATGACAAGGACAATATAAAAGGTATGGACAGGATGCCCCATATCCATGATCTCAGTAACCTTTTTAAAGAACTCAACCAGGGTAAGCAACCACGATCTAACTTTTGAAAAGCCAAACTGGTATGTATGCAGGGACATAAGGCCACCTATATTATTATTTATTAGATCAGTTACAGATCTTTCCATAGCCTTGCAAATGATAATATTAGTGAGACTATTAAGTCTGTAATTCTCAAGGTCAATGGATAGACCACTTTTACGTAATGGCACCACAACTGTCATTCATCATACTACAAAGACATACCCAGTGGAGAAACAAATATTGAAGACTTGATGGAGGGATTTTGCTATGTCATACTTAACCACTTCTCAGCAGATATCCAAGGATAGTGCCAGGACCCATGGATATAGTATTTTTAACTTTGGAACGTGCCAAATAGACTTCTACCAAACTGATCTTAGGAGAAAAGGGGTGTGGGGGAAAGACATTTGGGTGCCATGACTTTGAAGAGATTATCAGTGTTCAGTGGTTAAATACAACTCAAAAGCCCACAGAGGGACAACTTAAAAGTTTGCCATCAGATAAACCTGTCTCAAAACATGAATTCTATGTCACATATCTAAAGTCCTCTGGAAGTGCCCAGTACTCTGTATACCTCTAATTTCTAAAATGGAGTGGTAGGTTATTTCATAACCTAAGTGCTCTAAAACTGAAAGGAAATTACACAATAGGTGTAAGTTAGATCTAGGCAATGACACCAGAATTGTGTTAGGTGTGGTATAAGCAGACTCTTTCAAAAAGCAAGCATTCAGCTTAGCAGATAATGACTCATTAGTCAAACATTTGTAACTCAAACTAAGATCTCTCCATATTAATCCATATTCAGTAGAGTAGAGAGCTTGATGGTTCACTTTCCTTAGAAGTGTAGCTCCCAGCTCTAGTGATAATCCTAGAAAAGGACTTCTCTATCTATACAAGTCTCATGATGTGAGAAGAGCTGTACACAGAGATGGAACCACAGTATTCAATAATGGGTCTTACTGCAGATTTATACAGTGGTAACCAAACTCTAGCATCATGGCTTAAATTTTATCCACAAAAATATTATAAGTATCCTTGGGGTCAGAGAAAGAGACAACACTGAAGATAATTTCAGAACTGAATTTTTGGATACATTTAAACTTTTTGTTATCTGTGAAGAAGGCCTTATGGTTGTCTTTTGACATAGTTAACTTCATAGCTGGCCTTACATTTCTTAATAGTAATTTTGAAGGATCTATCAGTTTAAGTCAGTTTTGTAGTGATCAAGTGGGTATGTCTTAATGATGGCTATGAGCTTTTTCTTGTTATTATACAGTTTATTGATATGGTTGTTTTTACTTTATTAATTTATTTATGTTACACCATAGTTACACTAAGTAGGTCTTTAATGTATCCCATAGTTCTGTCATATGGGTTTAGTTTTTGATTTTGCCATTATGCTTTGTTCTGATTGATAAGGATGCCTCCATGCATCTATCTAAGAGACAGTGACGTGTATGCAATAGCTTTTTTACATGGGTTGCTGGAGATCTATATTATTTGTGATTAGCAATAAGATGAGTACATTGAAAATTGATTTTAAAGCAATCACTGAATGTAGAGAAGTTATTAGGGGGTATAAAGTTGGGTTTTGCATACAATATTTGACCGATATGGTGATGTTTGACTAGGGAAGTGATAACAAGTATGATGGCATATTTGGGAGATATATATTTGAGAAGTTAAATTCAAGAAGGTTAACATCCTGATGGGGAGGCTACAATTTGTTCAAGTGTAGTTATTTAAACATTCCACTGATCTCTGGACATATTTGCTTTAGTGGGAAGCATGTGTTAGTCAGTTTATATGTAGCTAGTTAAAGTAATCCATATGAAATTTACTTGGTTCAACAGTTAATTTTTTAACTGGCTAAGGTATTCTGAATACTGTAAAGGGATCACAGAAGGGATCTACAATGGGCTATATTGTGATAAATATTTTTTTTAATGTAACTAAGACTACTACCATTTCGATATTTGTATCATATGTAATCTGGTGAGAGACAAGGTGGTTATGCATAAATACAGATATTACTTCACAACTGTCAGTGGATCTGAATACACAATAGGCATTGTACTCTTGGCTGTAGGGAATGCTATCACTACAATGAATCCAGGTTACTGCATTTACATACATAGGTTCATAGGTAGGTACTAGGCTATCTGCCTTTGGGCATTTATAAGCCTAGCCAGATTGTGTCGGCTTGTACTGCCCAATTGATTAATTAACTGATCCTCTGTCAAGCAGAGCCAATGACATGATCCCAGGGCTGTATTGTCTGTTACCCATCCACTCATCAAAGTTTCTCTTGAAGAGTGTTAGTGAGGGGCTGTGCCTGATGTAATTTGAAATTTTGTTCCAAAGCATGGGGAGTCTCTGTGATAGGAACCTATCCTTCCATCATGTTCTATTTATTGTTGTGGTGAGGTTTAGCTCACTAGAGTGCGTGGCTCACAGTGACTTGGATTTCTTTAGGTGGAGCATGTCCATCAATTCTGAGTTGGACATGGCTTTGTAAGTCAGGCAGAGATCACCTCTGAGTAAGCAATATGTCACTGAGTACAGCCAGAGTTTTTTCAGTTGGGCTGCATAGGACATATGTTTGAGGCCAGTAATCCTCTTGGTGAGGTACTTTGTGGTCTTTCCAGCTGTTGGAAGTGTCTTGTGAGGTACATCCCAAATGAGGCATTGTACTCTATGATGGGTCTAATGAGTGACAAGTAGAAGGGCACTATAACCTCTTTATTTCTAGATGCGAACCCTTTAGTAATTAGATGGGCCACATAGAAGGATTTCCTAACTACTTTGGCAATATGATTGTCAAAGGAGAGATTACTATCTACCTGGGTCCCCAGATCTCTTATTACCTCTTCTGTATTAAGGCGGCTGTCACCTCTGTGGTAATTCGTGGGTGTTTTGTTTTTCCCAAATGGGATGACTAAGCATTTTTTGGCATTTAGCTTGAGACCATGACCAGGTGTCTGTCTCAGTAAGGCCCTTTGGATGATGTCTGTGTCAGCCAGAGAGTCAATTACGGCTCCCAGTTTGCAGTCATGTTTGCCTGTACTTCTGAGAAGTATATGCCGAACAGTAGGGGTCCCAGGACCGAGCTTTGCGGGACACCAGTTGTGACTGGTTTAGAGTCGGACCTGGATCCCGCTATTCTTACCATGTGAGCTCCGTCTGAAAGCCAGTTGGCAACCCATCTCATGATGTAGGGGTTTATGTTCAGGCTGGTGAGCTTTTCTGTACTACCCGAGTGGGAATGGTGTCGAAAGCCTTGGCGAGGTCAAGGTAGGCTGTGTGAACCCCCTTTCCCTTGTCTATGGCCTTGGTGACTATCTTGAAGAAGTCAACCAGGTTTAGTAGGCATGATCTGCCCTTAACAAAGTCGAACTGGATCAGGTCAAGTGTTTGGAGGTTCCCAATGTCTTTGTTAATGAGTTCCATGATGATGCGCTCCATAGCCTTGCAGACCAGGCTAGTCACGCTTATGAATGATAGTTACCAAGGTCAGTTGTGGCCCCTCCTTTGTGGAGAGGAATAACCATTGCTGTGTGCCATTCTATGGGCACGTAGACTGTGGAGAGGCTGAGGCTGAACAGCGTGTTTTGGTGGGGGGTTAGTTTGTTCTTTAGTTCATGTAAGACGCAGCCTGGGACACCATCTGGTCCCATTGACACTGTGTTTTTGGCTTTTGAAAGGGCTGTTTTCACCTGTGCGTGTGTGATTTTTGGGAAACTACAATTTTCTAGTACTGTCGTGGGCCCTTTTGCAGGTGAGGGGGGGGGGGTGAAGTTTGCACTGAATCTATCTGCCAGGATGTTGGCAATATCAGTAGGTTCAGTATATTTTGTGCTATTTTGCACTAGTTCAGTGCATATCTGCGAGTTGCTACTTAGATTCTTAACATAGCTAAAGAAGGCTTTGTGGTTATCTTTTGAATCCTTGGCTATTTTTCTTTTGAAGTTAGCCTTGGATGATTTCACGAGGGACCTTAGTTTCTTACTGATACTGATCAGGGAAGTCTTTCCTTCTTGGGATTTGCTTCTTTTCTGAACTAGTTTCCTCCTTCTATTGTATAGCCTGTTTATTGCAGGGGTCCACCAAACTGGTTTCCTTCTCTTAGAGGAGTGAGTCTTGGTTTTTCTAGGGATAGCATGATCCATGCATCCTTGTAGGTGCTCATAGAGTGCATTTGTAAAGGTTTCTGCCTCTTGGGCAGCATTATCCTTTAGCGTGGGGGGCTGTGAAACTTACCACCTCTGTCTTAAGTAAGGTGAAGTTTGCTTTAGAAAAGATTTTACTGTGGTTTCCTTAGCTGGGGGTGGTGGTGGGGTGTGGACATCCTGAGTGATTAGTTTATGGTCTGATCTAACCAGTGACGGGTTGACCTCTGGTGTGGAACACCTGTCACCCATGTTGGTGATGACCAGGTCCAATATGTTTTCACCTCTGGTAGGGGAGTTTACCAGCTGATCCAAGGCATTTGAGTTGATGAATTACAGGAAGCGCTGAGCCTGGGAATTTGTACTCGAGCAGTTTTCCCAGTGAATGGTAGGGTAAGTGAAATCGCACAATATCAGTGTGTTTGGTAGGACCTTCATGTTTTCCAATGTCTCCAGAAAGGTGGAATGGTAGGGTAAGTGAAATCGCACAATATCAGTGTGTTTGGTAGGACCTTCATGTTTTCCAATGTCTCCAGAAAGGTGGAGTGGTGGTCCTGGGTCATGGAGGGTGATCTGTAGCAGGCCACAGTTTGCATTGCAGATTTGGCCAACGTTAGTTGCACATGGATGATCTCAGAGGTATCATGCTGTGCCACTAACCTGGAGGTGTAGGTATCCTTGATGAATATGGATACACCCCCTCCTTTTGTGTTTCGGTCCATGTTCTGTGGCCGAAATGTGTGGTATGAATTGTAGCCTGGTAGTGCTGGGGTGGTCTCTGGAGCCTTGAACCAGGTTTCAGTTACTGCACAGATGTCGACATTCTCCATACGGAGGAGTGCTTCGAGTGTGTGCATTTTGAGATTTAAACTCCTGGCACTGAGTAGTATAACCCACAGTTTTTTGTTAATTGTGCTGTTAATGGAGGTGGGTTTGACTTTTGAGCCTTGCCTAAAAAAGGCACTATGGGGGCAGCAAGAGCCTTGGCCAGTATTCGAAAGCCTAGGGGTGACAGGTGCAAACCATCTCTTGCGAAGCAACGTGGCTTGTCGAGCATGTCATCCCAGGCTGACAGACACTGGTTCCCCTTTGAATGACACCAGAAGCTTAGCCAGTTGCTGAAATTGATATTTTTTTCTTTATACTGAGGTATCATTCTTGGTGAGGGTGGGATGCTACTCAGGGTCAGGGTCATACCAGCCTGGGCTGCATGATCAGAGAACTCTTCCGTGTCTCTTTTCATGTAGTCCAGTGAGGTATGTCTCAGGGCATTCACACCAACATGAACAATGACACAGTCATATTTATACTTGTTCTGGAGTGACCTGAGTGCTTGTATTATGTGGCGGATTCTGGCTCCCGACAGGCAGCTAACCGTAACCTTCTGCTTGTCCAGCGTAGTCAGTGGGATGTCAGTGTGCCTGACTATAGAGTTACTTATTACTAGTGTGGCTGTGATTGTGCGGCACACTGATTTTGTGTTTTATGTGACTGGAAGTGCAGGTTGTTTGGGTGTCTGCTTTGGAGGTCTCTGATGCTTTTGCAGGTTTTTAATCAGAGCCTCTGAGTATGATTTTGTGTATTTATATGTATTTTTTGCCAGTGCTATTTTAGTAGGTCTGTGTGCAGCTGGAGGTGTGGTGCAAGTGTTAACCTTCTCCTCTTGACTGTCTGTTCCAGTCTTGGGTGGAGACAGCTTAGCTTCCAATTTGGCTGTATAATTGCATCTCTCGCATATGTTAGTGTTTTGTGGTAGGAGGAGAAGGTTGTCTGTGTACATGAGGCAGTTGTAACATTACCTCAGGATACCCAGATTCACCAGCTGGACTGGAGAGTGCACCTGAAGTTGCCCTTTGGTCATGCCTGAATAGTAGGGTGAGCTGCTTAGTCGCTTGGTTGGTGAGGGGTCAATAAAGAGCCTTGCCCTGCTGGGCAATCAGTGTCAGGGTATATTAGAGCTTATTATTAGGTCTGAGCAAGTACTGGGCTGTAAGATGCTTTTTGTGTGCTTAGGTTGAGAATTAGACTAGTTTCAAGGGAAAAATGGAAGAGGACACTTAGTGGAGCCGGGAATAATTTAACCATAGCTAACAGGCACTGCCCAGTGCAGAAAACCATGCAAACGTGGTTTTTATAGTAGGGAAATGAAAGAGATAGAAATTAGCCCAAAATGGTCAATAAACTATTAACTTCTGGGCTGGAACCACTCCTCTAGGGACAAGTAGGTTGCTCAAAGCTCCCCTCTCTCACAGGTGGACAGAGAAACTTACTTCTACCCAAGTAAGGTATAGGCAATTAAGAAACTAGTATCACAGCCCTGATCTCAGCACTAGCCTGAAAACTGGACTATACTAGCTTAGAAAGGTGGGAAACAAGGAATTTTTTTTGAAAAGATAAGGCAAAAACAGTAAAGAATACACTTAAAACAGCTTTAAATGACTACAGACGATCCGAAAAGGCTATCTCACTTAGTGTGTAGCCTACAACAGTTAAGCAAATTATTTAAACAAAAAACAACTTTTTAAAAGTACAGGCAGTCAAATAAGTATAATATGCGAAAAAAAACAAGCTTTTAAATGACAATAAATGCTGGAAAATCTGCATTTAGGCGGAAAACAGTTAAGTACAGCAAGAAAGTACAGAAAACTGATACTTAATCACTCCAAAGTCTCCCTTCTAAGCTAGAAGGCTTGTATCAGTTTAAGGCTTTCTAGTGCTACCCGGTAGGTTAGTTACAGGAAAGATGGGAAACAAGCACAGATGTGGCCTTTTAAACCAGAAAGTTGAAAGAGAAGGACAAACTCTCCAAATGGTCAATAAACTACAATTTCTGGGCCAAGAACCTCTCCTCTCATGGTAGACAGGCCACCTGGTGCTTACCACTCCCACTGATAAGCTAAAAAGCTTTCTTCCAACACAGAAAGGCTTGTGGGGTTCAGAAGCTTACGAACAGTCCTGGATACATCAACTCTGTATCTGGACTAGGCTAGTTACAGGAAAGGTGGGAAACAATCGCAAGTGTAGCTTTTAAACCAGAACATTGAAAGAGATGGAAAAAAACTGCCCAAACGGCCAACAGCTACAATTTCTGGGCCAGGAACCACTCCTCTTGTGGTAGATAGGCTACCTAATGCTTACCACTCCCACTGATAACCTAGAAGGCTTCCCTCCAACACAGAAAGGCTTGGGGGGCTCAGAAGCTTACAAAGAGTCCTGGATACAAATCTGTACCTAGACTAGACTAGTTACAGGAAAGGCTTTTAAGCCAGCAAGCTGACAGAGATGGAAAACTGCCCAAACGGCCAAATAAACTACAATTTCTGGGTCAAAACTCACTCTTCCCATGGAGGATAGGCTACCTAGTGCTTACCACTCCCACTGATAAACTAGAAGGCTTCCCTCCAACACAGAAAGGCTTGGGGGGGCTCAGAAGCTTACTATCAATGTTGGATACAGCAACTCTGTAACCGGACTAGGCTAGTTATAGGAAAGGTGGGAAACAGGCACAAGTGCGACTTTCAAACCAGAAAGGTGAAAGAGATGGAAAAAAAATGCTCAAACAGCCAATAGCTACAATTTCTAGGCCAGGGACCACTCTTCTTGTGGTAGATAGGCTACCTGATGCTTACCACTCCCACTGATAAGCTAGAAGGCTTCACTCCAACACGGAAAGGCTTTGGGGGCTCAGAAGCTTACAAAGAGTCCGGGATACAGCAAATCTCTACCTGGACTAGACTAGTAACAGGAAAGGCATTAATTCCTTTTTACAAGAACTAGCAGTGAGAAATGGGTTGTAATGATATTATTTTAGTAAGGAACTTTCAATGCTTGTTTTAGTTCTCTTTCAAGATCACTAAATCAGAACTCTTTAAATAGCTTCTTAATGTCTCAAAAATTGATTGACCTATGGAGCAGTACATTTCTGTCTTTACTGGATTTTAAACACATAGATTCTGGATATAAAAATGTAGCACGATTAGACTAAATCTTTATCTGTTCACATTATGTAAATTTCTTCAAAAGTTCCATCCTAGTACCTAGGAGAATTTCATATCATTCACCATTGTTACTAAAATTCACAAGCTTGGTTCAGAAAACTCACATATTTTCTTATTTTATTGACAAATTGTTTTTTGAAAACAAATTAAATTAAATTAAATTAGCTATTTCAGAAAATTAATCCAAATAAAGCAATGCTTTTTACCCTAACATGCCCTAACATGGGTATCATTAAAACACACATTGCAGGTTTTCTTTCTGAAACTCACAATATATGAAAAATATAAAAAAATGATAAACTGTATAAATAAGTGGAACAGACTTCTGTTATGAATTATTTTATATACATAAATTGTGATAAACATGTTTTCCAATGTTCTAATTTGCTATCAAAATGGAACAAAATAAGTTGGTCTCTTGGGAGAATGGGTCCAATGAAACTCAAGAAAGATAGATATAGTTATGCAGAATGTCATGTTTTGAAGAGATATGTAACGTAAAATCTAATACTTTTGTAAAGAAAATAAATGTGCACATTAGTAGATAGACCAAGTAGATATCATGGAAGTATTTGGCAATTTTGTATGACAATCTATAGTCAACTGTATATCCTTTAGAAAATAATAAAAACTAACTTGTATTTAGATTTTTATGATGAAATTGGCCAAAACCTAGTTTCTGTGACCTGAAGTCATCTTTAAAAGATACTAAAGAAATTATTATACAATTTGCAAATAATATAGCTAATGGAACAGATTGCAGACCAATGGAATTTTACAAAGCTCCTTTAAAATAAAATTACCCAGATTTTTAAAAATATTTAATATTTACATTTTAATCCATATGTTTAATTTGCAAGTATGGTTCAACTCATAAGCCCCTACTTCCACCAATCAAGGGTAAAATAACTTGTCAGGGATATGGGATGCATAGCAAGGATTAAAAAGGCTCTTCTAGTCATTAGCCTAGTAAATACTTATGAACCTAAAACATGAACCATCCCTTAGGCCCAAGAAATTGCTATATTATAGACCTTATTATATTGTGGTCCTTTTTAAACATGATCCTTTTTTGCAGATGACCAATGAACAGAAATTATTTTATGTTTTGATGAAAAATTATCTAAAATGACCTTGGACTCTTATACAGTTGACATAAAAAGTTTACACACACACCTGTTAAAATGCCAGTTTTTTGTGATATAAAACAATAAGACCACAATAAATTATTTCAAAACTTTTCCCACCTTTGATATTACCTACATACTGTACAATTCAACTGAAAAACAAAAATTCTTTAGAGGAAAAATATAAAAAATAAAAAATGTACAATAAGCTGGTTGCATAAGTGTGCATACCCATAAACTAATACTTTGTTGATTTGTTTTTTTATGGATGTTCATCTAGTGAACTCTGCTTAAAACAAACACTATGGTGGTAGTTCATAGGTTCATAGGTTTATACTAGGCTATCTGCCCTAAGGTATTTATAAGCCTAGCCCAAATTTTTGTGGCTTACGCCACCCCTTATATGAAAAAATACTGTGCCCATTAGTTTGTTGTGCCTCTGTCCAGCAGTGACACAGAGATGATTCCCGGGATAAACCTACGATCTCCCATCCACAGGTCAAGATTTCTCTTGAACAGAGCCAGCGAGGTGCTCTGCCTCACATGGACCGGGATTTTATTCCACAGCATAGGGAGTCTCTGAGTGATAAATCTATCCCTCCAGCATGTCCTATTTATATCCGTGCTAAGGTTTAAGTCACTTGCTCTAGTGGTTTTGGTGGATTTGGATTTTTTGAGGTGGAGCATGTCCATTAATTTCAGGTTGGACATGGCCTTGTATGTCAGGCACATGTCACCTCTGAGCAGACGGTATGCGACTGAATAGAGCTGGAGTTTCTTCAATCTGGCAGCATATGACAGATTTTGGAGTCCCTTTATCCTTTTGGTGAGGAACTTATGGGGTCTCTCCAATTGCTGCAGATGTCGGGTGAGATACATCCCGAATGGGGCATTGTACTCGATCATTGGTCTGATAAGTGAAGAGTACAGGGGAACAATGACCTCACTAGATCTGGATGTGAATCCCTTCATGATCAGGTGGGCAATGTAGAAGGTCTTTCTAACCACTTTAGCAACGTGAGTGTCAAAGAAAGGCCACTGTCAACCTGGGTCCCCAGGTCCCTGATAACCTCTTCTGTGCTTAGTGGATTGCCACCTATATGGTAGCTTGTGGTTACCTTGTTTTTCCCGAAGGGTATGACTATACATTTTTGGTGTTTAACTTCAGGCCATGGCTCTGGCACCAGCTATCTGTTTCCGTGAGTCCCTTCTGAAGGATATCCGTGTCCAATGCACTTTCCACTATGGCCCAGTTTGCAGTCATCTGCAAACTTTGTCAGCCGAAGTCCTCCCATGTTGGCCTGTACTTCTGAGAAGTAGATGCCGAACAGTAGGGGGCCAAGGGCCGAGCCCTGTAGGACACCACTTGTGACCGGCTTGGAGTCTGACATAGTGCCAGCAACTCTAACCCTGTGGGTTCTGTCCTTAAGCCAGTTTGCAACCCATCTTGTGACATATGGGTTTACATTTAAGCTGGTAAGTTTTTCTACAATACCCGAGTGGGGTATTGTGTCTTTGCAAGGTCAAGGTAGGCTGTATGGACTGCCTTTCCCTCATCAATGGCCTTGGTGACTGTTTCGAAGAAGTCCACCAAGTTCAAAAGGCATGATCTTCCCTTACGAAGCCAAACTGGGTCGGGTCCAATGTCTGCAAGTCCCTATATCTTTGTTTATGAGCTCCATTATGATCCTCTCCATAGCTTTGCAGACTAGACTTGTTAAGCTTATGGGGCAGTAATTACCAGGGTCCGTAGAGGCACCGCCTTTGTGGAGTGGGACCACAGTTGCCGTGCGCCACTCCTTGGGCACGTATCCTGTGATAAGGCTGAGATTAAACAGTTGCCTTATGTGGGTTTAATACCTCATTTAGCTCGTGTAGCACACAGCCGTGGACACCATCCGGTCCCATTGATGCTGTGTTTTTAGCTTTAGAGAGAGCAGCTTTCACCTGCGCATTTGAGATGTCTGGGAGGCTACACTCCGCTGGGATAGTTATCTCTCCTTTAGGGGGGGGGGGTGAAGTTTGCACTGAACCTGTCTGCCAGTATGTTGGCAATGTCTGTTGGTTCAGTGATTTTTGTATCATTTTGGACTAATTCTGAGCATATCTGGGAGTTTCCACCCAGGTTCCTAACATAGCTGAAAAAGGCCTTATGATTGTCCTTTGAATCCATGGCAATTTTTCTCTCAAAACTGGCCTTAGTTGATTTTATGAGTGCTTGTATTTTTTTACTAATAATGATCAGGGGTGACTTCCCTTTTATGGATTTTGTTCTATCATGTAATAGCTTTCTCCTCTTATTGTAAAGTTTGTTAATGGCTGGGGTCCACCAGACTGGACATTTGCCCTTTGTGGAAAGAGTCTTTATTTTTATTTGGGATTGCCTGATCCATGCAGTCCTGGAGGTGTTCATAGAAGGCATTTGTAAGGGCTTCCCAGCTTGGGTTGTGGTTTCCACTGGCTCAGGGGCCTTGAAGGATACCACACCAGTCTTGAGTAGTGTGAAGTTTGCTTTAGAGAAGTTCTTCACTGTGGTCTTTTGTTTGGGGTGGGGGCGGGATGTGGATTTCCAGTGAGATTAGTTTATGATCAGATCTCACCAATGAGGGATATACTTCCGGTGTGGAGCATTTTGTCCCCATGTTTGTGATAATGAGATCTAGTATATTTTCTCTTCTCGTGGGAACAGTGACTAGCTGTTCCATGGCATTTGAATTTATGAACTCCAGGAACCGTTGGGCTAGAAAGTTCGGGCTTGAGTAATGTTCCCAGTCTATATTTGGGTAGTTGAAGTCACCCAATATGATGGTGTTTGGAGATACATTTATAACCTCCAGTGTCTTCTGGAAGGCTGTGTGGGGTTCCTGAGTTTGAGAGGGTGGCCTGTAGCATGCTACAATTTGTAGAGCAGTTTTGCCTATGGTTAGTTGCACCTGGATGGTTTCCGAAGCTTTGCCACCAACCTGGAGGTGTGGGTATCCTTTATGAATATGGATACACCCCCTCCTTTTGTGGTGTGGTCCAGGTTTTGGGGCCGGAATGCATGATATGAGGTAAAACCTAATAGTGCCAGGGTGCTCTCAGGAGCCTTGAACCAGGTTTCAGTCACAGCACAGACATCGATGTTCTCCATACTGAGAAGGGCCTTGAGTGCATGCATTTTGAGATTTAGACTTCTGGCATTGAGCATCATTACCCTCAGTTTCTTCCCATTTTTGTTTTCTAGGGTGGTAGGTTTAGAATTTGAGCCTTGCCTAAAAAAGGCACTATGGGGGTGGCAAGAGCCTTAGCCAATATCCGGAATCCCACGGGTGACAGGTGCAAGCCATCCCTTGCGAAGCAGCGTGGCTTGTCAAGCATGTCATCCCAGGCAGACAGACACTGGATCCCCTTTGAATGACACCAGACATTAAGCCAATTGTTAAAGCTGATCGTCTTGTCTCTATATTGTGGCTTCATTCTTGGTGAAGGAAGGATACTGCTCAGGGTCAGGGTCATACCTGCCTGGGCTACATAATCAGAGAGCTCCTCTATGTCTCTTTTCATGTAGTCCAGGGAGGTACGTCTCAGGTCGTTCACACCAGCATGGACAATGACTGTGTCATATTTGTACTTGCCGTGGAGAGACCCGAGTGCTTGTGTTATGTGGCGGATTCTAGCGCCCGATAGGCAGCTTACTGTGACCCTCTCCTTGTTCAGCCTGGTGAGTGGGACGTCAGTGTGTCTGACTATGGAGTCACCTATGACAAGTATGTTTGGTGTTTGGTAGTAAAACGTTAGCCAGTATATAAAAACCAAGGAGTGGAAAATGCAGGCTACTCCTGGCAAAGCAGGTAGGTCTACTGACCATTTCCTCCCCGGCATTTGTAGACTGGATCCCCTTTGAAAGACATCAAGTTACAAGTCAATTAATGAAGTCAATTATTTTTATTCTTGAATTTAGGCATCACTCTTGGTGATGGAAGAATGCTGCTCAAAGCCAGGTCCCTGACATTTTTGAAAATATGATAAGAGAACTCAGTATTGTCTCCCTGAACCTCCCATAGATTGGATCATCCCCCCCCCTCACTACAAGGTCATAACTTTATTTGGTATAGTGCAGATACCTCATACCAGATTTTACCAGTAGCAGAGAATTTTCTTTGTTGTTCACCCATTACATAGTTCTTTACCTTGCTGGGTTGAAGACTGCAGCTTACTTTCCTGTTTCAAAAATTATCTAAAGAGCTATCATTGTCATTTTATCTTTGCACTGCTTATCAATGATGGAGTTCTACCTTATGAGTCATATACTATGGATATCAATTCCATATTCAAAACATTTTTTTCTTATATGTATATATGGCTTATCATAATTTTTAAACATTAATATGTGCTTTACAGAGCATGAATAGCTAAAACTAATCACATGGCTATACTTCTCAAACATGAAAGAAAATAGCCGAACCAACTGGCATATTTATTACTGTTTAATCACAGTCTGGCTGAGAGGTGACAACTCATAAAAGTCTACAAGAATAAAAATAACTACAAAAAGTCAGCCTTTAACTATCATCAACATTAGCAGCAGCAGCTGAAGCAGCAATATGCCCTCATAATGCTATCATTGTGATACATACAAATAAACTGCAATATATATATAACCCCAATAACAATCCCAGACACTGGTTAGGTGTATATCATAATTTTTATTTTATTTTATTTATTTATTTATTTAACATTTGTTTACTGGGAAAGTCCGACTTGGAACAAAGACAATTTTCAGTGGAGGCCTGGGGAGAAACGCTCCAGATGCATGTCTTTGTAATGTGGGAGGAAACTGGAGCACCCGTTTTTTTTTTTTTTAATATTTAATAACTAAAGTAAGAAGTGATGTAAAATACCTCTTTTGCTTAAGAAGTCTGACAGTACTGTAGTAAGCATATTGAAATACTTATCAATATGGATTATCTCTTTGGGAACCATGCATTGGCCAGTCAATCCATTGATTTAAACTTCACTCAAAACTTCTGACCTGCAATAAATAATTTCTTGAGGCCAGCTAAGTTGATTGCAGCAATGCTGCAGATTATCGCATCACTTTTAGTCTTTTAAAGGAGTAAGCTCTACAGCAGAACAGTGTAAGATATGCATTCCTTTCCAGTATAAACACAATACAGTATCAGGCATGCATGCCTGAATTTCAAATGTTATCTAAAAACTGAAAATTTCCAGCAAGATACCATACATGTATTACTGGTGCAAATAACTTACAGAGTTGTCAATTTTTTGATTGTTTGCTAGCACAAACAAATAAAAGTAAACAAACAGTAAGTGAAATAAAATGAAAGAACAGAATTGTGAATGCCTACACTAAGTATACGCAATCTCTTTTCAAGAGCATCCATATCAAATTTTGGCACTGTCTATTCAGTGAGAAAGATTAAACTGAGTGTAGACGTAATATACACATTGTGCTAACCTTTATGAATCCCCCTTGATATTTACAGTTGCAAGAAAATCAGTAGGAAAACTAAAATTAGGAGGAAGAAAGTGTGTTGTCTATTCACTGAGAATGGTGTACACTTAGTGTACGTGATTCCATATCTAAACAATCCTACCTTGGTTTGTGATTTACTGTGGAGTTTACTGGTAAGATAATTTTTATTTGAAATTATAGTTTATTTGCTATCACTGTTTTTCACTGTTTGTAGGTAGGAAGGGATATGTTGTTAACAACATTTACTTTGATTCATATTTTTTTGTTTTACCTTTAATTTCACTGTTGGTTTTTAGAAAGGGATAGGTTTTCAGGCAGGCTAGCTCTAGTTACCCTAAGTGTCCAAGACAGCTATAAATTCACAATGACTGCAGAGAGGAAAAATCCTGAGCATATCATTAGTAATCCTACCTTGTTTTGTGATTTACTGGTCTTTACAGTTAAAAAGAAGTGTGACTGCAGGCGATAGTGAGCAGAAGCTACTGCACAAAGGAATTACAGCTTTTGTCTGGCTTGCAGAACTTGTATGGTCAGATGAACTTTACTGTATTTACTTTAGTATTTAGTTGTATATTGCTTGTGTGATTTTTTTGTCATAGAAGTTGATGTAAGTTCTCTTTGAATTTTGTGGTTACTGATTTTAATCTTTTCCTTCGCAATATTTTATCCATTTTAAGCTGAATATGGATTCCTTAAATGAGTACGGAATTAATGATTTGCTCATGCACAAATATCTTGTACAGTTTAATAAATGCTATGCATATTTAAAGGTCACAGCTGATAACACTGGTGATGTGTTTTTCATGTTAAAAGTTGGATGATTTGCTTACTATGGTTATAAGTAAATCTACAGTTAATGATGATGATTGTACTTGTGTAATTGGCATTGCTTGGAGAACTGTTGTTTCATATATTAATTTCTGAAGTGATGCAATAAATAATGTTAGGCATAGAACAAATAGAACACACATAGGAAATGATGCGTCTATTGTCTGTAAAGAGCATTCAACCCCTATGAAACAAAACAATGCCCCTGACAAATTTGGAATTCTGGATGCAAGTACTCAGCAATCTGGGGATCTGGTTTGTTTGGAAGGAAACAAAAAAAAAAGAAAGGCAGTAGTACACAGCAAATAACAAGAAAGAAAAAGAAACTGATTAATGTCTGTAAAGTAAAGAGAATATGTACTAAAAAGGACACTGCTTTGTTATGTAACACACAAGTTACTGGGAATGATAATATTTTTCTATCAGAAAACCTTTAGACTACAGAAAAAGCCATCCATTTTCCAAAAGAGAAGGTAGAAAAAAGAGGTAAGGGGCAGGTGAAAAGGAAGAAATCAAAACTGAACGTTGAAGGATTGAAGAACATTAATGTATGAAAAAAGAAGAGAAAGACCGAGTTTGTCCTTACCCCAACTAATAACTGCATGGCTCAAGCAGTGGATTTACAATGACGGCTGGATGAGAATTTAATACACAATGAAAACAGTGGGATTAATAAGACTAATGGTGATGAAGATCTAGCTTTCATAACGATAGAACAGAAATTATTGTAGTAAGTACTGCTTACAAATAGGATATGGTAAGTATCATACAGCAACTGGACAGGTGAAATCCTTGGTTACAGCCAGGGTGTCCCACAGGGCTCTGTTCTAGGCTCTTACTTGTTAGATTGTATCTTTCAGACCTAACATTTTCATCTGAGGTGTTCTACAGTTTATATGCAGATGATCTGAAATTGGGTAAACTGATTTCATGTGTTACAGAAAAAGCATGTCTGCAAAATAACATGACTAAATTGGATGGGTAACAGAAAGTTCACACCAGGGATCATACCAACAGCACTACTAGATAGGGGCCAAGGGTACTAGCTGCTAGTACAAGGGTCTAGGAAACTACTAAAGGGGCAGTGAATACCGGCACAACGTGGCTGGGCTAATATATGCCTTAAGGCAGATAGCCCAGTACCAACCTATGAACCTATTTGGGCACAGGATAATAATATGCTGATAAATGCACCGTAAACTGAGCATATGAGATTTGGGAGACATAAACTGAAAGGTGAATATTTAATACAGCATACAGTGATTAAAACTGTAGACTCATTTAAGGACCTGAGTATTTGAGTAGATTCAGCTATGAGTTTTTTTAATCATATCGACCAATTGGTTAATGATAGTTTTAAAACTATAGGTTGTATAAAAACATTTATAAAGTCTAGGAAATCAAAAATGATGAAGTTGTTGTTTGTTAGTTACATTAGACCCAAACTTGAGTATGGGATAACAATATGCAAACCCTATAAGAAAACAAACATGAGTAAACTGGAAAGAGTACAGTGGAAATATAGCAAGGGCATCCATGGATGTGAATGTCTGTTACAGATATCTAAGAGGAGATTTTATTCAAGTATATAAGGCATTTGAAGACAACTACCTCTCTGGGAATGTTTGGGGTTATCAAAAGTACTAGAGAATCATCAGACAACTATGTAGAAGAATCTATAGGAACGAGAGTTGTACTAATTGGTTCTCTGACAGTGTAGATGATGCATGGAACAGAGTACCTAGTTACATTAAAGCAAGTACTTGTTTAGATATTTTTAAGAACAGCCTGGGCACTTATTTTGGGAACAAATGTTTTGGTACATCGGCATGCTAGAAGGGCATTAATGCACATGCTTGAAACAGTTGCATGTACGTACGTATGGATGCATGTATGTAACAAATCTAGCCTAAAACGTGAAAAGTGAAGAAAGGATTGTTTTGTGCTGATGGCAGTTAGGCAACAATATAACTTGATGAAATAATATACAGTCTAAGTTGTTGAGTATTTTACAGTGATAAATGCTGGCTGATTGTAGGAACATTTTTAATTACTTGTGAAGAAATATTTTGGTACAATAAAATACATTTTTAGACTGGCTGCACATGCATTCATGTATGTGGTAAACCAGTGTTCTTGATCCCAAACCACCTGTCTCTTCAATGTATCAGTACATAGGCACATCTTCTATTATACTGTAAGGATACGGCGCAATGCTTTTGTAGGGTGTGAAAAAAATGAAAGCTGTTGTTCTTAGGAAAGGACTGCATGCAGCAGTTTTTTCATCAAAAGCTACTGTCACAAAATAAACTCAACTTCAAATCCATATTGTTAAAAATAATGACAAAAGATGTGAGCTATGTTGAGATAAACTACATGATGTATCATTAAGATCCGCAGTGGTATAATAAAACACTGCAGTATTTTAAACTTAAGAAAATATTTACAGTAACCTACAAAAATAGATATTTCAGCTTACCTTGACTTTCCATTTTATTCCTTGCATGATAGTAATGATGAAGTTGTAAGCCTCCACCATAACCATTCTTGTTACTGCAACATTGCCGCTGCCGTAACTTTCGTTCTCGACTATGACAGTAAATGGTGTTAGATGCTTCTCAGTACCACAATATTTGGCCAAAGTATAAGTACATGTACCTTGGAAATCAAAAGCAAGGCCATCAAATGACAAGTAATGCGGATCTCCAGAGGCAATGCATTTCCCAGTTCCAGATGGATAACATCCTCGAATACCATTCACTACTTTGCATTCCTCATTGGCTCCACAAGTTGTCTTTTTACAGGTAACATTGCTGTCGCAGGTACATTTTTCCTGGCATAACCCATCTGGATAAAACTCCTCTCCCTTTTTATAATATTGGCCTTTATACAAGCAGCCACAATCTGCTATTGGAACACACTTGTCTCCACTGAGGATGTAGCCATTATCACATTGACATCCCTCCCTACAGCGAGCATTGCATCCTTCTGGAGCTGACAAACCTCTGCATGTAACTTGACATCCAGATCCGCACAGTTCATAATGGCTATTCTGTGGACAGGTATAACCTAAATTATCAAAGAAACAAACAACATGTGAATGAGATAGCTGTTACATTGTATAGTTTCAGCAATTTATCCACCAAAATGACTTTCAAAAATAGTCTTCTTTGCAAGTCACAGCAACAGTTATAAGAACTCTCATGTAAGTAAATAAAAAAAATGCAGTATATACCTGTCATACCACACACACACACACACACACACACACACACACACACACACACACACACACACACACACACACACACACACACATGTTCTTTTCATAAAAATACTGCATAAGAGCTCAATTGCTAGTTTCTATTTCTTTTCCTGTTTTGTTTGCATTCATAAATTTGCAAAGAGGAAGAGACACCAACTGATATTTGCCTTCACTCTTTACATCCTTTGTTTAATTGTGTGGCTGTACAAAAGGAATAATTCCTACATTGTAACCCATACTTTGTTTTATGCAACTTTCTTATTGTCATAAAATAAACCATCCACCACTCATTACTGCAGTGCTGTGATGTTTAACAATGCATTGTACTGGAGGGATTTACTCTTGCCTTCTGTTAATTACTCATGCGCATGAATACAGAATGACCCCATCAGTATTGAAAAATAACAAACAGATAATAAATTTTACATTAAAAAGCTTCCTTAAGAAGTGTTCTTCTTTGGTACTTTTTAGTAGCATATATTAAACAGTCTTATTTGTTACACAGTTTAGTTATCCACACAGTATTCTTTGTGTATGCATTGGTTTGCCCATCATGTATTAGTTAAAGTGATATTGTGCTACTTACGAAAAAGGATAACATGCATTTTCTGTTTTCAGAGATATATACAGCCTATATCATCAATTTTAACTACATCCTTTAAGTACATCCTTAGCATTGAAATGCACCTTGCCCTGGGCTACTTTGTCATATGGAGCTAAGCTAAGTATTGAAACACAGCCTTCCAGCTGGACCAAAAAGTTAATATCTCATTATCCAAGAAGGTGCAGCTATGAAACTCTGCACTGTACAGTTGCCAAAACAGTACAGTGTCAAAGATACCATATACAGTGTAATGCAGGGAATAAGATGAACACTCACAACTATTTGGTTTATTATTGTTGGACTGATCTTTCTAATGTCAAAACTTGGAATTCTGACAACAAAACACTGAAACACAGAAATATTTAAACCTCTAACCATGAATAATAATGAATCCCAAACCTCCCCTCCACTAAAGACATAGGAACAGGTAGTAGCATAGGTACTACAGGAGGTGAAAGTCCAGGAGTTCAGCATTGTCAGTTGTTTGCAATCCATATTTCAGTGTTTTGAAGTTGAAATTTTGGGTTTCAATGTTGGAAGGATCAGTCTTTAAATTGTAAAACCATCTATTTAGCCCCTGGTCAAGAGTACATGCAAACACCCACATGTGCACATAACCACTCACACATAGAAACGTACACACACATGCACTCACATGGATGCACTCACATTCACAAACAATACCACTTATCTCCATCAGCTATATATGCAAGGGGAGGTGTCTCTGCTTTACACTGCAGAGTTTCCTTCCATTATAATACACAGGTCTGCATAGCTGTGCACTACAAAGCACACCAAACTCTCCATTCTTTTAGAATTCTGCCTTGACCCAAACATAAATAGGTCAGGGGCATATTAATCCCAAGCTATGCAAGCAATATAACTGAGCATCTCATTAGGAAGATCATTTACATATACCCCTTCCATAAAGAACAACGTTCAAATATGAAAATAAGTATATAATTATATCTATATATATATATATATATATATATATATATATATATATATATATCTATACCTACATATGTATATATATATATATATATATATATATATATATATATATATATATATGTATGTATGTATATATATATATATGTATACATATATATATATATATATATATATACATATATATATATATATATATATATATATATATATATATATATATATATATGGATCCCTAGCAAATGATAGAAACCTCATTTGACTGAGACCATAAGACTGAAATTTCAGAATACTAAAAACTCACTTGACTGAAACCCATAATACTGAATTTCAACATACTAAATTGTAAGCTGGACCATATAAAACCAGACTAGGTGGGGGGTGCTACACCCCCAATGTGGTGGGCTTTGGCCACACCCCCCCAACTATATATACTGTCTGCAGTATTGCACTAAAGTGGGGAAAAGGGCATAGTAGTGGCAGCGTGTAGACTACTGTAAGGTAAGTGAAAGGTTTATGCCTTTTTTCCTACTGTAGTGTCATCCTGGAGTTAGCATATATAGTTGGGGGGTGTGGGGGGCATAGCCTCCTACCTAGTTTGGTTTTATATGGTCCAGTTTACAATTTATTATGTTGAAATTCAGTTTTATGGGTTTCGGTCTTATGGGTTTCAGTCAAGTGAGTTTTCAGTATTTTGAAATTTCAGTCTTATGGTCTCAGTCAAATGAGTTTCAGTCAAATGAGGTTTCTATCGTATGATAGGGATCCATATGTATGTATATATATATATATATATATATATATATATATATGTAACGAGTGTGTGCATGTGTATGCATGTGTGTGTGTGTGTGTGTGTGTGTGTGTGTGTGTGTATGTGTTTGTGTGTGCGTGTGTGTCTGCATGTGTGTGTCTGTGTGTATGCATGTGTGTGTGTGTGTGTGTGTGTGTGTGTGTGTGTGTGTGTGTGTGTGTGTGTGTGTGTGTGTGTGTGTGTGTCTGTCTGTGTTTACATCATCAAATATTGAACACTCAAAAGAGCGAAACAAACAAATGTGACCATTTTGGAGTGAATCTGAAATGACAGACTGCCACAAACCAACAAAAAAAGTATTTTTTTGTTGCACAATAAAATAGAGCATTCACTTGCCACAAACAAACAAAAAAAAGTATTTTTTTGTTGCACAATAAAATAGAGCATTCACTTGCTTAAGTGTTTGCTCTTGCTTACTCCAGCAAAAAACATTTACTCTTCTGAACTGCAGAATAAATTATCATCAGAAAAGATTGAAAACACAGAACAGTGAGCCTCATATGACTCATAAAAGAGCAAATGTAAAAAAACGAAACACTACTAAGAGTGAATCACAAATTATGCAACAACATCTCATTGCTTTTCAAAAATGAGCATGTCGATTGGACAGCCCAACCAGTGTGCCCACGTTAAGTCAATTATATACCAATAGAAAAAAGTGAAAAAGTCTGGCTACTGAAGTACCATTGAGTGGCCAGACTTTCTACTGGCATATGCTTAGAGGTCAGACAAAAATAAGAACAAAATCAAGTATGTTTTGCAAACTAAAGAATCAGTAATGTACCTGATTTTTATTGTATTTCTGCACTGTCCCTTGTGAAATCTTGCCAGTTAAAAAAAAAAAAAAAAAAAAAAAAAAAAAAACATGAGCATTCTTTTTTCCCCATTGCTTCTCCTGTACTTCACTGATATACTTTGCAAGTGTGGGAAATGAAGTCCCATATGCATGCACAGTACATCAGTAAACAAGGAAAACTGTGGAGGAACACTGTAGCACCCTTACACAAGTAAGTAATTTCTTTCTTAAATAATGTAATTGTATAATAGCAATAATCCACTCCAGTTTGTGGGTATGTCAGGATTTACCCATGACTGATGTGGTTTAATAACAAATCTTTGCTCTCGTGATCAAACCGCGGCAACCCTGAATAATTCCTAATATACTTATAGCTGTGGGTTATTTATTAAATATTGAATATTTCTCTCAAATAATAAAGCCTTATACAGTAAACACTAGCAACAAAACCCAAATCAAGCATAGTCTGAATAGTGGTAAAATTAGGGAAACTTTTTTTGGTAACGCAATGTGTAAGGTTTGGGGTTAAGGGCGGGATTATGAGTTGGCAAACATTACATTACTAAAACCCATTTTCTGACCAGTACTACTACAAACGACAGCACGACACAGAATACAGATGGCAGCAAACAGACATACATCTAATCTGTCTGCTAAGTACTTACTCAAACACAACCTATGAACACTTGCTCATACACACCACTATAATGTGATCTTGCACATCTGCACAACCACCACCTTTTTAGTCAAATATTCATACATACTTCTTAACTATACTGTATAAAAGTTTAATTCACACATGCTAGATTCACATAAATGAGCATTCACTCGTGTGTGGTTGCACTTTTTTATACCAACGCATACTTTCCTATGCACTTTCCTACCAAACAAGCATTCTATCTTTGAGTCTAAGTATATGTATATATATATATGTATATATATATATATATATGTATATATATATATATATATATATATATATATGAGTTTATAATGAATAAGCACTGGCAAGTTTGTTCAAAAACATAACCTCAAACAAACTCATCAGAGATTATCAATTATTGTCACCAAAATCATTTAAAAAGTAATTGCAAATGCAAGGCAATAGGTTACATTTGCAATTGGCTTTGTTAAGGGCAGATCCTGCCTCTTAAACCTGGTCAATTTCTTTGAAACAGTCACCAAGGCCATTGATGAGGGGAAGGTGGTCCACACAGCCTACCTGGTCCTCGCAAAAGCCTTCATTACAATACCCCACTCGGGCATTATAGATAAGCTCACCAGCTTAAATATAAACCCCTATGTCACTAGATGGGTTGCAAACTGGCTCAAGGACAGAACCCACATGGTTAGAATTGCTGGAGCTATGTCAGACTCCAAACCCATTACAAGTGGTGTCCCACAAGGCTCAGTCCTGTGACCTCTCTTGTTCGGTATATATTTCTCGGAGGTACAGGCCAACATGGAAGGACTGTGGCTGACCAAGTTCACAGATGACTGCAAACTGGGCACCATAATCGACTCTCCAGCCGACACAAGCATCCTCCAAAAAAGCCTCATAGAAACAGACAACTGGTGCCAGAGCCATGGCCTCAAGCTAAATGCCAAAAAGTGTATAGTCATCCCACATAGGTGGTAATCCATTAAGTACAGAAGTAGTAATTAGGGACCTGGGGACCCAAGTTGATAGCAATCTCTCATTTGACAAAAGTGGTTAGAAAAACATTTTATATAGCCCACCTAATCATGAAGGGATTCACATCTAGATCAGGAGGTCATCGTGCCTCTTTACTCATCCCTCATCAGGCCCATAATTGAGTACAATGCCCCTTTGGGATGTACCTTACCAGACACCTGCAGCAACTGGAAAGACCCCAAAAGTACCTCATCAAGAGGATCAAAGGGCTCAAACAGATGCCGGTTAAAGAAACTCCAGCTCTACTCAGTGGCATACTGCCTGCTCAGAGGCTGATGAGTGGATGGGAGATCATAGGTTTATTCCGGTATCACTAAATTAATTTAAAATGGGTGACGAAAGCCAAACACACTCTGGCTAGGCTTATAAATGCCCTAGGGCAGATAGCCTAGTATGAGCCTATGAACCTATAAACAATTTTTATGGATCCTCATAAATTACCTATGGTATGATCCCAGTTGTTTTCATTAGGGGTAATATATAATAATTAACTACGGCATGGGTAACCAAATGGGTTAGGTAATTTTGAGCACAAAAAGAGAAACTGAATAGGCTTAAAATGGCCCACAAGGCAGCTAGCCTATTACTTCCCCATGAACCTATAATTATGTAACAGTAGATCTGATGGAGTGTGATTGTTATATAATTTGACCAACTGTGCCACTACTGAAAAACCCAAGCATTTCAGCACATGGTGAAATGCATGGAGAGATAAATCACATCACTTAATTTAAAAAATGCTGTATGTGCAATGATAATCAAAGATCGATTTTAATATCTAGTGGTTTGCCTGCAGAGAGGAAAACTTCATTTATGGAGACAGATTTAGAATAAGGCTCTGAACCTGGTGATTTCATATAACAGATTAAATGAAGTAATGTCTACTTTGTTCATGTTGCTGACAGTGAGCCAGTGTTAAAAACCTTATGCTAAGAAGTGGGACTGCAGGAGGAGGAAGATCACAGTAGTAAGAGTATGGTTTGTAATCATAAGCCAGGGGATGGAATTCAAGATGGATATTGTGAAGGACTTGCAGAGTGTTTATCAAATGAAATAAATATACAATAAATCTGTAGTTTTCATGAATAATCAGAGAAGTCTTTTGAGGAAAGCAGAGGAAAGGGTTTTGATAAGGAAATATTTTGCTTCCATATCCTAGATTAGACGTTTTCTGACACTAATTGTATTTCTGCTGGTGCCACTACTCCCAGCTGTACATGGTACCCCACCAGAAAGCTTGCCCTAACAGTACCATGATAGAAGGTGCTCAGACACAAAGTTCACATTCACCATTGCACACATCAAAGCCTTAAAACTATAACATTACCTAGCACTAAATCTTACTCTAACTTGCACGCATTCAAATGTACACACTCCCACCACTAGTATTAAGACATTCTGTATTTCTGAAAGTCTTGGCATTATAAAATCCACTTAGCTTAACATCAAGCACATCCCACACACCCTTAATCTCATTATTCAGTGATCTTGCATGTTTTAAAAGCCAAACCCTTCAGTAGAGTAAAAATGTTATTCAATAAAAATGCACACTGTATTTCCAATTTGAATAACCTGTATTTTGACTTAAAGAAGTGGATCCATAATGTGCATGTGCTTGTGTGTGTGTGTGTGTGTGTGTGTGTGTGTGTGTGTGTGTGTGTGTGTGTGTGTGTGTGTGTGTTTCTAAATATATATATATATATATATATATATATATATATATATATATATATATATATATATACTCAACTGAAGGGATTTTAACTAAATACAGTCAGCTGCAAAGGTTCCAAGCTTACAAGGTTGATATACTTTATTTTTTATGGCTATTACAAAGTAGCAGATATCAGTATAGCCACTGTAGCTGTAAACTGGTCTATAGCAAGGTTTCATTATCAGAACTCTTATCAACAGATTGCCTGATCTTGACCCCCTCTTGTGATTTGAACACAAACACTTTAGTGTACTTTCTGAGATGTGGTTACAGTGTAAAGATAGCACTCCATGGAATGTGCCATGTCTAACCTCATGAACTATGATAACAATACCCAGCACTGTGAATAACATTCCAAGTAAGTAAAAAATTGATCTTGTTCACATGTTAAGGTAAACGGTTCCTTCTCCTTGAAATTGTGGTAGCTCAAGTGGATGTAAAAGATTTCATTGAACCTTTTGAAAAGAGTAAGGGTCCTTTATTTATATACAAACTCTTAGTTACAAAATATTTACATATTTACAAGTATATAGACACACACACACACACACACACACACACACACACACACACACACACACACACACACACACACACACACACACACACACACACACACACACAAATGTGTTTACACAATCATACATTTTCATTCCTGGTTAGACCCCCGCTTCTTCTTCCAAAACTGCCATCTGATTTTGCTTATTGTTGCCAAAATCCATTTACCATTAAACAAAATGTAATTTATTCTTTCATTCCATATAAACCATATGACATAAAATAACTTTTTATCTATTCTTTTAACATAGTATGTACTTCTATACTTATAATATCCATATTTACTCAGCACGATATTTATTTTGTCTACTTCTTTTATATCTTCAAAAGACTTCTTTACATAGTTTTTCCCTTAACATTTTTTACTCTTTTACATATAAAAACACGTTCCATAGTTTCTTCTTTTTGACAATGTAAACATATTTTATCACTTTTCTTTATACATGGCATATCTTTTTTTTACTGGCAATGTATCTATTACCAAGCTTCATAAAAAAAAATCTTGATATTCTGTAGTTATAATTTATTTTGTCTGCTAAATTTTCCCATTGCTTTACATAGTAATGTTTCATCATTACATTCCTATACCATACTTTTCTATCTTTTTCTATATCATCAATTTTAACTTTTCACAAAAATATTTTTCTTGGTAATATTTTATTTCCTCGTGTATACACTCTTTTTCTCCTTTACTCTTTTTTACTATACTGCAAAATTTTTCATACTTATATTTATACAGTTTTACTACAAACCTCTCATCTTTTTCCTCTAATATTTAATGTTCTGCCGAAGAATTGCAGAGACTTTTTGGACATTATGAATACATCTGACACAGATACTGTGGAATTCTTCACCTCATCCCGTAAAAAGCTCTCATGCTAGCAAAGTTTAAAACTATGTTGAAGATATCTCAATTTCAACATATATTTTGCTGGAGTCAAATGCCAATAATTTTGAATAAAAAAACTTAATTATTTAAAGGTTAACATTTTTGATGTGTTATAGTTTTAGCTTTACTCATCTAAATGTTTATATTAAATTGTTAGCTACTTTAGTTTAAGAAAAAGGATTTAGAAATAATATTCACAATTTCTTTGTCTATTAAGCATGAAGTGGACTAGGTTCTGGCTGGGCAAAGTGATATGTGTTGGAAATGCCTTAATAAATGTATGAGAGTGGAGTTAACAAATGTCTCATACTAAAATTAATATTACAAGAAGAGAGAGAGAAAATAAAAGAATGTGCATTCAGTCTGTGTATCCTTAACAAAACTGTTATTTAACGATGAATCAACAAGCCTGGCACTGCAGTTACTGGCATTCTGTTATATAATAGAGTATATAAAACTAGCTGCTTTAATTCTTTTCTTTAAAACTGAACACTTCACATGAGAAATTTGATGTCTATGAAAGAGTGAAAATATGTCCATATTGTCAAAAATAAAATGCTTAAGAAAATCTTGTTTTTCCATTTTGAACTCTAATATTCCTCTGTACTACTGAATAAAGATCAAAATCTTTACACATTTAAACTCAAGTGCTTGACTTACCACAGAATGTATCTGTTCTCCACTTATCAATGGCGACACCTGCTGCTTGACATGCAGAAGCGTAAGTTGCAATTGCATCACAGTAGGATGACGGATGCCCCTTGTATTCACAGGCATCGAATACGCAATTTTCAAAAAATGGAGTGGGATCATTAACAGCTAGACAGTTACGGAAAGGTCCAGTTTTGCTTATGATTATTCCACAGAATTTGTCACCTTTGTATTTTTGTTTCTCGTCTTCACTACAAACTGGACATTGCCCGGTGCATTCATTTGCACAACCTGGTACATTTCCAACCTTCCAACTTTCTCCAAATGTTACTGCATTGGGTGCTAGTTTGCCATTAGGCATCATGAAGTCATCATGTGGGGTATGATTATAGTTGCCACACAAACCACAGACCGCATTGGAGTAAGTGCTTGGCAGACTGACTGTTACAGCATTGCTCCAGTCAAATGTAACTTTGAGACCAAATTCCGTCTCAACTACTGCAAGATTTCCACTTCTGTAAGATTTTATCATAGTGCCAGACAGATAGTAGGGTAATGCTGTAAAAATACCATTCACCTTGAGGAAATAAAAAAAAATAGCATTTATTTATTTTGTACATACATGCATATACACACACAAACACAGGTGGGTGCATGAAAAATCAAATAAAGTGCTAAAGTTTTGACATCTTGGACAATGTTGCCATTATTGTTGTTACCAAACTGCTGTTTCTAAGATGATTTATTGCACCAAGTGTTTAATTAAGTTTTCTGTTTATATTTCATTGTTACCATTTAATTGATTTTGGTTCTTGCCTGTTGTCATGTGGTCTTAAGTTCAGTCTAGATAAGTCCAAGAACTAATTCATTTACTTGGTTTAACTACTTAACTAACTAGTCACACAAATAAATAAAACAGTCCACAGTGAGCACTGCCTAGTTTCTTTGACAGTTTTCATTAATAAACATGTCAACACAGTCTACTGATACTGATGTTTTATGAAAAAAAATAATAAAACAGATTATGAGGAGACCAGGTGCAAACTTTTAAACTGACATAGCTGATATGTTCATTATGCAAATGAAATAATCAATATTTATACACATATATGCTTGACAGCATAAAATGGTAAGACATCTTCAAAGAAATTCTCACATCTACACATTCTAACATAACAAATACATATTCTGCCATATTTTTCTTCTCACCCATTCACAAGACTGTGCTCTGTGTGCAGTACCTCTGTGGTTTGTAATGCTGATTTGATCACCATACTCCTCAAATTCTTTGCTCAAAAACTTTAGAGAAAGACAAAAATAATGGGAGTAGGGGCGGGCTGAGACCAAAAGTCAGGTACAATTTGAAATGTTACTCTATTTCATTTAAAAGTTAATAGAGCACTTTTTTTGTTTGTTTGTTTGTTTGTTTGTTTTTTGCATCAATGTGCATCAATGTGTATTTTTAGAACAATAAGAAATATAAAGCTCTAATCATTGACTGAATATAATCCTCAGTAATTTACAGAATAATTTAATTATGATGATATGAGTTGGTGCCATCTGTGCCAGGGAGAGTAGAGCAGTGCATGTGTAATATATGGCAGTATAGCTAGCTGGCATTTTGTAAAGAATTTTGTGTTTGACTATCACACTGATTTGCACAGATGCTTGTGTTAAAAATGCATTTGTAAAGTTGCTTGTGCTACAAATGCATCAGTAGTGGGTGCTGCTGGAGAGAAAAGAGATATACATGTATGTCAGACAGAATTATTATAACTGATTAAATGTGTATGTTTTAACAGAGAATTCTGGAAGGGAAGAGGTTAATCTCAGTCCAGCTAATTTTGAAAAATAGGTTGAAAATGAAATGGATTAGTTGTCTTACAGGTCTGATTGCAACCAGAGACAAAAATGTCTGGAAAACCAGGACTAGGAATCTTACTGCATTGTCCTTAGGGGTAAACTAATTGCTAGCCTCAAAGGGTGGACATTTTGAAATTGTTTTATAGCTTTCAGATGCTGCAACAGATCTTAGCAAAGCTCTGGGTGTGTACTGTATCAGAGTCAGGCGACCAGATGTGATATCATTCTACAATCAGCACTAAAATGATTTTTTTAGATATTAGTGAGAGATATGATGAAACTCTCACAGTAGCGCTTTGTCTTCTGGAATGTGATAGGAAAGACCTCTCATAGATATCTCACACAACCTTACACACCTCATCTTGCCTTGCTGTAGTAAGCAAATCAACACTCATCATCTTGCCTTGCTGTAGTATGTAACATAACTAGGGAACAGTAATTCTTTAGTCTGTCAGGAAAATATAGTGAGATTAGTTAAATATTGTTTTTCTGCGTCTGTGTGAATCTTTCCAATTGCGTTATTTTTATATCTCCTGTGATTGAAACTCTAGTGTTTATTGTAACTAGATATTCAGAATTTTCATGTTTTCTATTTTATTATTTATTGTTAAATATTTCTATGTCTTTTATTGCAGCTGGTCATTTAGAGAATACTTTTAACATTTTAAGAGTACTTAATGCTTATTTTACTGACAATATGGCTGCTCCTGAAAGCCTTGCTGCATTGGTCAAACTCTAACATTTGTATTAGTATTAATTTTACTCAGTATAATTGGGTACCCTTGTAATAGGCTTAGAGTAGCTGACTGGTGGCAGAGTAATTATCTTATAGTCTGGGCAGAGGGGGCACAGCTGCTACATCTGTGGGCACAGCTAGTAAATCTGTGCCAGCCCTTCTCAGGTGTGTTTTTAGAACAACTGAGCCATCTTGCTAGGGGGAGACTGTTGTAATAGGAGGGATGGAAAATATGCCTTTTCCTTGCTATTATGCAGTCTTGCAGTGGGTGATGAGTGGAGGTGCAGATTCCCAAATAGATGGTGCAGGGAGTCTTGTCTGCCTGTTGCAATTTCTTTTTTTTTTTTTTTGCTGTCGATTGGTATTTCTATTATTCATTTCTTTATTTATTGGAATTTATTTACTGAGATAGTCTGAGGTGGCATTAACCCCTTTTCAGTGTAGGCCCAGTAAGAAAAGCTGCACAATATACATATAATAGTCTGGGATAAGTACATTTTAAATAATATTTAGAATGGAAACTCAGACACTAACATTTTTTAGTAACAGAAACTACAATGTAATTCAATTTAAAACATGCATGTGCAAGCTATAGTCAACTGAGTGGCACAGTGTTACATTACACTCTTAAGGGTGATGCCACATGATAGTGAGGAGGCAATGCTAGATACCAAGGTTTTCTAACAGAGGGAGAGGAGATGGTTATTTTTATCAGAAGACAATATATCAAATAGTAAAGGCTATTGTGTAGACCTAAAGGATATATATATATATATATATATATATATATATATATATATATATATATATATATATATATATATATATATATATATATATTTATATATAGAGGTAAAGAGATATCATGAGCTAGTTAATGATAGAGAGAAAGTAAATAGTAAGATAGAGAGAAGAAATACAGCAACTGGGGAACTCAGTTCATTTATAAGTATAGTATTTTTTTTGTAGTACATCTAGTCTGAGGTGGTGCAGGTACACAGCCAAGTATCCTAGAAAAAGTTCTGACTCACATAACTTTGTGTTATTAGCTCATTTCAAGAAGACTGTAAGAGATTTCCATTTTTTAGATAAACTGCTTGAATATTGGGAATCCCCTCCAATGTTTCTTGATTTGGTTATGGAATATAGGGATTTGTTGGTGGGGTGTAAAATTCTATTAGGTACATTGGGATGCATAATATTGTTAAGGGCTAAGTACTTGTCAGGAAAATAGGGTAATTTGAATGTTGTTAAGATGTAAGAGTATGTTCGTGTGTCTGGTAGTTCAAGCCAATTTAGTTCCTTTAGTGGAGGGAAGCAGTGGCTTTTAAAGTGTTTATCAATAGCAAATTTTACAACTTTAGACACAATGTTTTCTGGCTATATCTCAGGCTTTTATTCAAAGAAAGATGGGTTGATGTTTTGGGTGCTGAGAATGGTATATCAACACATAAATATTTACAGGTCCCCTTCAAAACATCTAAAACTCATAACATCTAATTTCATAACACTCAGACCAGAACATCTAAAACCTAAAACATCTAAAAGTCATTGAATTTCATAACATCCAACAGTACAAATCACATGAAAATAACATCCCCTCCACATGTTCTGGTCTCAATGTTATGAAATTAGATGTTATGAGTTTTAGATGTTTCAAAGTAGACCCATATTTACACACACATATGCACATACACACACACACACACACACACACACACACACACACACACACACACACACACACACTTATGTGTGTGTGTGTGTGTGTGTGTGTGTGTGTGTGTGTGTGTGTGTGTGTGTGTGTGTGTGTGCGCGTGTGTATGGTTGTGTTCATGAACTTGTGGCAAATTGTTAAACAAAACAAGTAAAGAAACAATCTTCATCTAATTCAGCTAATGAAAAACTGAACTCATTAAATATGTAATAAAGAAATGTTTGTGACTGTGGAATAGAAAGAGGTGGAAAGAGAGAGAGAGAGAAATAAAGCCATGGAATAACTAAATCACATAGTAATATGCTATTGTCAGCAGATATAGGTCAACAGTCAATAAACAGTTCAAAAGGGAGAAAAAATAACTCCTTAGCTAATAGCTAAAAGTGAAAAGTCAGAAGTATTTTGAAAATGTTGGTGATTTGAATTAATTGGCTTTTGCCCTAAAGTGGGACTTTGTTTTTTCAATGTGCAGCTATTGGCGTGCTTGACAATGGGGGCAGTTAACCTAAATATTTTGATGACATGAGAGAGTGTTTTTCCTATATAAATCCTTGTATATATATATATCCATTACTGATCTGCTGCAGTAGTTAGTATTGCTGCCCCCACACAAAGAAGTTCTCTGGTATGATTCTTGGCTGAGGTGCCCTCTGTACACAGTCTTCATAGGTTTCCTCTGGGTGCTCTGGTTTCCTCCAATATTCCAAAGACATAGAGTAGGTGGATTGTACCCACTAAACTGGCTGTAGGAGTGAGTGGTACAGATCAACTACTGTGACAGGGATAGCCATGTGGTGGTGTACACCTTGTCTTGAGATGATTTTCACTGTTGAAATGACACCCCGACTGCATGTGGGAAAAAGGGGTTGAGGATGGATACGGCATTAATGAATTATGTTGACACACCTCAATGTCAATGGCAAGAGTGTTGACAATGGAAAAGTCGACATTTATCTCAGTATGTGTGAGGCAAATCTTTGCCATAGCCAAAAAATACAGGACATCTTTTTTTTGCAGGAAACAAGTCCCCATTCACCCCCACCCCTGCTCCTAGGGAGCAAGCACCCATTTATCTGCCACACCTCCTCCTAATTAAATATACTAACACCAGGATTGCATAAGTCCTGGGGAAAGGGGATAATCACCCACTAGAGGACTTTCGATCTATCACACCTGTTGACCATCTGCATATGTCGACAAAGTACACACACACACACACACACACACACACACACACACACACACACAAATTGCATTTTTTTAATTTTCTTTCTTTCTTTTTGTTTGAATTCTAAGATTCGCAGATGAAATTTAAGTCAAAGATTAACATTATTTTTTGCATCTGTTAAAGACCTAAAATTTGGAAAAAGTGCATGGAGCACCTTGCATAGATATTTTTACCTAATTCAATTTGATCAGGTTTTGCTAGTGTTAAGTCAGATATGCAACTGTCTGCTACTTAAATACCAGTATTATTAATTTACCTTTGCTAAATAAGTCAAAGTAATATTTATGTATTTATCTATTTATTTATTTGTGTATGTATGTGTGTGTCTTTTTTGACTGGGAAAAGTCTGACAGAGTAAACCCATTTTCAGCAAAGGCCCAGTGAGAAAATCTCTACTTTTAAGTTACACATGATGCACATTTATAATTGCAGGATAAAAACTTCAATACATGAGCTTATTTACATGATTTTTAAATATTTCTTACAGGAAAATAGACTTTTAACACAAAACAAGAGAGAAATGAACACATATTTGCTAATTATTGAACAATGAAATAAAATACAGTAGTATTTAATGTATTTATAGTATGTATGATAGTTGCAGAGAAATATCAAACTGGGGTGTTTTTGAGGTTACTAATAACTTACAGACAGAAAAGTAGTACTGCAGGTTAAAAATAGATGATGAGAGATATGAAAGGAGAACTTATGGAAATGAGCAGGAAGATAAATGGATACAGGAGGAATTGTAGTTAGTGGTGGGGTGGGAGGAAAGAAGCAAGAGTAGCAGTTTAAGAAATTAGTGCAGTATGAGGAGGAGTGATAAGGTACAAAGATTGGGAAGCAAAGGAGCTATAAGAGTTAGAGAAAAAGTAATATATGACATGGAAAGTCAATGTAAATCCAAAAAGGTAAAAAAGTAAGGAAAAGACAAGAGATCCAAGAATGAGATAGCATCTGCTGGGTGAGGAGGTAGGGGCAGAGATTGTGACTTACAGTGAGAACCAATTATTAGACTATGCCAAATGATGTAGGTTCTACAGAAGAATGTTTGAACTTCTAGTGAGAACATTGGAACAGAGATATTTTAGTCAAATGAAACTGGCAGGATACAACTATAGAGTAGAAGGCAGGAGAAGTGCATGAGAAAAGATAGAGTAGATACAGGTAGACTATTACAGGATATATATAGACATTGTTAAAAGAGTGCAGGAAAGTAAGACAGCAGAAAGGTCAGTGACAGAGGAGGCTGCAATCCGAGATGACAATGAGAAGAAAACCTGAGTGGGAGAGCAGGGACAGATATCAGTAACACATGCTGAAGTGTCAACAGATGCAGATGTAGCAATGCTGTCATCACCACAACAGGAACAACAGCAGCGAAGCAAGAATGGAAAGGATCTCAACTTAATAAAGAAAGGAAGTGGATAAAAAACTGGTACCCATTGTACAGACAGAGGTATTAATGTAAAACATAGGTGGTAGAGATGGAGAGAAAATCAGAGGCACAAAATGAGGTGGAGACTCAGAGGAATCGAAGGAATAGGAACCATGCATAGTAAACAGTAGTTTTGGGCTTGTAGAAAGAATACATTTAGTATGAGAAAAAAATAAAGTCTAGCACAGGGAGGAAAGCATCTACCAGGAAAGTAAAGAGTAATGATCATGTTAGAACATGGTGAGAAAACTGGTACACAGGACATGTAGTATCATGGAGTAGGAAGTTAAGGGTAAGAGATCATGTGTAAGAACTGAAAAGTGTTTTCTGGGGAATAGATAATATTAGATATTAAAAGTATTTTTCAAAGGAGTTAAGATACAGCAGATTGCATTGTAGTTAGTCCCCAAGTTATATTAATTCTTGGGACTGAGTATGACCAACAAGGCTATGAAATGTCTTAGCAAGGAAGACAGGAAAGACTGAGTTTTTCTCATCAGTCTCTTAGTATAGACATATTAAATCATGGGAAGAGCTGATTAACGAGACAAATGTGGGAATTGTGAATGAAAGTTGTAGTATGCATTAAGCAACAATAACTTGTCATAGGAAGCAGTTAATGTGGCAAAAAAGAAAACCTGAGAGGTGAAACAGTTGCACTGGTAAGAAAACTTCTCCAAAATATTGTTCATGGCAGCAGACAACGTTATTGGGAATGACTGTACTAAGGAGTGCAGTGACTGGCTTTGTCAGTGGTGAAGGAAGATGGGCTCTGTACTAACATGAGGATATGAGAAGGGCTAGTCAGCATACAAAGTCAAAGCTCAAAACATGTTTAATTGTATCCCAGAGGGAATAGCTGTGGTCAAAGCTGAACTGCAGATTTATGGCAGCTTGTCTGTACCTTTAAATTAAGAAAGAATTGTGGTAAGGGTCTAACAAAATTAGAAAAGTGGAAAAGTACCTCTCAAATGGGAAGAATGACAAAATAGACAAAATATGTAAAAAATAACTTAAATAATTAGTTGTTTGCATTATTGTACAATGCAAAGACGCATGAATGCATGGACTGCAAGTAAAACACTGAATTCATAAATTCATTCGTTAACCACGAAAGAATATTTTGAGGACAGTTTTACTTCTGCTTCCTAACCAATTATTTATATGCAGAAAATCTGAAGCTGCAATACTTAGGAGTAGGGGAGTACTGTGAGGTATTTCACCCACTGACTTAATATATTTTCTTCCATATCTGCTCTTATACTTTTGCTATTCTAAGGATCCCAGTTACATTTCACTGGATTTCAACATACAGTAGTTTGTAAAGAGCAGATATCAGTTTGATTTCAGACTGGAGGTACACAAGCAACACTGGACTTATCAAGATAGTATAGAAGTGCTCATCCTTAGAGGAAACAAAGTTTGGAAGTCCTTTCTTAATGGATATTTGAGCCTTTTTAGTGCTACCAGAAGAATTTGCTATGACTGTTAGTGTTGCTGTGATGTCTGAGAAGACAAGAAGGTGTTTGGATTATCTGGGAGTGGATTTTAGAAGAAAGTCTGCAGACTGTTTTTATTAAATTATATTCTGTTTGAAGATGAGTGAGAAAGGAGTGCAACTGCTGATCTATTTATAGAGGGCAGCTCATTCTATTGGAGGGTCTCAACTTGAGTATAACAGGCTGTATTGCCAGGGGTAGTATCAGACTAAAGGAAATTGAGGTAAACATGTAAGTTATTCTTATCTTATCTCTTGTTATTCTTCATAGGTTGGTACTAGGCTAACTGTCCTTTTGGGCCATTTTAAGCCTAGACAGTTACCCCAAGTGAGAATCAAACCTTGCACCTTGTGTCTGTAAGGTGAACACCTTAACCATTATGCCAAACCCCCCCCCCACACAGCAGTCATTGTGCACCTTGAGAATGTGTGATATTTTCTATTTTTTGAATATAAAAGAACATACAATTCTTTTGAAGTGTGTTGGAACGTCTGACTTGCTGTCTTCTCTTGTGACGGCAATAGCAAAAGATGAAAGACCAGGGACTGTCTTTGGAGATTTTAAGTGCTACAGGACTTAATGACTTGCATATTATAAAGCCACACCAGACTGGAACAAAGGGAAGGAAGCAAAATTCAAAAACGTATCTTGGGCAGGGCAAGACGGGCAGTCTCCCTGGGACAAAGTGTTGGGAGGATGTGATCAGTCATTCATCATCTTGTTTTTTTGCCCTTCAGTTGAAGGGCTACCTGGGAAGAAAGGTGTTGATGTAAATGTAATAATCTGATCCCTACAGTGTAGTGATCTGATTATTACAGTGAAGTTTTTTTTTTCCTCTCTATTTGAAGCGCTACTGGGGGGTATTGATTTAAGTGTAATAACCTGATCACTACAATGTAGTCATCAGATTATTACACTGAACATTTATGTATTTATTTATTTATGTAGTTATTTTTGCTCTTCAATGGGGATGTGGATAAAAATGTAATAATCTGATCGGTACAATGCAAGATCCAACTGGGGGTGTGTGACTGTACTAACTAAAATAACCTGATGGCTATGTTACAGTGAACTTTTTTTTTTGTTTCTGATGTTCAGTTGAAGAGATACCTGGGGTGGGGTGCTGGCTTGTTGTATTGGCACATGGTACTGATTGAGACAGCTACACCTCTAGCAGAATGGGACATGTGTTGGCAATTTCTGTTGTTGCAGGACTGATGCGATTAACCTTTCATTCCTGAAAAACTTTGCTATGACAAGTTTAAGCACTAGTCTAACTACTTGTATTTCTAGTCCAAGAACAGGAAGATAATGCCATGTGACATAACTATGTGCCAAGTCTTGCTAAAAAGAAGATTCTCTCTTGTTTGCAGTGAACCCTCATTGAGTACTACTTATAAAGTTAACTGTATTATGACAGTTAGCAACAGTATTTCTGCAGTAAGATATAACTAACTATAACTAGCTATTAATTTAACTGTATGATGACAGCAACGGTATTTTTGCAGTAAGATATATCAGAAAATGAGGTATCTGGAGATTGGATTTTTCTGTAAGCATCCTGTCTATTTCTGTTGTGTTTTATTGTATTCCTCGGTGTTATATCCTACATATATATTTTACTCCTTATTTGCTGTATTTGAGATGAGGGTAATCATTATGCATGTTTTTAATTAATAAGCTGTCTGGCATGAATCTCCCAATAAACTGCTTAAAACTACTATCAGTGAAAATACTAATTGCTGTATTTATACTTGGTTTATTTAATAGCAATAGGTAACTAAAAGTCCTTGGCTATTCCACGGAGGTAGAAGTACTACCATGCCAGGAAGGAAGCTTTCCCTGTGAATTGTTACTGTGTGTGTGTGTGTGTGTGTGTGTGTGTGTGTGTGTGTGTGTGTGTGTGTGTGTGTGTGTGTGCATGTGTGCTTGAAAATAATTTGTGTTAAAGGCAGTCACTGTGGATAAAGGAGCACTGGAAGAAATTGGCCTTCAGTGACAGTGGTGTGAAAGGGTCTGCATTGCTTGGTCAAATACTCAGCTCTGTAAGGAGCCTGTGTTCTGTATAGTCAGGACAGGATATGGATACTGGAAGTCCATACCCAGGGCAGTAGTGAGAATTCCTTTTTTGTATTTGGGACCAGGTTGTGTATTTTTTTTTTTTTATTAATTAATGAAATGGTCTTGTGTGGTCTTTCTTACAATTCATAGGTTCATAGGCAGTTACTAGGCTATTGGCTGTAGGGCTTATATAAGCCTAGCTGAAAAGGTACCCTGGCTTTTGCCACCCAAGATAATTATTTTCCTCTGCCCCTGTTGAATAGAGCCACAGAAGTGATTCCCGGGGTGAATTTCCTATCTCCCATCCACTCGTCAAGATTTCTCTTGAAGGGTGCTAATGAGAAGCTTTGTTTGATGTAGATACATAGTTTGTTCCAGTGTATGGGAAGTCTCTGGGACAGGAATATATCCCTCCAGCATGTTCTGTTTATTGTGGTGACAAGGTTTAGGTCCCTAGAGGGTATGGCTCAGAGAGATTGGGATTTCTTTAAGTGGAGCATGTCCAACAGCTCTGGGTTTGACATAGCTTTGTATGTTAGGCAGAGATCACCTCTGGGTATGTGATATGCTATGGAGTAAAGCTGGAGTTATTTGAGACGCTCTGCGTAGGGCGTCTGTTTGAGGCCAGTAATCCTCTTTGTGAGGTATTTCTGCAGCCTTTCCAGTTGTTGTAGATGTCTTGTGAGGTACATACCAAAAGGGGCATTGTACTCTATAATGGGTCTAATGAGTGATGAGTAGAGGGGAACAATGACCTCTTTTTTTCCTGGATGAGAAACATTTTGTGAAGAGGTGTGCCACATAGAAGGACTTCCTGACTACTGTGGTGATGTTATTATCAAAGGAGACATTACTGTCCACCTGTGTCCCAAGGTCTCCTATCACACTTTTGGTGTTAAGCAGACTACCGCCTATGTGGTAGTTCATGGGTACAGAGTTTTTACCAAAAGGGTTGACAATACACTTTCTGGCATTGAGCTTGAGGCCATGGCTTTGACACCAGGCATCTGTCTCAGTGAGACCCTTTTGTAGGATGTCCACATCGTTATGAGTTTTGATTATGGCTCCTAGTTTGCAGTCATCTGTGAACATCATTAGCCAAAGACCTTCTGTGTTAGCCTGTACTTCTGAGAATTAATACCAAACAGGAGAAGATCCAGGAACCTTCACTTGTCACTGGTGTGAAGTCGGATTTGGAGTCTGCTACTTTCACAGTGTGGGTTCTGTCAGTGAGCCAGTTGGCAACCCACCTTGTGACATAGGGATTTATACCTAGTTTAGTGAGTTTATCTATAATTCCAGAGTGGGGGATGATGTCGGAAGCCTTGTCAAGATCTAGATAGGCTGTGTGAACCACCTTACCCTCATCTATGGCTTTGGTGACTTCTTCAAAGAAGTCTATCAGGTTTAGGAGACATGATCTGCCTTTTACAAACCCAAAACTGGGTGGGGTCCAGAGTTTGGAGATTACAAATGTCATTGTTTTTAAGTTCCATGATGATACATTCCATAGCCTTGCAGACCAGGCTCGTCAGGCTAAAGTGGTGGTAGTTCCCAGGGTCCATGGTGGCACCCCCTTTATGGAGTGGGATAACTGTCGCTGTGCACCATTCAGTGGACACAAAGCCTGAGGGGAGGCTATGACTGAACATGGTACTTAGGTGGGGTGCCAGTTCATTCTGTAGTTCATGTAGAACACAGCCTGAGATGTTGTCAGGTCTCATGGATGCTGTGCTCTTGGCTTTAGAGAGTATGTTTTTTACCTGTGCAGCCGTGATTACAGGAACTTTGCCTTCTTCCGGTATAGAGATGGGCCCTATAGTGGGTGAGAGGGGGGTAAATTTAGCACTGAACCTATCTGCCAGGATGTTGGCAATATCAGTTGGTTATGTATATTTAGTGCCATTGTGCTGTAACTCAGAGCAGATCTGAGTGTAGCCATTGAGATTATTGACATAGCTATAGTAAATACTATTATAGACCTGAAATTGTTCCTCAGGAAAATAAATTAGAAATCTTACTTTCCCAAAATATTAATGTGAATTCAAAGGAAGACAAACTTATGATCAAAAATATATTTGAATTTAATCTTCTAAACAAGAAAAATGAACTAAAAAAAGAACTAGAAAGAACAAAGAAGTAAGAATCATGAAAAACCTGATAAGGGGGGAGTTGTAATAATTATGGATATAATAATATAAAAGGTAAAAAAATGAATTTATGCTTAATGACACAGCTAGATATACAGTTGTTTCACTTGAAAAATGAATGACAAAAACATTTGATTTTTAAAGGTGACTAAACCAAAAATGCCCATTTTTTTGGATACCTAAAAATCCACAAATATGGAAGGACTCACCGCTGGCTCCTACCTATTCTCAGCAGATGGGTCTAAGACGCTATACCATTGTGCGTAAAATTTGCAAAAAAAAAAGAAATAATATATGTAAAAAAAAAAAATATATATAAAAGATTTTGGGGATCTAAAAAAAAACCTAACCCCCAGCCTAAGACAACTTGATTTTTATTACCATAGATGTGATGATTGACCTCTGATATGTATCTTCAAGGTTTAGGTGGTATATCTAGCTGTGTGTAGAAAATGTGGTTCATTTTTTTATACAAAAAAAACGGAAATGAGGAAAAGGAAAAAGATTTTATGAACACACTTTTTGAAAGCAAAAAGCTAAAAACAAACTATAAACATACTAAAAAGTCCAATTAAATATCATGAGGGGACCAACATTTGATTCGTGTTAACTATGCACTTTAAATTATAATAGCTATAGAATGCTTTGTGGCTGTCTTTAGAAACAGTGGTAATTTTGTTTTTATAACTAGCTTTGGAGGATTTTATGAGGGATTTCAGTTTTTACTGAGGCTGACCAGGGAGTTCGGGTCTATATTAAATTCTCGAAATCTGACAATGTCGAATCTGACATTGTCGACCTGAGAATAGCAAAAGTGCAGAACATTGAGTGAGTAAATGGAAATCTCCTTAAGGGGACATTTCCATTTACTTCAATGTAGTGCAGTCTTGGAGTGGCCATATTTAAGTAGCGGGGGGTGTGGGGGGTGCAGGGGGTGCAGGGGGGCTTGCCTACACTCTTTAGTTTTTTTTTTTGTTTGTTTTCATTTTCTTATGAACATTCGAACATTTCACAGTTCAATCACTAAAGGTGGCTCTTTAGTGGTTCGAACAGTTAAATGTTCGATGTTCTAATATAGACCCGGGAGTTCCTCCAATCATGGCATTTTACTCTTTTTTGCAACAGTTTCTTTCTTCTGTTGTAGAGTTTGTTTATGGCAGGGGACCACCAGAATGGCTTCCTTTTTTTGGAGGACAACAACTTGGTTCTGTTAGGGATTGCACACTCCATGCACTCATGTAAGTGCTTATAAAGTGCATTTGTATAGGTTTCAGCAGTCATACCTCTATTGTCTGTCTACATGGGTATCATGAAGTTTGCCACTTCTGTCTTAAGAAGCGTGAAGTTGGCTTTGGAGAAATTTTTTACGGTGGTTTCCCTAATGTGGGATGGGGGTGGAATGTGGATGTTTAGGGTGATTAGCTTGGGGTCGGCTCTGACCAATGAGGAATTGACCTCTGGTGTGGAACACCGGTTGCCAGTGTTGGTAATGACCAGGTGTAGGATACTGCTGTCCCTGGGGTGTGTGGATAAGTTGATCCAATGCACTGGAATTTATTAATTCCAGAAAATGTTAAGCAAAAGAGTTGGTAGATGAGTAGTTTTTCCAGTTAATGGTGGGGTAGTTGAAATCTCCCATTATTAAGGTGTTAGGTTGTACCCTAATATTTTCCAGTGTATCAAGAAATGAGGAGTGGGAATCCTGGGGCATATTGGGGGATCTGTAGCAAGCTACCATTTGGATTGTGGTCTTGCCCAGAGTTAGTTGCACTTGGATAATCTCGAATGCATTATGCTGAGCAACTAGCCTGCAGGTGTGGATATCCTTAATGAAAATGGACATGCCTCCGCCTTTAGTGTTTTGGTTCAGGTTAGGTGGCCGAAAGCTTTGGTATGAATTATAGCCTGGTAATGCAGGGGGGGCTCTCTGGAGCCTTGAGCCAGGTCCCTGCTACTGCACAGATGTCGATGTTCTCCATTTTAAGGAGTGCCTCGAGTGAGTGCATTTTGAGGTTTAGACTTCTAGCACTGAGTAGCATTACCCTCAGATTTTGCTTGCTTGTACCTGTTATGGTGGTGAGTTTGTCATTTGACCCTTGCCTCAAAAAGGCACTATAGGAATGGCAAGAGCCTTAGCCAGTATCCTGAATCCCAAGGGCGACAGGTGCAGGCCATCTCTGGCAAAGCATTGTGGTCTGTCGATCATGTCATCCCAGGCAGACAGATACTGGATCCCCTTAGAATGATACCAGTAGCTTAGCCAATTGTTGAAGCCAATCATTTTGTCCTTGTGCTGTGGTATTATTCTGGGTGAAGGCAGGATGCTACTCAGGGCTAGGGTCATACCTGATTGGGCTTCAGGATCAGACAGCTCCTTCATCTCTCTTTTCATGTAGTCCAAGGAGGTATGTTTCAGGTCATTCACACCAACATGGACAATGACAATGTCATATTTGTACTTATTGTGGAGTGCCCTGAGTGCATGCATTATGTGGCTGATCCTGGCACCTGACAGGCAGCTGACAGTAACTTTCTCCTTGTTTAGCCTGGAGAGTGGAACATCAGTGTGTCTGACTATAGAGTCACCTATGACTAGAGTGTTTAGTACGTTGTTATTCCTTATGTGCTGTGGTTGAGTGGCACACTGCATTTGTGGGCTATGTGTCATTTGGATTGTGTTGGGGGGTGGAGGTTGCTTGCTTTCTACTTTGGAGGTCTCTGTTGCTTGGGCAGATTTTTATTGAGAGCCTCCATGAATGTAGATGTGTGCTTTGTATTTCTATGTGTGTGTTTTGGTGGTTTATGTTTTGAGGGACTATGTGATGAGCGTGGTGTGGTGCAAGCATTTACCATCTCCTCTTGACTGTCTAGTCCAGTCTTGGGGGAAGAGAGCTTTGCTTCCAGTTTGGCTATATAAGTGCATCTCTCACAGGTTGTAGTGTTGGGTGGTAGGAGGAGAGAGTTGTCTTTGTACATGGGGCAATTGCTGCATTGCCCCAAGTTGCCCAGATTCATCAGGTAGACAGGAGAAAACACCGGGAGCTGACACTTAGACATGCCTGGATAGGTGCTTATTTATTAAGTACTAAAACCTGTTTTCCTCTAATCAAGTGAGGAAAGTTGAGTGCTGTAGCAATTAGTAGCTTATTTAGTGCTTACAGTAACTTCTGAACAAGTGCTGAGCTCAAAGAAACAGATTTGAGTGCTAGAACTAAAAAAACTGGCTAGTTCTACGGGAAAATTTAAAGAGCAGACTTTATGGCGCCAGGAATAGTTTAACCCTATCTAAGCGGCAGGGGCTCAGAAGCTTACAAACAGTCCTGGATACAGCAAATCTGTATCTGGACTATACTACTTACAGGAAAGGCAGGAAACAAGTTTAGATTTTTATTTTTTTTGTAAAGTGGAAAGGGAGTAAGGAGGAGCAGAAGATAACTCAAGGTTAAGAACTAAGTGGATTGGCCTTCTCAAATGTTCTCCCTGTATTAGGTAGAATGAGGTAATGACACTAAACTGGGACGAGTGTCCCAAATCAAATTTACAGTAGGGGCAGGCAACTGCAAAGCCCCCAAGTATAAGAACAGGATACCAATAGGGAGTGACAGTGGGAGACAGAACAAACAAACTCAAGCAGGTGCTTAAAAAATTTAGAAAATTTCCAGTTAATACCTCACACACAGTGAAACTAACTAGAAAAGTATGCAACAGACAATAAAAGTGCTATAAATAACTCATAAAAATAAGCAAAAAACAGGATACTTAATTTTATATATCACAGATCAGGGTTTGCTCAGTGCCCTTCCTCCGATTAGCTCAGTGTGAAATGGCAGCAACACTCAAAAGTTAACTTCTTAAGTAACAGACAGTTGAAACCTGAAACAATTTTAAAAAAAGCTCGAAAGAACCAATGAGGTGCTTACTTCAAGCAGAAGTCTAGGTAACCCCAATCATCCAGTGACCATAAACACTCCCCTTTCACTGAAATGCAAGAATAGCTCTGGCTAAACTAACATGACCTGGAAGATGTGCTCAGACACACAGCCTCTACAAACAAACAACTACACCCAAAACACAAGCCTGAATATGGACAATGCTACAATTACCCACACTACTTAGGTAAAAAAAAACTGCAGGAATGTTTATCACAGCAGAAAAGCAACAGTGAACCTTTAAATGAAAGTTTTAAACAGATAAAGGAGCAAGGAGACTCTAGAGAATGCTTTTAACTGCAAACAAGTAAGTTATATGATATACTCCTTGGCAGGAAATCAGAACATACAAACCCAAATAGGTGCTTAACAAATGTAGAACATTTCCAGTTTTTCCAGTTACTTCAGCCTTGGTTGGCAGCGATGGAACGCACACCCCATTTGTGCCAGACATCTCTACATCACAGTAGACAACATCCTGCCTTCTTGGTGTCACACTGATGGCAATGGTGCCATCCCCATTTCAGATTAGTGGCAGTGCTGACATCCTTCCTTTACACAGGTATATGTTATTTTGATTTTCTAACAGTATAATTTTCCATTTCTTGCCAGACAGATAGTCATGGTGGCTATGTTTTGTGGTAAGAATTCTGTTCAGTTATCAGTCATCATATCTGAGTCTGTAAGACTGTCTGCATAAAGACAGGATTTTTTTTTTTTTGGAATAGTATGTCTGAGATATGACTAGTCAATAAGGAAAGTAGCAGAGACAATGAGGCTTACAGGACTCTGGAAGGTATAGGATTGGGTGAAGAGAAACTGGAGATGGCCTGATTTGGGCTTTTAAGTAGTCACTAAATCATAGAAGTTTGTTATCAATGACAATAAAGAGATAATGAACTTGCAGGAATGTGAAGTCTGATTAGAAGACAAAGGCATTACCTGTGTCAGTGAATATAGATCCTGATGTTTCCTTTATTCATGACAGCATGGGTATTGTCAGAAGGAGAAAAGGGCAGCAATTTTGCTGTGTCCTTTGTTGAAGCCAAATCAGTTAACACTAAGAAGAGTGTCTGTCTCTACTATTCCATGAGTTAAGGAGCTAGTGCCTTTTCTAAGATGTTTGACAAGGCTAGCATCGCAGATAATGATAGTATTAGCCTGGAAATGAAAGATTAGTTACCTTTTGTAAAAGGATGGTAATAGCATATTTTCAGAGACCTTGGAATATTCATGTTGAGAAAGCAATGTTTATGATTTTTAAGACAGGACAGGAGAACACTGTGTCAAAGGCATGAATGAAGTTAGGATACAGAACATCATTACATTGTTGACCAAGTGTTTTTGTACTCCTTATCCACTTGTTTGTCGTCTGTGTCAGAAGGCATGAGGTAGGAAGGAGGAAAGTTGGATAAACTAAAGCCATTTTGCAGTAAAAGGTTGTATTAATGAATTGTGTGATAGGTGTATGTTAGTACAAGTCCCTCTCCACTCCTACTTAATTATTTGCAAATCAACAAAATTGCTTACATGACTTGCAATTTCAGGAGCAGACCTGGTGAGACTAACAATGCTTTCCACTTCCATCCAGACCAGGCAGATTTATGAAACCAATAAGTGAAATAAGACAGAGCTGTATCATCTGGCATGACTCCCACTGACTACTGGCTTGCAGAAAAATGTTATGACCTTTTACTCCACAACTGTAGTACTGTTTTGCAAAATAATGACCTTGTTTAATTTAAAATGGGACTTAAAAGGACAAAAATAAGACACATGTTAAATGATCTGTATTAGTTTCACTTGTACATATCCCAAGTAAGGGTTCTGTAAACTAATGATCTGTAAAACACCACAGAGTATTGCATTTATATTTAGTTTAAAACTACATTGTTACCTCCTGAAAAATATTTATCGCACAAAAATTCTCACTGACTCATACTGTCATAATAAGTAAGAACATGTAGACATGCAAGTGAACACCATTTAAAACATAGTGATATTTTTAATGTATATTGTGGAACTATCGCAACTGGACTTCAAAGCTTTTTATGGAGGATATTTGATACATAAAATTTAGAAATAAATACCTGAATCTGATATGGATATTCCTTACTGATGGTTATTGTTGTATTGTATACTTCAATGAAGACCACCTTTGTTACTGATACCACCTTGCTGCCTCGGTTGTCATTTTGTACTCTGATCTCAAATGGGGTGAGAGTGGGATCGTTAGAGCATACACCAACTAATCTATAAATACAAGTGCCCTGAAAGTCATATCTTTTTTCATCAAATGTGGTATAATGTGGATCTCCAGATGCAGAACATTTAGCAAAATGTATTGGTAGCAGTCCTGAACCCCATTGACTATGTCACACGTTTCACTGGATTTACACTTAGTGGGCTTGCACACCACCATTCCAAGGTTGGGATCACAGCGGCAGCGTATGTGACATTTTTCATCTTCCCAGAATTCTTCATTTGGATTGTAATAATGCCCTTGGTATGTACACCCACAACTCTCGATTGCAACACATTTTCCAGCACTGAGAACATATCCAGGATTACATGTGCATGTTTCCACACATGGATCTTTGCAGGTTGATGGAGCAGTGCGATTAGAACAGGAAGCAGGGCAAGCATTTCCACATGCTTCATAGTGACTGTTGTCACCGCAATCCAGTGCTAAAAAATGTAAAAGGTAAAGCTGCATGTTATAAAATAATAAAATTAAATACTGAGCAGACAACATGTTCTTATTAAGGACAAAAGGAAAAAGTAAGAAAAAGTATAAAAGAAAATAAGTAACAATTGCAGAAAATAAAGAATGGAAAATAAAACTTACGGCATCCAGCCTGCTTTCTCCAGTCATATATAATTACTCCATTCTTTCTGCAGGTTGCTGCATATGAATTCAATGCTTGGCACAGAATCTGCTTAGCTCCATTATTTAAGCAAACATCATAGACACAGTTGTCAAAGAAACTGTCAGAGTTCACTTTTGAATGACATTCTCTGAAAGGACCATCAGTCTTTTTAGTTAGTAGACCACAATAGCCTTGACCTTCATAGAGCTGCCTCTTTGTGTCATCACATGTAGGGCAGACACCCTGACAAACATCAAAACAGAACTTGTCTCTGTCCTCCACTTTCCAGCTTTTAGCCCATTCTGTTATGGATGATATTATTGTACCATTAGGTGTCATTCTTTCATCGTTCACATTTCCATTGTAGTTACCAAGCAGTCCACATACATTCTTGTAATAGCTGCTAGATATAGTAACATAGAGATACCAGTTCCAGTCATATGTCAATCGGAGGCCAAATGCCGTCTCTAAGACAGCATTATGTCCACTCTGGTAAAGACGTAACTCACCATTCTCTAACGTTACAGGCAAATTTTTTGATATATCATTTACCTAAAAAGAAGAAAGCCATGATATTAGTTATATCGTGTTATATATCTTACATATATCAGTTCATGTACATCTGTTTGTCTATCTATTTATATAACCATCTTTCTAGCTACTTTTTAAAGAGACATTGTAATGACAGTTTTATGCATCAAATTAGGTGCTATTTATTTACACTTACAGATGTATTTGTACATTTTAGAACTATTCTATGCTCCACCAAAATAAAATAGCATTTTCTCAGTTTTGAATTAAGCACTGACAGGTCAGGATAAATATCATATCAGGTGACATAATCAGTATCACTGATTCATCCTATTTCATTTCTAAAGCATTACAGAGCCAAAAACACATTAATGTAGACAAATCAGCAGCAGCCAGTGCAAACATTCAGAGATTATTTCCAGGATAATCATAAGGTGATGAGGCGAGAGGGGTTTGAGTCTCACATGGGGTAAATGGCTAGACTTAAATTGTCCCACAAGAGCAGTTACGCTAATACTAATCTATGAACCTAAGAACAGCAAACAGAGTGGGCTCTATTCTTAGAAAAGTAACGTATGACAACAGGTGTCTGCTTTAAGATCAGATATGTAAACCACTATAGAGATGTGAGGAGGAGATAGCTGTCCCTTGCCTGAAAATAGTAGACTGCCTTTGCTTCCTTGTTATTTGAGTGTTTGAGAAAAAAGAAAAAGAAAAACTCTTTAACTTAGAATTAAAAGCAACAGTAATAAATAGTACAGAACTTCAGATATTAATCCCTCTTCTATAAAATACTGAAGAAAAAAACTTGAGCAAATCAGAGAAACAAACAGCACTGGTTACAAAAAAAAAAAAAACAGTCAGAAATGTTTCATTGTTGTTTGAGTTCAGGGTGGGAAAACATGAAAATGATAGTGTAGTAAGAGAGAATAGTTTCACAGATGACAGAAAAAGTAATGTGGTAAACACAGAAGTTTTAGAGATGACAGAAAAACATCTAGACAGTGGTTAGTTTACTAATAGTAATTTTTAGATAGGTTGGGCAGCAACTGAGGTACAGATATGACAAACAGGATCCTCGTGTTAATGCTATTTTTTTAATTTGCTAATTTGCATTTAATGAGTGATTGGATATATTATGCAGATAATTCAGCAGCTCTTCATATATATATATATAACCTAGTAGAAGGAAAGTGACAAATTATTTGTCAGTAATTAATCATGTTTCCTCTTGCTGCTGCTGCAAAAGGCAAGTTTTTAAACAAACTCACATTTCTAGCAGGTTCATTGCTACTGCTTCTACTGGCAACTCAGGAAATACAATTACAATAAACTTTAGCAGGAGCTAGTTGGCAGACTAAAATGTACTGATCAAATGCTCTTTCAGCGGAGGAGCCTGTCCATAACACTGCAGTCAGTATATGTGGTTTACTAAGCAGAGCCTACAATACCCCCACCCGCTTGCAGGATTAACAGCTGTCTGCATGTTTGTTAGTATTACGATGGGATCTGAAGAGCTGGGTTACACAGACATTTACCTTGCAGTGGCCTCTTTGTGGTAATTGACTAGCTCAAAATGCTGGCTGCACAACTGGCAAGTGAAAAACTCATGGAATGCTCATCCTTATTGTATGAAACTGCTCCCTGGATAGAATATTATATAAGAGAATGGGGGTTAGTAGTGGGGGGGCTGGCATAATGGTTAAGGTGTTTACCTCACAGACATAGGGCTTAGGATTTGATTCTCATCTTTGAGGGAAATTGCATAGGCTCAAAATGGCCAGCAAAGGCGTGTACTAGTACTTCCCTAAGAGCCTACCTATAAAAAGAATAAACACCAAGCTGTAATCCTCTGAAATCAATTAGCACATTAATTAATAAATAAGTAATGTTTTACTTGTTTGTGCTTATTTTGTATATACTGAGTAGATCTTAAAAACTGAATTCTGAAAACCTCAAAAATACTGGTAAATGTCTGATATTCTAATGTTCTATACACTGGGATAGGTGATAATGAATTCAAATTAGATTTTCATATGCCTTAACTGATGTTGTTGAGTAAATACCAGAAATGTGATACATGGTTAAGTTTAAGTCAAAAGGGCATATAAACTAAAAGTTCTTTGCAAAAATCAGCAATATTGCCTTCTTCAGTCATTCAAAGACAAAATGCATTTAAGAAATGAAGTAGTGGTAGATACCTCTGTATGTTCTGAACATTCACTTAAAGACAACAACTATCTGTCTCTGGAGGAGTGGTCTCAGCCCAACAACTAGCAGTTTATTGGCCGTTTTCGGCTAATTCCTATCTCTTTCAATCTCCCTGCCTTAAAACCCGCATTTGCATGGTTTTGCGCTTGTATACAACTCAGCACAGCTCCTTGTGGTGTCCTGCAGAGTGCTACAAACAGCAAAGAGACAAAAGAGAGACTTTCAACTGATTAAGTATTTTTTCTCTGCATTTTTTCCTGCAACTGCAAATTCTTGCCAACTAGTGAGTTTCTAGCATATCTGTGATCTAACAAAACTATTTTTGCTGTATACTCTACTATTTTTTACTGTTTGCACTTTTAAAGTTATTTAAAGTCATTTTTGTGTTGTTAAACTGTTGTAGGCTACACACTGAAATGTGCTAACCTGTTCTAAGCATTTACAGTGTTTTTTGTGTAAATTTACTGCCTTTCTGCAAAAAAACAAAAAAAAATAAAAAATACTTGTTTCCCACCTTTTCTAAGCTAGACTAGTCCAGTTTTCAGGTTTTGCTGAATTTAGGGCTGTGGTACAAGTTCCTGTGTTAGCCATCTCCTTACTTGGATAGGAGGAAGCGTCTCTGTTCACCAGTGAGAGTGGGGAGCCTTGAGCAGCCTGTCTGTCCCTGGAGGAGTGGTCTCAGCCCAGCAACTAGTAGTTTATTGGCCATTTTGGGCTAATTCCTATCTCTTTCAATCTCCCTGCCTTAAAACCCACATTTGCACAGTTTTGTGCGGTTTTGCACATCGCGCAGCATCACACAGCACCAGTTACGCATGTTTTAACTATTCCCGGCTCCACGAAGTCTGCTCTTCATTTTTTCCCTTAGAACTAGTCAAACTCTTAAATTAAGCACTCAACCTTCCTCTTACAGTCCAGCACTTGCTCTAAATTTCTCAAGTAAGCACTAATAAACACTAGCACTGCACCCCCCCCTTATACTCTATAGAGTACAAGGCTCTCTATTCGTCCCTTGCAGACAATCCATAAAACAGTTCATTAAACTATTCAGGTATGTCTAAAAGGCAGTTTTAGGTCTATTCTCCAGTCCAGCTGGTGAATCTGGGAATCTTGAGGCAATGTTACAATTGCCTCATGTACACAGACAACTCTCTCCTCCTTCCAACAAACACAGATGTATGTGAGAGATGCAACTATACAGCCAAACTGGAGGCCAGGCTCTCTCAACCCAAGACTAGAACAGTCAGTCAGGAAAAGGGAACCACTTGCACCACACAACCAGTCTCACATAGACCAATTGTATCTGCATCAGCAAACAACACACATAAACACACAAAAACATACTCGGAGGCTCTAAATAAAAATCTGCCAAAGCAGCAGAGACCTCCAAAGCTGACATCCAAGTAACCGCTACCTCACAACAATATTCACATACCACATACTTCACAAAGTCAGTGTGCCACACAATCACAGCCCCTAAGGCTAAATAACACACCAAATACACTTGTAATAGGAGACTCTATTGTCACACTGACGTCCTGTTCACCAGACTGAACAAGGAGAAGGTCACTGTAAGCTGCCTGTCTTGTCGGGTGCCAGGATCTGCCACATGACACAAGCACTTAGGTCACTCCAAAGCAAGTACAAGTATGACTCTGTCATTGTCCATGTTGGTGTGAATGACCTGAGATGCACCTCCCTGGACTACATGAAAAGAAACATAGAAGAGCTCTCCGATCATGTAACCCAGGCTGGTATGACCCTGAACCTGAGTAGCATCTTGCCCTCACCAAAAATTATGCCACAGTATAAAGATAAAATGATCAATTTTAACAATTGGCTAAGCTATTGGTGTCATTCAAAGGGGATCCAGTGTCTGTCAGCCTGGGATGAAATTCTCGACAAGCCAAGTTGCTTCGCTAGAGATGGCTTGCACCTGTCACCCTTGACTTTCAAATACTGACAAAGGGTCTTGCCACCCCCATAGTGTCTTTTAGGCAAGGCTCAAAAGACAAACCCACCTCCACAGACAACACAAGAAACAAAAAACTGAGGGTAATGCTACTCAATGCCAGAAGTCTAAACCTCAAAATGCACGCACTCAAAGCACTCCTCAGTATGGAGAAAATCAATATCTGTGCAATAAGAGAAACCTGGTTCAAGGCTCCAGAGAGCACCCCAGCACTACCAGGCTATAACTCATACCATATCTTTCGGCCTCAGAACCCAGACCGAAATACAAAAGGCGGGGGTGTATCCATCTTCATCAAGGATACCCACATCTCCAGGTTAGTGGCACTGCACAAGGCTTCGGAGGAGGCCTCGGAGACCATCCATGTGCAACTAAAAATGGGCAAAGCTGCTTTTCAGTTTGTAGCTTGCTACAGATCACCCACCATGTCTCAGGACCCCCACTCGGCATTCCTGAGAACATTGGAGAATATGAAGGTCTCACCAAACACCATGATATTGGGTGATTTCAGCTACCCAAACAATGACTGTGAAAGTTACACAGGTACCAACTCCTTTGCCCAACGTTTTCTGGAGTTTATAAACTCAAATGCCCTGGAACAACTGGTCACCACTCCCACAACAGGTGACAACATATTGGACCTGATCATCACAAACATTGTGGCTCAATGTTCCACACCAGAGGTGAACCCCTCATTGGTAAGATCAGACCATAAACTAATCACACTGGACATCCACATCCTGACCCCACCCCCAGCCAAGGAAACCACTGTGAAAAATGTTTCAAAAGCAAACTTCACACTCCTCAAGACTGAGGTGGAAAGTTTCAAACCCTCGGGCTAATGGAAAATGCTGCCCAAACCGCAGAATCCTTTACAAATGCATTCTATGAGCACCTACAGGAATGCATGGATCAAGCCATCCCAAGTAAAACCAAGACTCACTCCTCTAAAAAAAGGAGACCAGTCTGGTGGACCCCGGCTATAAATAAGCTATACAACAAAAGGAGGAAACTATTACATGATAGAGCAACATCCCAAAAAGGGAAGGCATCCCTGATCAGTATTAGCAAGAAACTAGGATCCCTCATAAAACCATCCAAGGCCAGCTTTGAAAGAAAAATTGCCAAAGACTCTAAAGATAAATACAAGGTCTCCTTTAGCTATGTCAAGAATCTAGGTGGAAACTGTCAGATCTGCTCTGAGCTGGTGCAAAATGGCAAAAAATACACTGAACCCACTGACATTGCCAACATCCTAGCTGACAGGTTCAGTGCAAACTTCACCCCCCCACCCCCAAAAGGGCCCGTGTTCATCTCAGAAGAATGTAGACCCCAGACATCACAGACACACAGGTAAAGACAGCCCTCTCCAATGCCAAAAACACAGCATCAATGGGACCGAATGGTGTCCCAGGCTGCGTCTTACATGAGATCCAAAAAGAACTAAGCCCTCACATAAATTCACTGTTCAAACTCAGCCTTAACACTGGATATGTACCCAAAGAATGGCATACAGCAACAGTTATCCCACTCCACAAAGGTGGCGCCACAACAGATCCTGGGAACTATCACCCTATAAGCCTGACTAGCCTGGTCTGCAAGGCTATAGAGCACATCATCATGGATCTTATTAACAAAGACACTGGGAACCTCCAGACACTGGACCCTATCCAATTCGGCTTTGTCAAAGGCAGATCTTGCCTCTTAAACCGAGTTGACTTCTTTGAAACAGTTACCAAGGCCATAGATAAGGGAAAGGTAGTACACACAGCCTACCTAGACCTTGCAAAGGCCTTCGACACCATACCCCACACTGGCATTATAGATAAGCTTACCAGCTTGAACATTAACCCCTATGTCATGAGATGAGTTGCAAACTGGCTCATGGATAGAACTTACATGGTCAGAGTTACGGGTGCCATGTCCGACTCCAAACTGGTTACAAGTGGCGTCCCACAGGGCTCAGTCCTGGGACCCCTCTTATTTGGTATATACTTCTCTGATGTACAAGCAAGCACGGGAGGACTATGGCTGACCAAGTTCTTAGATGATTGCAAACTGGGATATATATGGTGTCAGTTACAGATAAATGCAATAAAACTTGGGTCAAACGATGCCCGGCTACAGTATGCAATCTAATAAAAAAGTTGGTAAAATGATGTTTCCTATCACTAAAGCAGACTCAGTAGGCCATATGTAACAAATGAGGTTTGGGACAAAAAAAATTGTCCTGGTGCCCAGGTAGTGAGGGTAGGGGGTACAGTTTCATGTGGTGAGTTTTGAGTGTATTTGTAGGTAGGTTAGATGCCAGGGTTTGGGTTTAGTTGGTAAAGGGTCAATAGAGAAGGGGAGCTTAGGGGAAGTGATGTATGTGAGGGAGGGACTTAAAGTAGGGATATGTAGTAAGGATTAGAGGAAGTAGGCACATTTTGGTGTGGGTTGGTGCTGGTGTTGCAACTAACCCATGTCCAGACGACCTTGTAGGTAATACAGTGCCAGGTAGGCCTTGAATGGTGTGTGTGGGCACAGGATATGCTATAAGAGCTATATATATATATATATATATATATATATATATATATATAGATATATATATATATAGATATATCTATATATTTTTTTTTTTTTCTAAATTGAGAGGTGAGTGTAGAGAGTGATGGCCAGTAAGTTGAGTGTTGGGGGATAAGGTAGGGAGGAAGTAGGGAGTCCATAAAAGGACAGAAGTTATAGCTGGATGAGTGGGAGCCATTTGTGTGGTGCATGGCTTGGTCAGAGTGTGGCATGGCTTACCTTGTGTGTTTGCTTGACTGGTGGTTTCTTGGTAACCCAGTGGTCTGGTGGTGGTGAGGATGGTCGCTGGTTCTCCAGTTGTGGTTTGGTGGGTTTTCCAGTCACAGCTGATATCCGATAGGGGGCTGTAGGGCCATGCGGTTTTGTTTGGTGCTCATTTGGTGCCTTGGTAGGTTTGTGTGGCTGTTTTGATCCTCAGTGCAGTTTTTGGGTCATTCCCATAGCTACAGGCCATCAAGGCAGGCCGGGAATGTCCTTGCATGGCCTTGGCCTTCACGCATGTACGGTAATGGCAGCAGCCATTGTGGCGAGCCAGCTGAAGAGAGTGAGGTGTCCATGAAGTATGTTAAGCACATGCTAACAGCATTTGTTGCAGCTGTAGCATGATAAGCTGGAAAGTTTAGGCCAGGCAGGATAATGTAGGGTTATTTGAGTGATGATAAAAAAAAAAAAAAAAAAAAGAGGTTTCAGATACTTTGAAAGATATTGCTGCTAAGATGAGTGACTGTTTGGGTGCCCCACTGACAATATTATTGGAGCTTGAAGTAAGGTAAGGGTCTGGAGTGATTCATGTAGTCTTTTTGGCATATTATAAATTGTAAATGTAGAAGTGGAGTATATAAGTCATAGTGGGTTTGAAGGGAGATTTTGTGGGATATTTTCTTACATAAGGCATTTCAGTAAATGAAGGAAAAGGATGTATCAATGTAAGTCAAAGCTGCATGTTCCAGATTACCACCATGAATACAAAGATGGTATGCAATAAGTTTGTCATGTGCAGGGTAAGCAGATAGCATTTCCTGCTGACAAAATGTATTTTATATTGCATTGTATGTGGATTTGGTTGACACTTTTTTTTTTCTTCACAGGCTACGGGGCAGAGTAGATAAGTGAATGCAGCATTGGGGGCAAGGGTGCAGAAGAGATTCAGCTGAGGAGTGGTACTAATGTATGTGCTGTTTATCATCATGCAGATGGCTAACTAACCAGAACTACATCAGTGGTGGCAAGCTATTGTGGCCCCCAGGCAGAAGAATTTTTTCAGAAGATGTCGACATCCAAAGCAGTAACGGAGCGAGAGCAGACACAAGGGCAGAAGAGGTGATGGGCCACATTGACAGCACAAGCTCGAGGGGGAAAGGCAGCGTACTGCAAAGCAGGTGGTCACAGTGGAGGGATCGGCTCCCAGCTCGTCTCAAGATGGAAACTCAGGTAATGTTTTTTTGTTATTAGTTTTGGCAGGGGAAGTGAGCAGTGAGGATTTGTGGGGAGTGGAGATGAAGAGGAACTCTTGAGTGGGGACTTAGGGAGATAATGGCATGCGATAGGGGGTGCAAAGATGGGGGTGACAGATGTAGATAGGTACACTGGAGAGGATGTGAATGGGGTTAGTGCGGTGTCAGGGGATAGCTTGGCATTAGGCTCAGAGGTAGGTCCTGAATTTGGTCTTTGGCCAGGGGACTGGTTAGCCACCCAAGCTCGGGGACAAGAGGCAGGAACTATTTTTTTTGGCTCCGCATATTTCAGGGTCTGTGAAAGAGAAAATTTGGAAAGGGGAAATATGTCAATGTATTTCAGCTGATCGATGAGGAAGGGGTGTAGTGGTTAGTGGATGCAGAGTCAGCTAATAGTAAGGATTTGTTGGCACCGCTAACAGACTTAGGGAGGAAAAGGGTAGGTAAAATTCACCCTAGGATATGGGATAACTGGGTGGTAGGTTTTATATACTATATGGCTGTACAGCTGGAGATAGATGGGTCACTGGCCCTGCCACTTCTGGGTTATTTCCATACCATTCGAGAGGCACAACGGTTACAGCCAGGAAATGCGTGGATCTGGTACAGTCAGCATTTATGCAAATGGAAGGCAGTGGACCATTCGCTACACTGGGAGGTGCATCATCTGGATATATGGTTAGCCACTATGATGGATAGTTATGGTGGTTTTAGCAGAATGGGAAGCAGGGAGAAGGAGTTGGTGTGTGTTGGTCTTTCAATAGTGGCTCTTGTTCTTGGATAGCGTGCAAATTTTCACACAACTGCTCAAAGTATGGAGGTAGTCATTTGGCCATTCTTTGTGGTCGCCGTGACCTCTCTGCATTGAATTCAAATGTTATGGCCGGGAGGGTGGGTTTCCCTCTGGGCAAGGCTTTCAGGTTGTATGGGGTAGAGGGAATTTGAGAGTCCCAAGGAAGTGGATTCTTTCAAGGGAATAGGGGAAGGGGGCCTTTCCCCATTAAGCTGGAGTTCCTACGGGGCATGCTCTGGGGGTTTCATGACCTCACAATTAAGAATGGGATATTACAGGGGTTTCAGCGGGGGTTTCCTATTAAGTCTAGTTTGGGGGAAAGTGGGGTGGGTTGCAAGAACCTGTGATCAGTGCAAGGTGAAGAGGATATATTGAAGGGATTGGTGGAGAAGAAATGGCAGGCTGGGTGTTTATTAGGTCCTTTCAATAGTACCCCTTTAGTAATTATGAGGTATTGCCCTTGGGTTTGGTACCGAAGAAGTGAGCTTGGGAATTTAGGCTGATACATCACTTGTCTCATCCGGAGGAGGGTTCAGTTAATGATTTTATTGTGAAGGAGGAGGTCAGGGTGCATTATGCATCCTTGGATGATGCTATCAAGGTGATTAAGGAGTTTCAGAAGCCATGGTTGGTAAAGGTTGATATTGGATCTGCCTTTGGATTGGCCATTGCTGGGGATGATGGTGGATGACAAATACTATTTCAACAAAGCCATGCCAATGGGTTGTTCAGTATCATGTGTAACGTTTGAGAAGTTCAGTATGGTATTGCATTAGGTATGGCAGCAGAGGGTAGGAACGCAGAAAGCAGTTCACTATTTAGATGATTTTCTACTAGTGGGTGAAGGATGGGCAGTGGAGTTGGGTGTACCATTGGCCCAGCATAGGATCAAAGGTCTGGTGAGAGCATTAGAATTTTTGGGATTAATGGTAGATGCAGAGCGGGGGTTGTTTTGTCTGCCTGAGGATAAGATAGAGAGGCTTAGGATGGTTACAAGGTTGGTACTGGTCAAGGATACGATACTGATTCAGTCAGTCATAGAGTTATTGGGACTTTTGAATTTTGCATGTCGAGTGTTACATCCAGGGTGTCCCTTTTGCAGGTTGGTGGTGTTTCTGTTGAAAGGTGGCAGGAGTAAACATCACTGAGTTAGAGTGACCAACTTGGTGCAGGAGGATTTGTTGTTGTGGGCTTGTTTTTTTACGACATTTTAATGGGATTTCCTTCTGGCAGTCAAATTGGGTGGGGCAGAAGGAACTTCAGTTATTTACAGATACATCTGGGAGCATTGGTATGGGGGCCTACTTTGGAGGATGGTGGTCTTCGTCTAAATTACCCCAAGTGTGGAAAGAAGAATGGAGGCATGATGTGGCCTTTCTAGAGTTGATGCCTATTGTGGTGGCTTCTCTAGTTTGGAAGGATCATTTACGAGACAAGAGAGTAGTTTTTCATTCAGACAATATGGCGGTGGTAAGGGTTTTACAAAAGAAGATGGCCAAGTCAGAATTGTTATTGTTGGTATAAATTGTGCCTGGTGTAAAGAATGATATTGCTGATAGCTTGTTCCAATTTCATTTTGACAGGTTTTGGCTGTTGGCTCCAAGGGGTGGAGGAAGTACCGAAAATCCCACCAGAGGAGATGTGGAACCATGGGTCGAGGTAGCCAAGAGGTTGGTGTGTCATTCTTGGACTCTCTCTACAAGGAAGTTTTATGGTAGGGCTCTTTGTGAATTCGATCAGTTTCTCTTACAGTTGCCAGAAGAGGAAGGGGTATGGTCAGAGCAATTGTTGTTGCATTACTTAGCCCGAGCTTGGGGACTAGGTAAGGCATTGCAGACTGTCAGGGTGGATTTGTCTGCTATTAGCATTTTTTGCCAGGGTATCCAGATTGGAGGATTTTACAAAGTCATGGACAGTAGGACGTATGTTGAGGGGATGGGGGAGAGTGGTTGGGGAATGTGGGGATATGTGATGGCCACTGAGGAGGGTGGTATTGAAAGTTTTGTTGAAAGGGTTAGCGTTATTACAAGGGGGGTCCTTGGATTATTTTATGTGATGCATGTTGTGTGTATGGTTATATTTTGGTGCCTTCTGTGTTTCTGAGCTGATAGGATCGTTATGTTGGAAGGATGTAATCATAGGTAATGGGGAGGTTACTACTGGTTTATGGAAGAATAAGACAGATCAGTTGGGTAAAGGTTCACTGGTGGTGCTTAAGCCTGATAGGAATGCTAGCCTTTGTCCAATAAGGTGGGCTAAGGAATCCAAGAGGAGGTGGATGGAAAGTTTATCGGAGTTAATTTTTTGCTCGGTGGATAGGAAGGTTGTGACAAGTGGTAGATTCATATGTTTGATTAGGAGGGTTTTTTGTTGCATGGGTTTTCCAGATAGGTTTGCAGCTCATTCCTTTTGAACTGGCAGGGCTTCAGATTTAGCTAGAGAGGGTAGTTCCATTTAAGTCACTAAGAGGGTGGGGAGGTGGTCTTTAAATACATTTTTCTCATATATTAGATAAAAGTTGTTGGTTTGATTAATGATTTTCTGTTCTTCTTTTCTAGGAAAGCAGAAGCAGTCTTCCTGGGGGACTTGCATATCCACTGGGCAGGGAAACTTGCATTAGTTAGAGAGGATGGTATAAATTTTGGTTTGTCCCATTTGGGATGGTCAGTGACTTGGCATGGGGTTAGGGGTTTTAGATGGGATAGGTTGATGCATGAGTTTGAGCAGGTAAAATTGAGGGTGGGGTGTCCTAGCATATTAGTCACTCATTTGGGAGGCAATGATTTTGGAAATCTTTCTAAGAAGTGACTAGTAGATATTATTCTACAGGATTGGTTGAGGTTGCAGACGCCGTATCCGAGGATGGGTATTGTTTGGTCAGAGTTGGTTCCTTGTCTGTGCTGGAGGAATACTCATAGCTATAGGACTATTAAATGGGTTAGGAGGTTTATTAATTAGAGATTGGCTAGGCAATTAAGAATTTTGGGGATACATACTATTGAATATAGAGATTTTTATCGAGCAGATGGGGTGTATTTTAATGAGGTTGGGTTGGATATGTTTAATCTTCACTTGAAGTTGTTTTTGGAAGCTATGGTTAAGGCTATGGATTAGGAGTGGGAACAGCTTGGGAGCAGGCTGGTGGCAGAGAAGATGGACAGGATTGCCCTCTTCTGTTCTCCATGTAGGGAAGATGGTCCTGCATTACATGGGGAGTAAGTGAGCTGTTGGACGCTACTTGAATAAAGGAGGATTCATTGGTTAATGATTGGTTTGGAAAGGAGGTAACAGGTACACTGCCTATTTAAGTTTGGTGGGGTGAGTAGGTATGCTGCCCTGGTGGAGGAGGCAACAGGGTGAGTAGATATGCTGCCCTGAGGTATGAATCGGCCAGGGCGAGTAGGTATGTTGCCCTGAGATTGTTATCAATGAAGATAATTGTTGTAATTTCTGATATGAATAAAGTGTATTATTCAAAAATGTTCAATAAAGGTCATCAAATGGCCTTATGTGTTTGTTGTGATTTATTTAAAGGGGGGCCGGGACAAAATGTGTTTTATTTTACCTTTTAATGTTAAACAAAAGTGCATTTGTAGGCTAGCATTCATATGTGAGCAGCAGTTTCATTTTAATGGCCAGATGTTTACATTGTTTGACAATAAAGGCCTATATTTTTGATATTTATGTTGCATTCTATCTTGTAAATTGCTCTGTAGAAGTGGTTTCATAATTGTTTATTACTGGCTGATTCTGTTACTGACTACAAATAAACTGCTATCTGCAGTAACATACCAATACCTTTAAGGCTTTCTTAATTTTTCAAAGTTACCAAAAATTTAAGCAGATAGTAAGAACCCAGGACTGACAATCTGAAACATGCTAACACAGTTGCTGGCAAAATGAGGTACACATCTTTTAAGAGAAATATTAATAAGCCTGTCCTTATCAACATGGAAAAGGTAGATTTGTTAAAAATATTGATAAAATCTGTGTATAAAACAAATGTACGGTTTCAGCAAACACTACTAATTTGTAACAGACTTTTGTGTTATATAGTCTTCTAATAATACTCACCCTAACTTTTCCATTCTCAAATTTCATGATAGAGATCTTGTACTGAAAGACATATATGTCAACCTGTCGCACATAAGAAACAGCAGTATTTCCTCTGTTGTCATTCTTTGTATTAATTGTGAATTGAGGTAGGGAGGTGTCGTTGCCACAGGTTTTTAAAACGGTGTATGTGCAAGTGCCTTGAAAGTCATAATTGTAGCCATCAAACGTGTGATAGTGGGGATCACCCCAAATCCAGCCATTACTGTCACCCTCAGGGACACATTCTGGTTTATCATTTTTCACTACGCATTTCTCTTTTTCTCTGCATACAAATCCTTTGCATGGGTCTGAAACCAAATTGAAAACACTGTCATTTTTCCAGCTTGAGGATTCCACAAAAAAGAGATATATTAAGTTATAATCTCATATACGAAAAAAAAAAAAACATCTGGAAAGAATCAGAAAGTGAAAGCAAAATTAGGACTGAACAGTCACATCCAGATTCAGTGTGAACTAAATTTTGCTGCAACTGACCTGTTACTGTATCTGAATATTTGTCCCAGTCCCCTTCAATAAACACACCACACCAAATGACATTTGACCTTTATTAAACTTCCATAAACATATTTTTATTGAAGAATATTTTAATTTATTGATCACAGCATGAATAGCCATATGACCGTTTACTAGGGCAGTGTAACCTCGCTCATCCTATCCAAATATAGCATCATGCTCACCTCCACTCACTTACTCTCCACTCACTTACTATTACATATCAAGCAGTGCCCTCACCTCCACTCACTTACTATTACATATCAAGCAGTGTCCTCACCTCCACTCACATACTATTACTTATCAAGAAGTGTCCTCACCTCCACTCACTTACTATTACTTATCAAGCAGTGTCCTCACCTCCATCCACTTACTATTACTTATCAAGCAGTGTCCACACCTCCACTCACTTACTATTACATATCAAGCAGTGTCCTCACCTCCACTCACTTACTATTACTTATCAAGCAGTGTCCACACTCCACTCACTTACTATTACATGTCAAGCAGTGTCCTCACCTCCACTCACTTACTATTACTTATCAAGCAGTGTCCTCACCTCCACTCACTTACTATTACTTATCAAGCAGTGTCCTCACCTCCACTCACTTACTATTACATATCAAGCAGTGTACTCACCTCCACTCACTTACTATTACTTATCAAGCAGTGTCCTCACCTCCACTCACTTACTATTACATATCAAGCAGTGTCCTCACCTCCACTCACTTACTATTACTTATCAAGCAGTGTCCTCATCGCCACTCACATACTATTACTTATCAAGCAGTGTCCTCTCCTCCACTGTGTCCTCATCTCCACTCACTTACTATTACATATCAAGCAGTGGCCTCACCTCCACTCACTTACTATTACATATCAAGCAGTGTCCTCACCTCCACTCACTTACTATTACATATCAAGCTGTGTCCTCATCTCCACTCACTTACTATTACTTATCAAGCAGTGTCCTCACCTCCACTCACTTACTATTACATATCAAGCAGTGTCCTCACCTCCACTCACTTACTATTACATATCAAGCAGTGTCCTCACCTCCACTCACTTGCTATTACATATCAAGCAGTGTCCTCACCTCCACTCACTTACTATTACTTATTAAGCAGTGTCCTCACCTCCACTCACTTACTATTACATATCAAGCAGTGTCCTCACCTCCACTCACTTACTATTACATATCAAGCAGTGTCCTCACCTCCACTCACTTACTATTACATATCAAGCAGTGTCCTCATCTCCACTCACTTACTATTACTTATCAAGCAGTGTCCTCACCTCCACTCACTTACTATTACTTATCAAGCAGTGTCTTCACCTCCACTCACTTACTATTACATATCAAGCAGTGTCCTCACCTCCACTCACTTACTATTACATATCAAGCAGTGTCCTCACCTCCACTCACTTACTATTACTTACTAAGCAGTGTCCACATCTCCACTCACTTATCTATTACATATCAAGCAGTGGCCTCACCTCCACTCACTTACTATTACTTATCAAGCAGTGTCTTCACCTCCACTCACTTACTATTACTTATCAAGCAGTGTCCTCACCTCCACTCACTTACTACAAGCAGTGTCCTCACCTCCACTCACTTACTATTACTTCAAGCAGTGTGTCCTCCACTCACTTACTATTACATATCAAGCAGTGTCCTCACCTCCACTCACTTACTATTACTTACTAAGCAGTGTCCACATCTCCACTCACTTACTATTACATATCAAGCAGTGTACTCACCTCCACTCACTTACTATTACTTATCAAGCAGTGTCCTCACCTCCACTCACTTACTATTACTTATCAAGCAGTGTCCTCACCTCCACTCACTTACTATTACATATGAAGCAGTGTCCTCACCTCCACTCACTTACTATTACATATCAAGCTGTGTCCTCACCTCTACTCACTTACTATTACTTATCAAGCTGTGTCCTCACCTCCACTCACTTACTATTACATATCAAGCAGTGTCCTCACCTCCACTCACTTACTATTACATATCAAGCAGTGTCCTCACCTCCACTCACTTACTATTACTTACTAAGCAGTGTCCACATCTCCACTCACTTATCTATTACATATCAAGCAGTGGCCTCACCTCCACTCACTTACTATTACATATCAAGCAGTGTCCTCACCTCCACTCACTTACTATTACTTATCAAGCAGTGTCCTCACCTCCACTCACTTACTATTACATATGAAGCAGTGTCCTCACCTCCACTCACTTACTATTACATATCAAGCAGTGTCCTCACCTGCAGTTATTTCCTTTTACTTAGTTCATTCCCTAAGTCATTGAGTTAAACATCCAACACCAGAGGGGGAACAGAAGAGGGACCAACCTGACCCTATTCTCTGCCTAAACTTCAAACCTATAAAATAACCACACAATCTTCAATGTTCCTAAAAGAGGGAGGGAGGTAGGACGGGTAGCGAGTTCACACCAAAATCTGATCCCTTAACCAATTACACCCACACAAAACAAGTTAATCCCCTCCTTGCATTTACATCATTTCTTCCCAACCCTCTTACTGTCCCAATTTAACCCTTCCATCCCCACCATACCAACTCTTCCACTACCATCTTAACTCCCATTTCTATTCCTACCTGACCCTCACATGAAGATGTCCCTGGACAAATTGGTTCGCTCCCAAACCTCATTTGCCCCGGTTCCCTTCAATAAATCTACAACACCAAATGATATTTAATGACGTTTATTAAACTTACATACACATAACTATTGAACAATATTTTAATTTATTGATCACAGCAGGAATATCTATTTACTAGGGCAGTGTAAGCTCACTCATCTTCACCAAATAAGTAGTGTCACCACTTCTGCTCACTTACTTTTACTTATCGATCAGCATCCTCACCTCTGCACACTTACTTTTACTTATCAAGCAGTATCCCATCACTCAGTTTCATTCCCCAACACTTTGGGTTAAACATCCAACACCAGAGGGGAAGAGAAGATGGACAGACCTGCCCATCTTTTCCACTAACCAGCCTGACACAGGTCGTTCCCTCTGATTCACTACAAAACCTTCAGCAACCTCTCCAAAATAAACCTAATTGTACAGTAAAGAGGTCCCACTAAAATCATTCAGGTGTACTCTAGCCTCTCTGAACCAGACTGGATCCCTGTCATCGATATCCGACTGCCCTATCATATAAATGCCAAAAGTAGCCAGTTGCCTATCTAACCTAAATGAAAAAATCCAATGATCCCTTTCCAAAGTCAAAATAACCATGGTATCACCTCCAACCACACAATACACATTCCTGCGTACAACCTCTTTAAATAAACAGATCCTCACTTATCCTAACTACCAACTGTAGCTTCAGAATCATTCCCAAATTGCTACCTGCCAAATGTATTTCCAAGGATTTAAGCAGCCCAACTGCCACCTGAAACAATGTCAACCCAATTGCAAGCCATCTGGTCTAATCGCAGTCCCCTTTTGCCACCCAGTGGATATAAGAATGACACAATGACATCTCCTTTCCTCAGAAATTAATTTAATACTAAGCTAGTCACCGTACTGTTATCTACTATAAGACAAGAAAGCATTTGATGCAGCAACCCACCTTCTTAATAACTTCAATTAATCTGGCTTCCCTCCCTAAATCCAACACCTTTCCAATGCACAAAAAATGAATGGAAAACCTCTCTCTCACAAAACCAGCACTGAAAAGCTCTCATCCTCCTATATACAAACTGATTACATGTCATCACCTTGCTCCCTACTGATCAAAATGACATCCTGAGGACTCCCAACATGATACCAGAGCAAACTCTTAGCCTAACCCACCAGACACAACCAACCATGCTTGTCCTTAGCCGATGCTATCTGCCTGCTCTTCCCCTACTGATGCATTTTAGATCTACACAACCAAATACCACACCCATAAAGTATAGCCCAATGAATTTCCATTTACCAATGCTAATCCCCACAAAAAAACCTTCAAAACCTGTCTTGTCAATAGACATCGTCTGTCAGTCTTCACACTATCAATCCTACCCCTACCTTCAACATACAAACCACAATCAAAGATTTAATAAAGTCACTGAATTTCCATTTACCATTGCTAATGCCAGCAACAAACAGCCCAAGATTTAATAAAGTCATGTACCCTGCCACCTGTGCAACCATACTATTTGCCTCTTAGTCCACCTTGACCAACTGAACTGCCTTACCTTGTTCCCAAGCCTGGGCCATATATTTCAACCACAATTCTTCTGACCAAACTCCTTCCTCCTCAGGCAGCTACAATACAAGATTACCAAAGTCTGGCATTGCCCTGCCATATGCCTTCCTTTTAAAAGCTGCCCAGAATTTCTGTACCAAGCATCTGATTATTCCAGGCCAACCTGACACACCTTGCCTGTCAACATCATTGGCTCATACCACTGTCCACATGACAATTAATGCTTTCCTCCTGCAACTTCTCCTATTAAACCTTCGAAGCAGGCCAAATTGGAACCAACTCCAAACAAGCAACATCTCTCCTCCAATTATCCTCCCATCTTGCCTGCCAGTGCAACACAAACCATTCCCCCAAAATACACCCCCATCCCAATACTTCCTACCACATCTGTGAAAATTGCAAATTCCTTTGAACAACTCCAGTCCACCTGTCAAAAAGCCATACCATTAAACTATTCAAATTCTAAATCAGCACACACCAACTTATTCACCCTCACCCAATGATGTTTGCTTTTCCACCATTCAAAAAATGGGACATGAACCCACAAAAGAAACAATCCAGGTGAACTGTATGACATGCCAAATTCAGGAGCCCAAAGAGCTCCATGACATCCTCAATCTGCACCTTGTCCTTGAATTTCATCCACCGTATCTTTTCTTTCAAATGTGTTACCTTTTTAGCTGGTAAACAAAACAAACCATAGCCTGCATCCACTAGCATTCCCAGCAAAACAATGCCTTGCTTGGGCCTTCTGACTTTGTCTAACCAACAGATCACCCAGTTCCTTACACATCCACAAAAACACATGTATACCTTCCAGTGCTCTAGCAAAGCCTTCACCTGCTCTTAAGAAATCATCCAGATAATGTACCATCTTCTGGCTGCCCACCCACTGCTGCCAAATCCAATGGAGAGGAATGGTAAACCTCTAAAATTAGCACAGGCCGCCAAGCATCCCATTGGCAAAACCTTGTTTAAGTAAAACTTAAATCCAACTACCATGACTAACAATGGACACTTTTCCTCCCAAACTGGTAATAAATGAAATATAGACTCAATATCTACCTTCGCCAAACATGGGTACATAAACTCCCGAATGACCTGCATTCTACCATCCAAAGACACATAACTGATTGTTGTGTCATTGCCTGAAATAAAATCATACATAGAATTGACCTTGGGCTAAGATAAATACGAAATCAAATGAAATTCCCTGCTGATTTCATAGGAACCAGCCCCAATGGAGAAACCTTAATGCTGTTGAAGAGAAAAATATCAAACAGATCCATTAACCTACCCACCCACCATTCCTTCACTACCAAGCCTTCCAAAATTTCTTCCTTCCTCTGCAAGGAATGCAGATTCCTACAAATCCCTCACCCCCACCCCTGATTTAATAGAAAATCCCTCAGAAAATCCATCTATTAATTCAACTTTAACTGCTGAATCAGAAAATTGCATGAGCGGCTGACACTATACCTATAAGTTAATGGGAAAATGCATCCATGAGTCTTCTCTTTGATTCTCAAAAGGAGACCCCATTCTCCAGCCCCAAAAATTCCCCCTAAAATGACTACCCTAAAATCCAGGAAATGATAAAGGTAACCCACCTGATTTAGACTACTGTGAACTCAGTTAACGAACATGCCTTCATATCTGCCAACTGCACAGGTGAAAGCATATGTGCACACATCCAAACAGATGTGTGAAAACCTACATGTCACCCACGGACACCTAATAGTGTATCATGACCTGTCACTTTATTGCGCATTGCTCCAATGACAAGAACATCCATCGCAGCAGCATCCATCACCTGTTGAGTCCCCTTCCCTCAGGCTACCTGCTGATGCAAACTCTGTGCTCTGTCAACTGTAAAAGAAAAGACAATACCTACTCAGACTGCCAGCAATGTGTCATTACCTGAAGCTGCACTGTGCACCTCTAGGTTGGCTTAAATATTCACTGTGACAGGATCATTTAACTGCGGTGCCTGCTTCCTCTGAGCCCCCAACCTACTAATTAAATATGTTATGCTAACTGCTGTAAATACTGCTTTCCCTTACACTATTGCTTCCTTGCACATATTTCCTTCTAGAGGGTGATAAGAATCTGTTTGGTCTGCCTATAAATGCCCTGCATGTATTGGTTTACTTGCTATGAAAAGTGGCCTGCTGTCAAACAAGGAAACTGCGGTAAAGATTAGTCTCAGAAAATAATGCCAAGCATTAAGCTTTGACTTCATAACTTCAGAAAATACACTCTAATGCCAGACCTGTAATTCAAACATAGTCCCTGTCCATCACACCCCTATTAGCACATGCCATTCAACTTAGACATATATTCCCATTATCTAATGCTTTGACCAATGTGCAAGAAATATTCCTAATTTATTTCTGGACCACTACAAGTACAGTGTACTATTCATGTTTTATGTGTTTCCCAACAAAAGATTACAAAAGTTAAAACTTTCAAGTAACCTAGTATGGACTTGCATTCCCTAAGAATTCATTTATACCAAATCATGTAACTGAAAATATATAGGTTATGTTTTATAAGTCATTTTCTGAATGTGCATCCTCCACTAACAGGAAAATAATTAGCATTCCTGCTTTGCAAGAAATGTTGAATTAGAATGATTAGTACAATATAAACACATACAGCAACTTCGACTATCATGTAGAAAACAATTAGCTCAGAAAATTATCTGCTTCAATGTGGACCACCCCTAAAAGTTTGTTTTCTTCTATGCTAAAGAGTATGTGCTCAAAGGCCTATATTTGCTATAATGGTAGTTAAAGTTAAGCAGCCCTGAAAAGCATTCTATGCCCTAAGCAAGAATCAACCCGTACTTTGTGTGTGAATGCCAAACACCTTAACCATTACACCAACTTCCAGCCAAGTAATGAAAGAACGTATCTTCTAACCATGCATGATCCAGCTCAAACTGATCAACAAAAAAAGAAAATACAAAACAGAATTAAAGCAGATACTATTAAAGGAAACTCTTGATATGTATGACTGCTTGCAAAAACATTATACAACCACCAAAATGTATGCCCCAAATTCTGCAATGATACTGTAAAGGATATAATATAAAATACAGCACATAGCTAAATCAATTAATATGTCAACACAATGGCATGCATAACCATTGCTGGTTAGTGTTTCTGCAGCACTGATGTATTTACTGGCACCCTGAAACCCATCACTCTAAGAAGGATCAATACCCAAATCCCTGCATCTGTGCCGTAATCGCTACATTTTCAGAAATTGAATTATAATGTCCTGCTGGTCATAAAATATCAGTTTGTTACACCCACACAGGTATTGTGTAACCAGATACAACTCTTCTAGCATTTTTTCCTCAAGGGTGAAAGAAATAGGATGCACATTTTACTGCTTTAGCCTGCTGAGATTCACCGCAGCCCCTTTCTGTATGATTCCACACAAATGAACCACCATACTGCACGGATGGTGTCTCCACCAACACTTATACCTAGCTGCAAATAACAGCTATTCAACTGACCTGAAAAGTTTTCACAAGCAACCATGAGAGTATTACAACTAACCGAAAGTTGGGATGTTAACCTTCCAATGCAACTATGGAAAGTTCAACCAACACTACAACAGAAATGCCACACCTACCTATTAATGATCCAAACTACCCACAGAACAATTCCTCTGGCAGCAAGCAAAGTATAATAGTCACTTTTCAAGGACTAGAGTAACAAGCATCAAAAACACCCCAAGTCATGGTGAGCAACACTGTAATTCCTGGAACATGAAGAAAGAGAGACAAAAAAATGATACAATCATTACACCTACCCTCCCCGATTACTGTTATTAATCCAAGCCCTTTCCTCCCCACTTACTTTTATTAATCCAAGGCCTAACTGTCCTCTAAGGTACCTACAGTCATCATGGACACAAATCTGCCAGTAGCAAGTTCACACCAAAATCTGATCCCTTACCCAATTGCACTCACACAAAGCCATTTAAGCCCCTCCTTGCACTTACCTCATTTCCTCCCAACCCTCCTCCTTTCCTACTTTAACCCTTCCATCCCCAGTGCACTAACTTTCTTCCACTACCGTCTTAACTCATATTACTATTCCTACCTGACCCTCACCTGAAGATGTCCCTGGACAAACTGGTTTGTTCTCAAACCTCATTTAGAAGTGAGACTTTTAGTATAGTGTGGGCTACTGACAACTGCATCTGTGTTTTGCTACAACATCATTGTTAATTTATGCTGTTCTCACTGGACTGAGCAAAATGCATGCGCTGATTTCACTATAACATGCATTTTTCTTACACCATAGTTTTTTAGCATCATGTTAATTTCATGAGCACAATTTTCAGTGGCCTTAATGCCCATCTGTTATTGTTCATAGTTATAGCATAATGCATTATAAACAGTATTTCTCATTATAAACAGTATTTATATATCAAATGTAAATATGTTTACAGCAAATTCAGGCCTAGCTTCCAGTTAAATCCTTTCTGTTACTCAGCTGCATGAGTCAGCAAGATGGTCCAGTTCAGTAAAGTTCGAGCACATCCTGTTAAAAGTGGTATATGGCATCTGGCACAGAACTATGAAAACTCACTTTGCGAGCTGTGGTCACATGATAACCTTCATTTTTGTGTGTGTGTGTGTGTGTGTGTGTGTGTGTGTGTGTGTGTGTGTGTGTGTGTGTGTGCAGGGTATACATGCAGAGAAAAACAGCAGTGGGTGCCATAACTTAGGGTGGACTTTGTAGATGAAGACGGCTACCCATTTGAATGACGGGACTTGGCAGAGAGAGAGAGAGAGAGAGAAAGAGAGACAAATATATATATATATATATTTATGGTTTCACTTCATATTGACAAAATGCTGAAATATCAAATTTCAGCATTTCGACAGTATAAAGCCAAAACCATCACAGCACCGACACTTCACAATCATGAAATCACAACATCGAATACACAGCATACAGCACACAACACACAAACCATAACACCCACACCACAAAACAATTACATACAACAAAACACCACACAGACACACGCTTACACTACACAAATGCAGGGAGGCAAGCCCCCCTGCACCCCCCTACTTATATATAATAACTCCGAGATCACACAAACAGTAAAAAAAAAAAAAAAAAAAAAAAAAATCACACACAGCCAACACACACACTCATACCTCCACCTCCCTACCCTAACCCTCTCGTCCAAGTTACAAAAACACTCATGCACACTCACTCACCTTAAATTGCAGACACCATCCCAGCCAAACACTTCTGTAAGATAACATAAATGCATTTGACATAGTCCTATTCGTGCTTATGCACTTTTGTTATTTTGAAATTTCGGCTTCATGGACATGAATTGCTGAAATTCGACATTTCAGCTCAGCAATTCATGATTCTGAAGTGAAACCATATATATATATATATATATATATATATATATATATATATATATATATATATATATATATATATATATATATATATATATATATATATATATATATATATATATATATATATATATATATACATATGCATACACACGTATAGATAGATACCCATTACTATTAAAGTTATTACAAAAAATGGGAAAAATGAAATTACTCCCTCATTAATAGAATTTATAAACATTGCGAACATACTATGTCAAAATGAATTGATTATATTGATCATATTAGATGAGAATAAAATAATATCTTTGAATATAATAATTAGTTAAAGTTGAATGTGTGGTTAGAAAAACATTGATTTACAAATGTTATCATAGTTTTGTAAATTAACATAGATCTTTCTTTGAATTATAAGACTTAATTATTTTTCTGTAGCTACCATTGTAAATAGTTTTATTTTGCTTTTAGTGTTAGTGTTCTTCTTTTGAATGTCACTATGTTATATGTATGTCGGACAAGTAGTTCTGCTAAATAGCGTATATTTGGCACTGTACTTTTAACATGTGTGTAGTTGTCTGGAGGGTTATATCCTGAGAATACTGCAGAACTATTTTTTTTAATTGACCTGCAATTATATTTTTCTTGTAATGTGCCAGCAGTGTGGTAAGATTATTTGGGGAGAAAAAAGTGATGTTGGAAAAAAAAGATAAGAAGTGGAGCTGAAAGATGGTCTTGTCCGTTTCACATTTACGCTCAGCCATTATTTGTACCTATTAATAGTGCAGACAAAATTGGTTGTGTACTGGATTGTAAAAAGTTTCCATTGATTTGTAAATAAGTACTTAATGTTTCCTTTTTAATAGCTCTGCTCATGCAGTGTGTTTGTTTCATAGATAATTATTCAATAATTGTAAAGGCATCTATTAAATAGCAGACTGCAAGAGTGGATGCCTAGAAGACATGCAGATGTATGAAGCTCTCTCAGTTTCACTCAGAATGGTAACAAAGACAAAATTAAAGGTTGAAGAAATAATAAGCTTAGCTAGGCCAAGACATTTGTAGTGTCTCTGGATAAATTAAGCTAATGGGAAAATTACTAAAACAATTTCTCAGGGAATGTCAATGGGTTTATCCTACCCAGCAAATGCAGCAGAGATTTTTCAATCCATAGGGTTAGTTAGACTGAATATGCTTACTCTCCAAGAACCCAGTTGAAATCAGGTTGAACATGAGATGTCATTAGAGCGTGGATGGGATAGCAGATCAAGGTTATCTGCTGGAAGCAGAGTTACTACATTACTAGTTTCTAAAACATGCCCCTTCAGAAGTGCTGCTTTCTTAAAGGATTTATTAGGCAGATATGAGTATAAAATGGTTGTGTGATGGAATTAATATGACTCTAGTTTCAGTTTGTCTCCTACTCAAATTTACATAAAATTCATTTAAGGGAAGTCATGACAACTATTCTTCAATTTCTTGATGAGATATTAATATACATAGGAGACTAGAATGTTATTACAGCTATGGTAGACGTTATTAAAAGCTTTAGCCATAGGAGAAGTGCCAAGGTAGGGAGATATCTATTCACCCAGGCAGGTAGAAATCTATTAATTAGGTACTTGTATATCTATTTACCAGGCAGGAGATAACTATTCAAGACATTACTAAGAAGTGGTTAGTGAATCATATCTCCCACAGGATACTGAGACAGAAGTTGGGAAGCATCATTTACTGTTAAAAGTAGGAAGATAGTTTTAAGAATCCATAGACTTACATGTCACAGTTACAGTCAGGGACTGCCAATCATTTATGTTGGAAATAAGTGCCCAGTAAGATTTCTATATCTCTATATCTATATCTATATCTATATATCTATATCTATATCTATATCTATGAATATCTATTATTTATATATATATATGTGTGTGTGTGTGTGTGTGTGTGTGTGTGTGTGTGTGCTGAATAACAAAAAATATATATAATGTATGAGAATGTATGAGAATGCAGGAGAATTTGATTACTGGAGGGAAGATTGGACTGAGGAAATGTCAAGGGAATGTAAATCTCAGCTTTTTGAACCCTGGCATTTGTGGGACTTGCAGTCAAGCAGAAGACTATTGTTGCCTCCTACGTAGGGAATGGTAATCCAATTTTTAACAAAGAAAATATAGGTTGTTAAGCATGGCTGCTACCAGTATCTCATGTAATGGATGGGTAAGAATATGTGTATGGTTCAGATAGTATGGAGGTAGACATGACTGGTAGGTGGTTAGCATATAAGTGACAAACTTGAATTTCCTCATCCATACTGCTATACTTTCTGTCAAAAATAGAGGTGAACTTAAAACAAATAATTCAATGGCATTTAAAGGTATTTTATGAACTCTTAGTATAGGAGTATGTATAAAAGATTATTAGTTAGTATTTTTCAATGACATCCTTATACCTAGAGCAGACTTTGCTTACAAATCTTGCACAAAGTATAAGGAATTTATAAGTATCCTGGAAAGTCTGTATTAGTTTCAGGTAAAGGTGTAATTTAAAAAATAAGATAAAGCACTTTAGTACAGAAATGCATGCATTTGTTTTAGAAATATACATTATATCTCATGAAAATTTGAAACAAAAACATTACCCTTGTTGTAGCATCCCACAACTCCATCAACAGTCTTACATATTTCATCATCCTGGCAAGTATTTGGCTCCGACACTAAACCACCAACTGGGCTACAAGTCCACTTTTCCTTACAGTCTGCTGACAGAACAATGTCATTAAGCTAGAAAATGAGAAAATAATTTGTTTGCAGTTATTTCCTTAACAAAAAGAAAATATATGTATTTATATATCCATAACAGTAGTCTCTAGTCAATAAGACATTTTTATCAAATATCTTTTTATTGGTTCTTCAGGTTGTGCAAGATCAAAACATTGAAAGTAAATAGTTAATACAAGGAATACTGATAACAAGCAGTATAGACTAAACTGAAAATTATGCTGAGTAATGTCAAACATTTACCTAACCACCCCCCTCCAAAAAAGGTATAAGTAACAATATACTAAGTGTGTAGCATTTATAAACAGTTATAATAATCACTTGCTGAAGAATAAAATAGCTAATCATCCGAAATTAAAATATTCAAGTGAGCCTTAGAATAAAACATTAGAAAGTGGACTCAATGATTAAATCATAACCAGATAACAAAATAGAAAAGACTGAACAAGTACCACCAAAAGTGAATCGAAGTCACCAAGAACAAATCTTTGTTACACTAAAAACAGTAAGCACTTTCATTCTGTATCAAAGAACTTTGTTAGGGTAAAGGTCACAGTAAACCTACACCCTCTTTAAAAGAATAACCACCAATGAAATAATGAATGCATGTATACTAAATTGATTAATTAATTTATCATCAAAATGACCCTTGTCCAGTAGGCACCATGACCGTTTATAAATATACTTTGTCCAAGTTTATAAATAGTAAAACAGAAGTAAAGCAAAAACACCCACATTTAAAAAATATGATCATTTTTTTTTCTTTTTTAATGCTGTAGTAATGTTCCTGAATCCTGTCTGAAAAAACTTTTTTTATAGTGGATTATGTGCAATATAATCTAAGGGGGGAGTGATGTCAACACTCTGCTGGAGCTTCAAGAGTTTAATTGGCAGCTCAGACTTATCTCGAGTATCTGGTTTGAATGATCTTATTTCTATTAGATAGCATGTTTAGAATGAGAGCTTTCAGTTTGTGACAATAGGCTGTCTATTAGACTTGCTTTTTTATATGATTCATTTACTATTTTTTACTGTTTGAATTATTCTATTTATTAATATTCATATTTTTATGCTTGTGTGTTAATGCATTTTTGCTTTATTTCTACTTTACTATTTATAAAATTGGATATAGTATACTTATAAATATTGCAGTACCTAGTGATCAAGGGTCAAGTTGATGGTGAATTAATTATTCAATTTATTATGCGTACATTCTTTATTTCCTTGGTGGTTAGTCTTTTGAAAAAGGGCATAGGTTTTATGTGACGTATATTTTGATGATGTTCTTTGATACACAACGAAAGCGCTTAGTGTTTTAGTTTAAGAAAGTTTTGTTCTCAGTGACTCCTTTTCACTTTTGGTGGTACTTGTTCAGTCAGTTCAGTTTGTATGCCTGTTCTGTAAATAACAAAATAGAACCCATGACTTCCCAGTTAGGAAACGGTTTCTGAAAGGATGAGAAAGATAATTTTTAACATTGCAGATAAAAATTTAGAAACACTGACATTTTGCAAAGTAATTATTTCAGTAGAAATAGTTTCCCTAATACAGCAAAGATAACTAATAAAGTACAGTTATTATTAGTTGTATACCTCTTGCCCAATCATGTGAATTTTTGAGTCAAGGCACTGCTGAATCTGAATTTATGAACTCCAATAATATTTTATTATACAGAGAGAAATGAAACTATGGGGAAGACCAGCATTATAACAAAGAAAGCATGAGGAGAAGATTTAGAGAAGGCATATATTTTCTTAGCATACATTACATAAACACAAAAAAGTCATACATCTACATAATGCTATTTCTTTACATGACTGTGAAGTTTTTAACAGCTAGCTCCAAATATAGCCCAGCCTTATTGATGAAATAACATTATACAATATGAGAAATAAAAAGGAACACCACCAATTTTAATTTTTAAAACAGAGACTATAATAGTGAGGTGGGTTTAGAAATAAATGATATTTTCATTAAAGCCATATCATGGAATTATTGATATCTATCAAATCAGTGTGACAAAAGCATTGCTTTTAATGCAAATAATATTAATAACTATACTATAACATGATATCTGGAAAAAGTATGATTTTTATAGAACACAGTAATAAGAGGTAAATAATGTCAATTGAAAGTCTATCTAGAGTCTGTACAGGAAACATGGGGAAATAATTCCTACTAACCATTTTCCATCAATTAGTGTTTTAGGATTCTCCAAAATGAGCTGAGAAAATTACATAGTGTTAAGTAACCCAAGCTATTTTAAAAGATATGTAAATTAAGTGGCAAGCTCAGTTAGCATTTTCAGGATCTGGACCTTACAAAGGGCCATAATATTAAGAAGACAAAGACAAAGAATTCAAAACCCTTCAGATTTTTATATCAATTGTTTACCCGAAGTATTATTTATGTGGTAGGCCAATAATAATTAGTAATAATATAAAAATGTAGTTAGTCCACAAACTAGACAATACCATATAAAGTTACATAACTTGAATCTGCCTAAATATTTAATAGCTGAAAGCTTATGTTATGGTTCTGAATGAATTTATGATGGTAGTTTAACTTGTGCAACTCAAAATTAATAAATTTAAGATACTAAAGGATATTATTTACTAAAATAAATTAATATAGAAGACAAGATTTATTAATTTCAGTTATGGAAATTTTTGATAACAATGAAAGTTTCATAACTTTCCACCTACTAACTTTCCTGACACAGTTAAAGAATGATTTATAGTTAGGATTGGTTTTAATTACTACTTAAAGCTCATTCTCTGCTTTGAGCTTCCTCACGGTCCCCTAAGTACTTTCCCAGTCTCAGTAAATATGCTTTATTTTCACTAGTTTGCTTGAGTGTGCTCTTAACTTAGGTAGAATGAGACCTTTTACAAGCATTAATCAATTAATTTTTCTTGCATAATTTATTTATAACAGCATTCCAACACAGGGATTAATTTTTAAAGTTTTGATTGTATTTGTTGTGTATAGAGCCGGTGTTACCAACACAACTACTTAAGTGGATATAGAAGTAGGAGGCATTGGTAGCAGCTTCAGCAATGGGATCCACTGGAGAAGGATTACATCAGAATTTATTTAGGTCATCAAGTAATGGAATATGATTTGCATTTGAGAAGTTGTTAATCATGGAGATATTTGCAGAGGAATTATCACCAGTTTTTAAAGGAACAGTCTAGTAGTAGCTATTCATTGAGTGCAAGTGCAATGCAAACATAAGTTTGTATGACTGACTTTAACAAAGACCTGTGGTATCAGATACAGCACCAGCAGGTGTGAATGCATGAGATACCTGGCTTGTTATTTTTAAGCCTTTATGGGCTAAATGTTTGATTACCAGGTAGTAGCAGCAGAACATCATGTGATAAAAGCCTCTATAGTGGGATACAGTAGTCAGTAAAGAGAAAACGGTTTAGTTTGAGTGAGACTACAATGAGTCCTAACAGTGTTTTCAGAAGTAACTATGTTCTACCTAAAGAGAGCTCAAGATTTCAGGGACAGTCCTATTATTCTGAAATTATAAAATGCAGAGATACTTCAAGGCAGATAAAAATGAGTGATCACTAGAAGAAGAGCAGAGATAGGTAAACAATTTAAACAAAGGAGAAAGAGAGAGCAGATAACTTAAGGCTAATCTAATAATTTGAAAGAGAAGAATAAACATAAATATTCTACATTATTACAGGACCATCTTTATAAAGAAACATTAAATGCAAATTAATATCATCGATAAATATTGTAAAAGTAATATGGATCCCCATGATAATATGTAAAGGAATCATTAGTTTGCTTTTAAAATGAATAAATAAAAGTTCAACATATATATCGAAAGGATAATAAAAAATAAATTATTACTTTGCCCCATTCTGAATTTTTAACCAAATTAGAAGCAATATAATTAATGTACAAGGATGTAAAATGATTTACGTAAAGAACTTTAACTGCATTAATAAAGAATTCAGGAAAAATCATATTCATGACTGAAAAGAAAAGAAAAGAACACACAGAAAATGCAATGTTTCCTCCTGTACCCTTTCCCCCATGCATGGAAAACAGGAAAAGTTCACCTCAGTGGGACAATGACATAGAGTGATTGATGAGAGCAGGCTCCCATGTTCCCCATAGAAACTTAAACTCCATATGGTTAAGACCATATGTTTGAGTTTTTGAAAACTCAAAGCTTTAGTTTTGAGATTGTGGTACAGCGAGGATAAGGATATTTACCCCTTTCCTCACTGTAGTGTGATCTCAGAGTTGGTATATATAAATAGCAGGTGGTGTAGGGGCTGCAGTGGGGAACGTAAAAAGGTAGATTTTTATGTTGGTTTGTTTTTGATGTTCAAGTTTTCAGAAACTTGATCTTATTGTCTCATCAATATTTTTTTCAAGTTTACGAAAAGGTGATCATTTGACATAGACCTGTATAGTTATATATGGGAGCCATGTCTTTGTTGAACAATGGTTTGGTCAACTAAACTAGATGTTCAACAAATGTGCAAGATCAGGCAATTCTCAGAGTTAGTGAATATGCCTTTCCCCAGATACTAATTGATCTCATAGTTAGTATATATAATTAGCTGGGGGAGTTGGGGTGCAGCCTCCCATATGTATGTTGCAGAGGGGCTTACTCTTCTGTGAAAAACACTGCATTTTTTGCTTCATTTTGCACATGTCAAGCTTGCTGCTGTATGTTGCAGAGGGGCTTACTCTTCTGTGAAAAACACTGCATTTTTTGCTTCATTTTGCACATGTCAAGCTTGCTGCTCAGTTCATGCACAGAAACATGTCAACATTTGCTGTCTTGACATTTCTGTCAATGCTTAGATCATTTGATCAATGTAAATAGATCTATATAGATCATGCAGACTTAGAGAAGAGGAAGAAAATGATCAAAATGCAGCACTCACCTTCTAGTTCATTTCAAAGTCTAGCTTAAATTTTCAAGATGCCTGCCACCTTCCAGTGTTGACAGTTTAAGAGTTAATCAGCTGAATATTGCACTGAGAAGCAGTATGTTTTCAATACATTTACCATGGCAAAAGGCTAACCAGAAATGTAATGTATCATTGCCTGAACACATGACCACAGATGTACTGTTGAGATGCCATTATGATCGGATACTTCATTGTCTTACTTTTTCTCTCTGGTTACATAGAGTATGAATAGCTACTACATGCCATGTACAAAAATAACCTAAACCCAGAAGTCATTCCCCAGGGAAACTCCTCCTCAGACTCCAATCCTAACTGGAGTCTCCTAAAATGTCCAGCTCATAGAAGACCAGCACTGATCACTACAGCCTATCTGACCCCCACTTCTTCCTGAAATAAATTCAAATCACTCATCTTTAACATGCTTTAATAACTGTAATAAAACTAATGACATAACAATTCTACATCGCTTCAACTAACATTATCTTGACCGTCTTTCGTCTGATATGGGTATTTTCCTAGCAGACCTAGGATCTATTAATTTCAAAAAAGAGTCAACAAAACCTAACTTCAGATCCTCCAAACATGCCACTTTCAGCCTGATTATTACAAACATACCAAACTACAACTCCAACATAAACATTTTGCCACCACCACTAACCAGCCACTGCTTAATCACTTTTATAATTATCAAACATCCTATAAAACTATCACTAATATTAAATGCTATAAGAAACCATTAGCTTGACAAGCCTTATCTGCAAAGCCATGGGAGAGATCAATGGAATGGATAAATAAAATAAAGAGGAAGGGAACTTTTTTGATTTGAACCAACAGTTTGTTGGCGTTGTCATGAGGCAAATCCTCTTTCTTGGTGTTGACTTTTTGAGACAGTCACCAGTCACCATGAGGATTGGGCAGGGAAAGGCAGTCCATACCGACTACCTCCGCCTGGCACAGGCCAATACACCACTCACCCCCTTCATCGAAATCTCAAAAGTTTGAATGTAATGTAACATGAAAATACATGACTACCAGGGCGATGGGAACTTGCACATCAGGGCTAAGTGAGCCAGAGTTGAGGTGTCACTCAAAGCCTACTGGAAGGGCCACAGACTCAGGGCCTCTCCCACAGCTAGGCTTTTGTCTCTCATCTACTTTCTATCCAACTACAAACACATCTACTTTGAATGGGACAAAGTTGGACTGCAACTGCAAACTGAACCCATAAACCAGGCTCTCCACCAAAAACACAGATCTGACACAGATATCCTCCAGAAGACTGGTGCAGAACTATGGCTCGAAACAGCAACGCCATGACTTGATACAACCCCTTAAAAAAACATTCAAACCCCTAGCTAGTCATACCATAGGGAACCGCAAGCTTATAAATATCTCAGATGACTAAAGAATCAGGATCAGGCAGAGAAAAGTATGGGAGTTGCCTCGGTTGCCAGGTTAGTTAGTTAAAAACCCTTCTATAAGTCCAACTGATCACCCAGAGTATTCAAGGATCAATTCACTCAGGTCATCACCTGATCTCCAGAGACCCATCATCTAGATCACTTAATTCACACAATGTCTGACCCCTGCTCTGCTCTGATACAGACCTAAGATTGCCACAGGCCTGAAGTGTCTCAAAAAAAGGGAGAAAAAGTCAAAATGATCTCAAAAACTCAGTGGACTAAAAAAGATCTCTCTATTCAGCAGCTTATCCAGAGCTGCCTGACTGTCTCATAGGGTTCTATCGCCTGAGGTGAATTTGCTCAGGATGAATATGCAAGCATTAAAATTCTCTAGATCCTCGAGAACCACTTGAAAATGGACTTAAAAAAGGAACCACAAGAACACGTGGAGAGGGGCTGGAGTGCACACGATTCACTCACCCAGAGACTAGAAGGGTGCTGTGGACAACCCCATCACCCCAAAGAACTCCCAGCACCTCTAGCCAAAATTCCGAGGATGAGCTTGGAGAATGCACCTCTCTTGCCTTGATATGGGAGGAAGCACTACCAATGGAGGGAACACTAAGATATCAGCAGGGATGATAAGGCACAGCAAAATGCCAGGCATACTGTTTTATCCTTATAAATTTATTCAAGCTAAAGGCTGAACGAAAGCCACCTAAACCAGTCTAGCACTAGTACTGACAAACTCAAAAACTTTCTCACTCCCACAATTTGAACCATAAACTCTCCTTAGATGACCCAAATACAACAGCTGTATGTTGACTCAATGTTCTACTCCAGACACAAGACACATTCAGACTACTTATCTACGGGCTTTATAAGCACACCAAAACTGAATAGCTATCCACCAAACTCAAACATATACTTACTATAAAGGATGACACATGGCAAAATATGACAACAAACCCTAACATCTGACAAACACACCTCCTCTGCAGTTTTACTTAACCTTGCCACAAGATCTAGCTGAAGGTACAAAAGAAATCTCCCAACATAGAAATAAATTACTTTGTTAAATTCTTCCAAACACTTTTGGAAAGATGGTAACTTTGTTTCAGGGGAAAAACTTAATTTTTTCATCCCTCTTCTAGCACCATATAGCTGTTTATATTTTCTGGATGAGATTTTTCTTTTGAGGAAAGCTAGTATTACAAACTGTGAGGAATTTTTATTAAATATCAATTCCACAACTTTAAATTTATGGCTGAATACAACTTTAGTTTTATCAACTTCTTGGATGTTCAGTTAACCAAAATTGTGTGGAAGACAGACATGAATCCAGTATCTATAGAAAACCAACCTACTTTAATAGTTTTCTACACAATAATAGTAGTCATAAATTCTAGCAGAAAAAAATCTTGTAAAAGGCCAGAACTCCACAGATAATTCGCAAAGCACCTGACTCTTTATTATCTTTAAAGTACACAGCCACTCCATAGAAATAGCTCCCACTTTCAAATACATAGCATTATGGTTTAATCAGCCATTTATCTTTCATTTCTATGTAGGCAGAGTAAGAGTAAATATAAACTTCCTCCTCTTCTGGGCTAAAAAAGATTTCCTATTTTCTATTTCAACCAGCCAAAACAGCCATTGCCAATAGAATTTGCCTTTTTCAACATAAAAGTGCACTTTCCATTTTTGTTTTTGTCCTCCAAGAAAAACAAAGCCAGACTGCATACAATGTCTAACAGCATCTGGAGGTTCATTACAAACTCATCTCTCAGCATCACTGCATCACTGTAAAAAACCTAAATAGCTTCCCATAAAATAAATATTTAATCTACTATTAGTATTCTAACTCTACAAACTACTTCATTTCTAGACATTTTCTCCCTTTGCAGATAATCTTTAAGAAATAATGTCTTCATACAACCTGAGACAGTACTCACAAGCCACACCAACTCTCATTACCCCTAGAACCAAACTCCACAGCTCTGAATATGCTTTCTCCCCCTCACCCACCTAACTTTACCAAGCTCTCCCTATCAACATTAAGGAAATCAGTACTTATTGCAAATTCAGAATGCAACTCAAAAAGCACTTCTTTATCCATGTTAAATATTTCTGCTTCGACACAGATTATAACATCTAACAGAGTTTATATATCTTCTGAAGGCTGGCTCACTTTAGAAATTAATTTGGGTCTATATTAGAACACATAACTTTAAAATTTTCAAGTGTTCTAATATCGAACCCTATTAATCGAAAATTTAAAACATCGAACATACAGAACAGTGAATATTTTCTTAGGGAAAAAATTTGCTGTTCCAAAACACATACAGACAACACAAGCACACCAAACAAACAGCAATCCACACATATACACCTAAACTCTTAAACCTAACCCTACACTAAACTATACATACACCACTAACTATCCACTTACCTTAACCCAAACCCTAACCCTAAGGTCCGTCACTATCGCACAGTCACCTCACCCGCTCCCTAACCCTAACTCACCTACCCCGCCCTAACCCTCACGTCCACACAATTGCACACTTACCTGACCCGCGCCATAACCCTAACTCACCTAACCTGCCCTAACCCGCACATCCACACAATCGCACACTTACCTGAACCCGACCTGTAACTTTACACCACAGCACTGAAAATACCGAAGCAACAGAAATGGACAACCAATTTTTTTTCCCTAGGAAAAAAAATTTGTTTTTCTGTTTCTTCAATATTTTCAGCTTTTTCGCTGAAAATGGGTCGATATTAGAACACTCAAAATTTTGAAAGTTCGGTGTTCTAATATAGACCCATTAATTTATGTATATATTGTATAGTACAGTCTGCTTGTTCAGTAGAATGTATATATACAGTTTTATATTTCTTACATTTCTATAATTTTTGTTTTGTGAAAGGTTTATATTTTACCTGAGCTGAGCTTGAAATTAGTCAGTACTGATCAGTACACAACACCAGTCTGAACAAGTGTGTGTGTTTGTGTGTGTGTTTGTGTGTGTGTGTGTGCGTGTGTGCGTGTGTGTGTGTTTGTGTGTGTGTGTGTAAGAGAGAGAGAGACAGACAGGCACACAGACAGGCAGGCAGACAGACAGAGAAAAGGAGAAAAAGAGAGACAATGAAATAGAAAGCACCCATCCCTGTAGAAATACCAATGTGCATGAGTAACACTCAAACATCCTTTAGTTTGGCTATGTGAGTAATCTGCAGTGCAACTACGTTTAATGATCTGTTGGATAAAACACAATTTTACATTCAGTAAAGGTAACAGTATGCAGGTGAAGGCATACTATGATATGTAAAATAAAATCTATATGAAATTTAGATAAATGTTAGCATGAAAGAAATTAATTCTTTAAACAGAATCATAATCAAAAATAATTTCAGGGAAAAAAGATGTTTGAGTAATATAAGATATGACTCTAGAATAAAGAGAAATAGTTGTCTGGGGCATGCACAAATTGTTTCTATTTTTTATAAAATCTTTAGCAATTAAATAGATGATCTTTCTTTTGTATAAGTTATGTAAAATGCAATAGTGACGTATGAAATGTGAAAGGAGAGCAATCTATGTTCAGCAAAAGCATTTTGATTACATCAAATGTCTAGGCTTATGTTTAAAATAATATTAGAAATGTAGAGGTACTATGGTAGTATTATATTATATGTTATTTCTCACTTGTTTTAATATCTACTACTGTTTTTGCATTCATTTCTTGAATTCTGGCAAACTCAGAATATATTGAATTTGTTTTCAATCTGCATTACATTCTGACACGCAAATGATTCAAGTACCTTATAATAGCGTCCATTTTCATAACATCCACAATGGTTTATATCAACACACTCCTGGCCATCAAAGAAGTATCCATCATCACACTCGCAGCCCTCTGCACAATGTTTTGGACAATTTACTGGCTCATATATTCCAGCACAGGAGGTTGCACAGATGTCTGCACAAAGTTTGTAATGACTATTTGCCATACAGGATAATGCTAAAAGAGTAAAGAAAAAGAAAAAAAAATAGTCATATGTCATGCTAATATATATTCAACTCCTAGCATAACTGCAAATATGGAAATTCTGCAAAATTCTGGAAAATTCAGTGGCATGAGTACTTTTGCTTATGTTCAGTTAGGACAAATTGCCTTTCTGTGGTTTATAATAATGTGTGTGATCATGAAGGTATTGGGTTATCGAAAATATTTTTAACATTCTTCCAAGGCAGTTAAAAGTACTTGTAAATGCAGTGAAAATGTATCACTATTAATTTAACAGATCATGTTTTAACAGCTGTAATGAGAAAATCCAATAAACCATTCAGATCTACAGACATCTTTGTCACTTTTAATAGTTTGTTTTGCATTACTTTTCCTTGGTGTTTCTGTTACTTGTAGAAAGTTTCTGTTATCTGAAAAACTCTACAATTCTGGGGTTCTGATCAGATGCTGAACTCTGTTATATACACTAGAAGGTCTTTCTGAGTTTGCACTCATACCTCAGATGACTGATGTCCTCTGCAGCAATAGTCACATTTTGAGGAACAACGTTCTGCTCAGCTTTTTGAGTATACGTTTTTCAAAATGTGAATATTGTTCCAGGGCTGTGTCCTGAACACAATAAACATGTAATGAGTTAAATAATAAAACTTGCTGAGATTTGGATGTCACTGGATAAGAAAACTCCTTTATCAGAATTAATAAAGACAATAAAAATGTGCTGAAAACATCTTTATATAATTAGAAGCTGTATGGAGTCCACTACACGTGATTGCATTTTATTTGCTTGCATTTGACTTCCTAATTGCTAATTCCTACTTGCTCAAAATGGTAAATGCCCTTCTTCCAATCCAATCCTAGTAAAATACATAGTCCTTGTACAACATGGCCTTAGTAAACTGCATAGCCCTTCATAAACACTAAATGTAACCATAATGCATCCACTCATTCCCTACCATAGTTTAATTCCTTGCAAACTGGTCCTTACCCTAAAAATCTGTCTCTCTCTCTCTCTCTCTTTCACCATAAAAATGATTTTCCTGATTGCTGCCTAAACCTAAATTCTACAACCACTCCCTAAACCTAGGGATTCCTTGATCAGAATGTAATCCTAATCCTGAATCCTATGCCATCCCTAAGAGTACATTTGCCCCAATTGTCCCCAAAACCTAACAGTGTAACTCCTACCCACTCCTACCCCATGGCTGCTGCACTTACCCCACTCAGCTACATGTCTGGGTGGTAGCTGGCAACATCAGTCTTTTTAGGCATCTGACACCCATTGCCCAGACATGCAGTTGGATGGCACAGTAATGCAGTGGTTAATGTTGTCACCTCACACCAAGAGGTTGTCTAGTTTGATTCTCGGCTGGGGTGCTTTTTGTGTGGAGTCTGCATGTCTTCCCTGCATTTGTGATGGTTTCCTCTGGGTACTCCATTTTCCTCCCAGATTACAAATACATGTGTCTGGAGCATTTCTCCCTGGGCCTCTGCTAGAAATTGGCTCATTCCAATTTAAACTTTCCCGGTAAACAAATGTTTAAATAAATAAAGTGCAAGATCCATCCTGTGGGAGATGCAAGACAAGACTTGATCATTTATTGTACACCAACCAATGCGGCTAGTTCATGTTACAGAAATAATACCAACGATGGTATATAAAGTATATTATTTTAATTCATTTAAAACTATTTGTCAGTACATAATTGTAATTGCATAATGTGGTATTACATATTTAAGGAAACATGATTCTTCTGTTTAGGTACATATTAAAACTTTAGATATGTATTAGAAGTTTTTCATTATATCTCTGTCAAAAGTAGTTCTCTATGTCCCTGTTTGATAGCCGTACTACCTTCACCTTGTTATTACTACCACTATTTTTACTGGGAGGAGCTGAGGTTGTAAAGTCAGCAGGAAAAGAGGAATGAATGGTTTATATTCACTTCAGATATGGGAGAATAATGGGGAATAGTATTTATAGCTGTTGTGAGTCCCCCATCAACAACAAGAGAGTAAAGGTACCTGGAATGCCATGGTATTGTTAATGAAAGCAGGCAGCTACGTGAAAAAGTAGAAGGGATTTCTTGGCTCTTAGCTGTTCCATCAACAAACAAAAAGCATGTACAACTCAGAATACACTGATGAAATTACACATTACAGTGCATTTCTGATAAAAACATGTTATGTGTATACTGCATGAAAAACCCATCCAAGCTTGAGTAAACCTCCTGTAATAGAGGGCCATGGGATATATTCAAATGACCCTTAAGGATATCATGTGTTTCAACTACATGACTTCTGAATGTTCATGACATTTTTACTTTTTTCAGCCTTTATGATTACATTTAGGCCAATAAAGACAAACTCAACTAGCTGTTGACATTCATGTTTTAACCCTCTTATTGGCCTAGTCAGTACAACATAAATGGATAATCTGGCTGTACTTCAGAACACATGGTATTTAAATCCAGCTGATGCTTGCAGTTTTTACTAAATGTTTTGTCTGTGTGACATCTTTACCCTTTGGGTTATCTGTATATCTACCTATATTCATTACGATGCTACATGACCATTCTAACTTCTCACTCCAACTGTTTGTTTACCTTTCATGCACTTTTTGAAGTTTAATTATTTTATCTAGAGTACCTAGTCAGTAGTCTAAAATCATTTAGATCTCATTTCAGAATAGTTTGCCTGAAATGGATGAATATTAAATGAAACAAAGCACATTAAAGCAGCAAATGACTACAGGCCTCTTACAGTTATATCATTTACAAGAATGATCATAAATTAAATAACTGTAATAGCTGGAATTTCTACATTCTAAAAATACTAGCATGTCCTCATAAGGAGCTTGTAGGGCTGTAATGACTAGAAATCACACTAAATAACTTGCCTACCATTGCATGAAGTTTTAAAAAATATAGATTTGATTCTGAAATACTTACGACAGAAGTTGTCTTTCCTCCATTCTTTGACAGTGGCCCCAGTTTCCTGGCAAACTGCAACATATGACTGGATACTGTTGCATAACACTTTGCGTTCCCCGTTGCCTGCACAGAGATCATAGACGCAGTCATTAAAGTAAGTGTTTGGATCAATTATCTTATGGCAGGCAGTGAAAGGGCCCTCTGGGTTTGTTAAAATTCCACAATAGTTCTCATTTTTGAATAGTGCGGTCTTGTCTGCACTACATGTAGGACAAGTGGTTTCACTGCAGCCATCATCACATTTTGCTCCGGGAACGTTGACTTTCCAGGATGCTCCAAATGCTACAACATCTTTTGTGGTCCTGCCATTTGGCAGCATGAAATCATCTGTTTTGTCACCATTGTAGTTCCCCATCAGACCACACATTTTATTCTTATAGTTTCCTGGCACTGTTAATGACAAGTGATACACCAAGTCATAACTGAGCTTTAGCTGGAAATTTGTTTCGATATTGATGCTGTTGCCATATTGTCGAGCAATCACTTGGTTGTTATTAAAGTTCAGAGGAAGGTTATAATATATTCCATTCACCTACAAAATGAAACAAATTGCTGAGTTCCAGCAAAACATGGAGAAATTATATACAACCTATATGTCACATTAATAAGTATGTACTAGAGTTTACACATGGGACTTTTTTTTTTTTAGTTGAAGTTGCTAAGTTAATACGCATTTCTTATGCTAAAAATTAAATTCATTTGTATTAACCATTGATCATTTCAAAGTAGGATTAATTAAATTGTTTGCTTAGTGCAATAGTAATGTGTCAGAACACCTTTGGCTTAATGGTAAAATATATGCTATGTCAAAGCTGAGATACTGTTAAGACAGCTGCTTTGGTTAACCATCCATAAATAAAGTATAAAATACTGACACATCAGACAAATGAGGACCACTTTCCCACTAATCTGCTTCTATCATATCAATTAAGTATTCTGTTGAAATCAATATAAACTTCAGTTACCTGCAGAATTTTATTTAAGCCTCTCTGAAGTGTAGTTGTAGGACTCCCAAGTTAAAATCAACATGTTAGCTCATAGAAAGTCAAACACAGAACCCCAAAAACACTTTTATCTTAGACCTACCACCAAATGAACAAAACGTTTGTTTAGGAACAGATCTTAAAATCCTTTTTGGACAGTTTCTTCACCCTCTACTGTCTTCTCTTTAATCATATCTACTCAGAGGTTGCATTTATTTTGAGTAGTGTTTTTTTATCAAGTATTCCTTTTCCTCACAAAGTATTCACTCTGTCTTGATTGTATAATAGGGCTTTCAGACAGTTGTATATTGCAGTAGTTTTCTGTGTTTTAGCACCTAAAAGAGCTATTTATTCTGTCACCATTTAAAATGACTTTGGACCATTTCCAGCCTGACTGTCAATCTAACAAGTAGTCCATTAAACTTGTTTTGTCTTCCCATCTTAAAACTAAGCAGTAGAAAGAGAAAACACTTGCATAATCTTGTCATCATAAATAACTGGTGTATGTTTTCTGTTATTGTATGACATTCCCATGCCCTGTGCAGCATGAGCTATGTACTGAAATGTGCAGTATGCTGTTTTTATGTGTATCCTCTGAGCAGCCTTTTCTCACTCTGTGCATTGTCTGTTAAGATGCTGTTCTGCCCAGGTACTCCTCTGTTTCCAGAAGTTAACCTGATTGCCACCAAAAGGAAGTGATTCTGTTTCAGAGTCCACTTACACTGAGATGGGCAAGGAATTATTAGGTTTGTATCACCTTTTTGTTTGGCTGTATCATTTGGATTCAGTATTTAAATCTAAGCCATTATTAATACAGACTAGATCACAGACATTTGCATTATAGAGCTGGCAATTCCATTTCCATTGCTAATCCTACTTCTGCTGTATAAAAACTACTGTATGCAAACACCAAATACATCATGAGATAAATGACTAAAGGAGAGTAGTGGAGGAATAACATACTCACATTTCCAACATGCTGTGAATAGTTCACCTTTCGATTTAACAAAGTAATTGTTTGGATTAGTAGTGGTTGCAGAGGAGACTAGACCCTTGTTGTACCAGAGGAGGCGAACAAGTCACCAAAGCACAAATGCACAATAAGTGCATGAAAACTGCTTGGTACATGAACCTCTCCAAGCTGAAATTATTTTTAATAATAACCAGTGTGCATGAGGTCATAACAGTATCACACAATGGCATATGATATGACAATGACAGTAATTAAAATACTGCTAGTAGTAACCTGATTGTTTACCATTTAATAAATATCGAAATACCGCAATCCCGACACTCTGAATACAGACATCCAGAATCTCGAGTTTGTGGAATCTCAAAATAAAAATAAATAAATAAATAAATAAATAAATAAATAAATAAATAAATAAAACACAAAACATAATGTAATAATGTTTTTGCAGGGGGACAAGCCCCCCTCCACCCACACACCCCCTGCAACTTAAATATACCAATTCAGAGATTGCACTACTATGGAGAGAATGGGTAAGTTCCCATTCCGCACTGTACAGCAATCTCCATTCACAATTTTCAAGATTGTGCAATCTTGAGATTCTGGGTGTTGGTATTCAGGGTCTCGGGATTGTGGTATTTCGATATTTACTAGTGAACCCATCATGGAATATAATAATTCTGTATGTTAACCATTACTGTGCAGGGTGGATGGGTGGCTATCTTGATGTCAACTTGTATAGGAGGCACTGATAGGCATACACAGCTTAAGGGAAAAAATACCAAACAGTTCTTTCTTTCAAATAAAACCATAAGTTATTAGGTTGCTACATTATAAATGCTTTTTGTATAAACTTGCTGTGTTAATACACTTAATGTCACACAGAAAATGTATAAAAATATGACTTTAATGTGGCAACCAAGTAACTCGCAGCCATTTTAAAAATAGAAAAGATGTGCAGTCAGCAATAACATCATCACATGTAGACAGCATGGGGGGAGAAATGTTTTGTTACTACATGTTTGTTTACAATAAATGTGACTTCTATTTTGATGGATTGACTGGCCGTTTCATTTACTTCATGTTTTGGAAATGGAACTAAGAAAAATTTTACAGATGGAGCACTACGAGCATTACGTGAGCGAGTATTAGTGTCTGCAAGATGGATGAATCTGCATCTTTTGTTCTCTGTGACCTGTATGTAGCCTTTGAGTATTGTATGCTAGTTGAAAGGTAAGAAAAGGATGAATGTATCCCAGCTTGAGAAGGAGAACACTTTTGGCTGTTCAACTATCTGCTATAGGGGAGAGCAGATGAGAAGTTCTGTAGCTGAATTTAAGATGCATGAGGACTTTAGTTGTGACTTTGTATGGTTTGAAAATGTTAGAGGGGGATCAAGGATAAATCCTAGGTATTTGTATTTTAAAATGTGAGGAATAACATTTTTGGTAATATTTGATGTGAAAATGAGGTAGAAGTAGGAGTTTTTGAGAGGAAGAAAATAGTATATTATTTGCATTCTTGCAGTTAATTCAAAGATTATTAGCTTCAGCTCAGTTGCATAAATTTGAATAGGATTGTTTGTTATTTTGAAGGTTGGAAAGGACATCTGTTAGACTGTAAGAGGAGAATGTCATGTACATATAGTATGGAATCCAGACATAGGAGATAATCATGGAGATCATTTATGAATAAGGAAAATAGCATAGGTCCCAGCATTAAAACTTTGAGTGTTCCAGTGTGGAGGGTACAATGTAATGATAAATGGTTGCTATTGCAGACTTGGAATGCTTTGTTGTCAGTTCCATTGTTACTTTTCTGTGCTATTTAGTTGATTAATCAACAGTGCTCAAAAATTACTGTGCTTTGGTCTCTTTTCAAACTTAAAACATTCTCCCAGCTTGATCCATCTTCATGAATTGTTTTTATATCTTGTGGTACCAAACAAAGCATTTGGACCAATTTTTCATCCAGTGAAAATCATTAAAACTATGACAATTATCTCACAGTTTAAATTAGATTTTCAGTTTCCCTATCCACCCATTCCTTCCCTGTTCTGCTTTTAAACTTGAAGATTTTTTGAGCTTTCCACCCATACTGTGAATCTGCCCTTGGAAGATCGTTCCAGTCTCATCTCCTGTATATCTAACCCTGGAAGATGCTCTCAGTCTTATCATCTCTAGTCGTCTCACTGGGCACTGACAAATGACACTGGAAGGGCCTACCCCTTAGGCTGTTAATGTGCATTGAAATTGCGTTAAAGTGTCTGTTCCTCATTGCTGGCTTTTCTGCCTTTGAATTGCCTTGTGATTACTTGTAGCTAGTTCTTTGATTTGTTTCTGTTACCTTTTCACTTTTGGCTAACTAAACATGTGTTTTTTATATTAAGGAGACTGGGACTAAAATTATAATGGCAGTAAAAAGTAGTCTAGGCTGTCCAAGTTAGTAAATACTCAGTGAGGCTTAAAGTAAGAATTACTTGTTGTAGCTTGTTTAATTTGCTTTTGTCACCTTTTCATAGCTAACTAAAGGGTGTTTTTGCATTAAGAAGACTGGGACTGCAATTCTAGTGACAGTGGAAAGGTAGCCTGCTCTGTCTAAGTATGGGAACACAAAGGGAGGCTTAAAGTGAGATCACTTCATTGGCCAGAGGATGTTTTAGTTGGTTTAGTCTCTTTTCTTTGACTCTATAAATTTGACACATTTGTGCAGCTCTTGATTCAATTCCACATATCTCCAATGCTTGGTTTCCTTGCTTGTCTTCTTAGAGTGTTTGATTTGCATCTGGTTCTATCCAGGCTAAGACAAGTACTTTAAATTGAAATATTGTACTTTTCTAAGCTATTTCTGTGCTCTGCTGCTGTATTTTTTACTTATTTTGTTGCACCTTTCTGCATTTCATCACTCTACTCTGTATTTGTTTTTTCTTGATCTAGCTGCTGCTAATGTACTTAAAGTATGTGTTCCTCATCCCTGACTTTTCTGTCTAGAATCACCTTGTAAGTATTTGTTTTGGTTAATGTTTGGTTTGGTTCTGGTACTTTTCACTAACTAATGCCTGTTTCTACATTAAGAAGACTGGGACTTTGATCCCAGTGGCAGTAGAAAAGTTGACTGGTCTATCCAAGTTAAGAAACCTACAGGGAGGGTTAAAGTGAGATTTTTCATTGGTCAGAGGGTGTTTTTAATTAGTTTAGACAGCTTCCTTTGAGTCTATACATTCAGCTTCTCATTATGCAGTGGCATATAGCAGGCACTTGCAAAACTAAATTTACCATATAAAACTTCCCTTGTAACTTTACCCAGTACTGAATTGCATGAGGAGTAACTTGTTTGCACTCTAAGAGACACTACCACACAAATTCATTCATACATAGCCTAACTGCAGTTTTTACCCTCCAAGCACTCATGTTAGCCTGCTGTACTACCCCTTTTAGATCACCTTAAAAAGGCCTGACACCATGGATGGGCAGTTTCCCAACACATGGACTGGCATATGCTGAGGCACTTAAAAACAATCTTTCTAAACCCCAAAACCTCATAGACATTTGTCCTACAAAAAAAAAAAAAATCTCAAAAAACCCAAAAGCACCCAACACAACACATACAGCCACACCCTTTGGAGCCTCAACTACAAAGCCCATAAGGCAAGCCAGCACACAAAATGTTAATTACTGAAGACTCCAGTGTGTGACAGGGGTCCTGGTCAACAGGAGGAATAAGGAGAAAATCACAGTCAGTTATCTATCAGGGTCTGGGATCCACCACAGGATTCATGCACTCAAGTCATTAGGCCATCTGTACCAATATGAGTCAATCGTAGGGCACATGGGTGTAAATGACCAGACATGTATCTCCCTGGACTATATGAAGAGAGATGTTATGGAGCTGTTGGAGTATGTGTCTCAGGCTGGTATGTGCCTAGCATTGAACATCATTCTACCTTCACTAAATGTGATGCCAAAATATGAACAAAAGGTGACTGACATCAATAACTGATATTTCTGGTATAATTTTAAGGGGCTACAATATTTGTCAACATGGGAGGATATGGTCAACAGACCATCTTGCTTTGCCAAGGATGATCTGCACTTGTCTACTCTAGACTTTTGAAGATTGACTAAAACATTTTCTGCACCCATAGTGCTTTTTTTGGGCAATGCCATACTGACATACCTTCTAATCTAAAGGTGCTACTGCTCAATGCCAGGACCCTAAACAAGAAACTTCACTCTCTCCAGGTTCCTCATCACCTGGAGAATGTGAACATTTTTGCAGTTACTGAGACACTGTATAAAGCCATAGACACCATCCTGAAGTGCATGGATACAACGCCTTCCACACATTCAGTCCAGCTACTGCACAGGCAGGGACCAAAAGTGGAGGTATCTCAATCTATATCAACAACAGACTCACCTCAAGGCTAATCAGACAGGACAATGCATTTGCACTTCTCCATGTTCAGATTTCCTTATGCAAACTCCAGCATCATATTCTTGCAAGCTATAAATCACAATGTATGACCCAAGTAACCCATAGCTCATATTTAAACTTACTGGAGGCCCTCACCATTCAACCCATTAACATATTAATAGGCAACTTCAAATACCCAACTATAAACTGGAATAATTGAACAACCCCATATCCTTGCAAGCTGTAGATCCCAATCCATGTTACAAGAAACCCATAGCTCATTCTTAAATTTACTGTTGGCCTTCACCCTTCAACTCAATAGCATATTAATGGACAACTCCAACTACCTCACTATAACTGGAACACTTGCACAACCCCAAATGCATGGGCCAAAAATTCCTGGACTTTGTAAACACAAACACCTTGGGCCACTATGGGTGCAAATATACTTGACCTGGTACTCACAAACATAGGAAAATTGCTGTGCCCCCATAGTGTAGTAGGTCAGACCACAAAGCTGTCTTCATCATAAAAATCAATTCTGTGACATTGTCTATTCCTGTAACTATTCTGATGCAAACTTCCAACTACTAAGTGATCAAAATTTCAATCTCCCCCCAAACCCTGAAAACAAAGCTGCCTGTGTGGAATAACACACACCTAACTGTGCAATCATTTCAATAAATGCATAGAGACAGTTGTGCCTACCAGAAGTTCACCCAGAGTAACTTAAAAAAAACCTAACCACTCTGGTAGACTCTAAACATAAAAAACTGTACAACAAATAAAAAAGTCATAGCTCAGAATATGAAGTGCTATGCCTAGAATGACAAAAATCACTCACAACAATCTAAGCTAACAATTAAGAGGGCTAATTACATGTACTAAAGCCATAGTCAAGGTACAAATAACATCCTATCAAAGGACAACCACAAGTTTTCTTTAGCTATGTCAGAAACCTCAAAGGAAACATACAGCAGCATACAGAACTGACTGTAAATGGAGCCACCTACTTGGATCTGGAAAATATTGTAAATTTGCTAGCTGACAAATTCAGCTCCAATTTACCCATCACTTTCCACCACCTGCCCCCCCTAGGAAATGCCATCAAACTATGCCCCCAACTCTCATTAGGAAGTAAGTCCTTGATGCACACTCTAAGGCCAAAAATATTACATCACTAGCCTAAATTATGATCTTAGAAGATACTGGAGAAGTTTAACTATAACCCCCAAATAGGCTTTGAGCTATGCAAATGAAGAACTAGAAAGGTCATCCCTCTGCACAAGTGTGGGCCATCACTAGACCTAGGAACTACAGACACATAAGTCTGACTAGTCTCATATTTAAATCCATGGCAAGAACTATCATGGAAGTGACAAATAAGGACATAAAAATCCTTCAGACACTGGATACAACCCAGTTTGGATTCATCAAAGACAGATCATTTCTGCTCAACCTGGTGGACTTTGAGAAGTTCACCAAAGCAATGGATGTTGGCAAAATAGTGTATACTGCCCACTTTGACCTGGCTAAGGCATTTGATATAATACCCCACTTGGGAATTATAATCAAACTCCCAATGTTACATGTTGGCTAGCCAGTTGGCTCTAAGGTTCGCTCTAGGAATTTATGGTACAGAGCCATCTCATCAAAGAGGACAATCACTAGGGAGTCCTGGAAGGATCTGTGCTGGATCTGTTCCTTTTTTGGCATCTACATCTTGGAGGACATGGCCAATGTCAAAGGCCTCTAGCTGATCAAGTTTGCAGATAATTGCAGACTAAGAGCAGTCATAGAATTCCTACAAGATATTACCCTTCTACAGGAAGGACTAACACAGAAAAATGGGCAGTGCCAAAGCCACAACTTAAAACTCAGTGCCAAGAAATGCATAGTAGTATCCTTTGGGAAGACACCACAGGAAATTACCTCATCAATAACACACACCTAACAGCAAAACCAGTAGTCAGGGATTTGGGTACTTATGTAGATTGCACCTAGACTTTTGATCAACATGTGTCTAAGGTAGTAAAGAACTCAATCTGTGTTGCTTAGCTTATAAGCAAGGGCATGGCATCTAAGTCCAAGGAAGCCAGCATTCTACCATATTTTGCCTACATCAGGCCCATCATTGTGTACAATGCCCCCTTCAGTTCCTGACCATGCACATGCAACAAGTCAAACATCCACAGAGGTTCCTCACAAAAGGAATATAGGATGTAAACAACATGTCTTATGGAGATTGTCTCAAAGTCCTGTCTTTATACTGTTTCCTACAGGGTGTTTAGAGGTAATCTATGCCTGGCAAAGAAGACATATTTGCATGCCACTCTGATTGATCTTTCTCATATCCATGAAATGAACAGAATCAGAATTACTCAGTCTGTGGATTTAAGCTTTGCTTGTGACATACACAGGACACATTGGATGGACTGGTATGTGTTCAAGAGAATTCCTGTTCTCTGGAACAGGCTACCCATCAATGTGAAGCAGAGCTCTTCCGTAACCTTATTCAAGAGGAACCTGGACCAGTGGATAGCAAATAATACTCCAAGGGTCTAGCACTTATGGCTCTAATGGACAGAAGCAGTCTATAAATCTTGCTCTAGTTTACATATACCACTTAAAGTAACCTCTGAGGCACACAAACTTGCAGGATACATTTTGGGTGTTTAGCAAGCCATATAAAGGCCTCAATGATCATTAGTCTAGGATACACCTATGAAACACTTTATGGTATTATCGCCAAAGTTAAATCTATACAGCTCCTGTGGTAGTATGCTCTGGTTAATGGTATGTAAGCTCTAGACATATCTACAAATTATCCAGCTGCGACAAGTCTACCATTGATGATGCAGTAGATGCAGTCAGTTACAGATGGGAAAGCATTTCTGAAATTAACTATCTGTTTATATACAATTTTTTAGTGAGGGGGTAGAACGTAGAGATGGATCTAAAGTCTTTTAGTGTTTTGGTAGAGGGTACCTTTTGCTGGAAAATTATGATAGAATGATTTTTTTTAAGCTGGGAGGAACTATTCCTGTGCGAAGGGGGATATTATATATGATGGTTAGGTCTTTATCATTGCTATCACTTACCTTTTTAATGAAAGTGGGATGGAGAAGGTGAATTGTAAAGAGGATTGTTTGGAAATTTTTAAGAAATTGGTTTCATTCACTGATATCTGTCTGGAATGGAATGTAGCTCCATATTCAACAAGAAGCTATAGTCAAGGTTAAGTGATATCATGTAGGCCTTGTTGAGTTATGGTAGTAAACTAAACAAATTAGCGATTCCTTGGATACTAGACCTAATAAAGTTTTTATTCTTCTGATTGTATGAGACCTTCACTGCATTTTAATAGGTTCATAGGTAGGTACTAGGCTATCTGCTCAAGGGCATTTATAAGCCTAGCTAGAGTGTGTCGGCTTTCGCCGCCCCATTGATTAATTAACTGATCCTCTGTCAAACAAAGCCAATGAAGTGATCCCAGGGGTATGTTTTCTGTTACCCATCCACTCGTCAAGGTTTCTCTTGAAGAGTGTTAGTGAGGGGCTGTGCCTAATGTAGTTTGGAAGTTTGTTCCAAAGCATGGGTAGTCTCTGTGACAGGAATCTATCCTTCAAGCATGTTCTATTTATTGTTGTGGCAAGGTTTAGCTCACTAGAGCATGTGGTTAGCAGTCACTTGGATTTCTTTAGGTGGAGCATGCCCATTAATTCTGAGTTGGACATGGCTTTGTAAGTCAGGCAGAGATCACCTCTGAGTAAGCAATATGTCACTGAGTACAGCCGGAGTTTTTTCAGCCGGGCTGCATAGGACATATGCTTGAGGCCAATAATCCTCTTGGTGAGGTACTTTTGTGGTCTCTCCAGCTGTTGGAACTGTTTTGTGAGGTACATCCCAAATGGGGCTTTGTACTCTACGTCTGACGTCACTCATCTCGTCTGATGAGTGATGAGTAGAGAGGCACTATAACCTCTTTATTTCTAGATGCGAACCCTTTAGTAATTAGATGGGCCACATAGAAGAATTTCCTAACTACTTTGGCAATATGATGGTCAAAGGAGAGATTACTATCTACCTGGGTCTCCAGATCTCTTATTACCTCTTCTGTATTAAGGGGGTTGTCACCTATGTGGTATTTCCTGGGTGTTTTGTTTTTCCCAAACAGGATGACTATGCATTTTTTGGCATTTAGCTTGAGGCCATGACTTTGACACCAGGTGTCCATCTCAGTAAGGCCATTTTGGAGGATGTCCGTGTCAGCCGGAGAGTCAGTTATGGCTCCCAGTTTGCAGTCATCGGCAAACATGGTTAGCCATAGTCCTCCTGTGTTTGCCTGTACTTCTGAGAAGTATATGCCTAACAGTAGGGGTCCCAGGACCGAGCCTTGTGGGACACCACTTGTGACTGATTTAGAGTCGGACCTGGAGCCCGCTATTCTTACCGTGTGAGTTCTGTCTGTAAGTCAGTTGGCAACCCATCTCATGATGTAGGGGTTTATGTTCAGGCTGGTGAATTTTTCTGTAAAACCTGAGTGGGGAATGTTGTCAAAAGCCTTAGCAAGGTCAAGGTAGGCTGTGTGAACAACATTTCCCTCGTCTATGGCCTTGGTGACTGTCTCCATGAAGTCAACCAGGTTTAGTAGGCATGATCTGCCCTTAACAAAGCTGAACTGTGTCGGATCAAGTGTTTGGAGGTTCCCAACGCCTTTGTTAATGAGTTCCTTGATGATGTGCTCCATAGCCTTGCAGACCAGGCTAGTCAGGCTTATGGGGCAATCATTACCAGGGTCAGTTGCGGCCCCTCCTTTGTGGAGTAGAATAACAGTTGTTGTGCACCATTCTATGGGCACATAGCCTGTGGAGAGGCTGAGGTTGAACAGTGTGCTTAGGTGGGGGGTTAGTTTGTTCTGTAGTTCATGCAAGACGCAACCTGGGACACCATCTGGCCCCACTGATGCTGTGTTTTTGGCTTGTAAAAGGGCTATTTTCACTTGTCGTCTGTGATTTCTGGGACACTACACTTTTATGGTATTGTTGTGGGCCCTTTTGGGGGTGAGAGGGGGGTGAAGTTTGCACTGAATCTATCTGTCAGGATGTTGGCAATATCAGTAGGTTCAGTATATTTTGTGCTATTTTGTACTAGTTCAGTGCATATCTGTGAGTTGCCACTTAGATTCTTAACATAGTTAAAGAAGGCTTTGTGGTTATCTTTTGGATCCTTGGCTATTTTTCTTTGGAAGTTAGCCTTGGATGATTTTATGAGGGACCTTAGTTTCTTACTGATACTGATCAGGGATGTCTTTCTTTCTTGGGATTTACTTTTTTTCTGAACTAGTTTCCTCCTTCTATTATATAGCCTGTTTATGGCAGGGGTCCACCAGACTGGTTTCCTTCTCTTAGAGGAGTGAGTCTTGGTTTTGCTAGGGATGGCACGATCCATGCATCCTTGTAGGTGCTCATAGAGTGCATTTGTAAAGGTTTCTGCATCTTGGGCAGCGTTATCCTTTAGGGTAGGGGCTGAGAAACCTACCGCCTCTGTCTTAAGTAAGGTGAAGTTTGCTTTAGAAAAGTTTTTTACTGTGGTTTCCTTAGTTGGGAGAGGTGGTGGGGTGTGGACATCCAGAGTGTTTAGTTTATGGTCTGATCTAACCAGTGACAGGTTGACCTCCAGTGTGGAGCACCTGTCGCCCCTGTTTGTGATGACCACGTCCAATATGTTTTCACCTGTGGTAGTGGAGTTTACCAGCTGATCCAGGGCATTTGAGTTGATGAATTCCAGGAAGTGCTGGGCCTGGGAGTTTGTACTCAAGTAGTTTTCCCAGTTAATGGTAGGATAATTGAAATCGCCCAATATCAGGGTGTTCGGTAGGACCTTCATGATTTCCAGTGTCTCCAGAAAGGTAGAGTGCTGGTCCTGGGTCATGGAGAGTGATCTGTAGCAGGCCACAATTTGCATTGCAGATGTGCCCGATGTTAGTTGCACATGGATGATCTCAGAGGTATCATGCTGCACCACTAACCTGGAGGTGTAGGTATCCTTGATGAATATGGATACTCCCCCTCCTTTTGTGTTTTGGTCCATGTTCTGTGGCTGAAACGTGTGGTATGAATTGTAGCCTGGTAGTGCTGGGGTGCTCTCTGGAGCCTTGAACCAAGTTTCAGTTACTGCACAGATGTCAACATTCTCCATACTGAGGAGTGCTTCGAGCGCATGCATTTTGAGATTTAAACTCCTGGCGTTGAGTAGCATAATTGTGCTGTTTACGGAGGTGGGTTTGACTTTTGAGCCTTGCCTAAAAAAGGCACTATGGGGCAGCAAGAGCCTTGGCCAGTATTCGAAAGTCTAGGGGTGACAGGTGCAAACCGTCTCTTGCGAAGCAACGCGGCTTGTTGAGCATGTCATCCCAAGCTGGATCCCTTTTGAATGACACCAGATGTGTGTCATTAATGTGGAGGGAGAGTAAATGGGTTTAGTAAATTGTTCTGTTACTTCTTTAATTTATTTCCAAAATTGTTTGGTATTACTCGTAGTAACCATTTAATTCTTTAATAGGTATATGTGGCAGAGTTAGTTGCAATTTTTGTTGTTTTCTTAATGAGAGGAAGGTTTGTAGAAGGCTTTCATCAGAAAAGTTTTGCTTTCAAGTTTTCCATGTATTGCCCCTTTCTTCCATCTGGGTTTTAATGTTATTAGAGAGCCATGGACATTTACGTCTCTTAAGTTTCCAGTGTGCATAAGGGAATAATAAGTATTAGAGAGAAGTGAGAGCATTGCTGAAGTATACCAGAGCATTGGCTGTCTTCTTTATAAGATATAATTGGGAACAAACAACTATGCTTAATAGCTGGCCAGGGTCAGGAAGCTTATGGTTTGGAAATGTTCAGCCTATTAGAATTTCTAGTTTGGAAGTAATTGTTTCAGAAGGCCAAAGAAAGAGAGTGTAGGGCAGTGATCACAAAAGTGAGTTAGGTAGAATATCAGTTTTGGTGCAGTGGTGGCCAATATTTGTAGCAATAAGATCCAGGGTGGTATGGTGTTCAGATCAATAGTGAGATCTAGTAGGATTATTGTAACCTCTCTACATTATTTTCTAGAAGTTTGCTGAGTTGGGAAGTTTCTCCCACTAATGCTTTGGCACTGAGCTCACCTAATCTGATAATATTATTATATACACTACCTTTCTTTCCACTCCATTAACTACCTTGATTATAGCAAGCTCAGATGCTCATAAGCCAGTACTTATTATACAGCACGAACTTCTTCTTCTTGTAACATTTGTTAATGTCTGGTATCCACTTCACAGATAAAGATCCTAGTTGTCTACTGATGTACTATGTTCTTCATCTGTAAATATGTTGTAAGTAATTGCTATGTAAATTGGTATTCACTATGTAATCCAATGTAAATATTGTCTGTTTATTTTAACTGTGGAGCTTTTCTCCCCGGGCCTCCGCTGAAAATGGACCTACGTCCAGTCGGACACTCCCGGTCAACAAATTCAAATAAATAAATAAATAAATAAAATTACAGCAGCCTTTAGGGAAAACATTGAGAAGGGTATCGTTAATAGTATTATCATAGGAGTTAGGAGAAATACAAATGGGGAGCAGATTCCCATATGGAAGGTTTTGCTGTTAGTCAATTTGGAGATTTGTCATCACTATTTATTCCATTAGAGAAGCTAATGGTGTCTAATAATATATTAGTTTTGATGTAAAGCATGAACCTTTGCCTATTCTAGTTCCAAGCCTACTGTAATAGAGAGTATTATATTTAATTTATATAAAGATAGAAGAGCATATGCTGTCTATAATATATAATTTGAATGTAAAATACATCCTTCAACAATTACGTATCCCTCAGCAACTTTGAAATGTTAGGTGGATGAACTGTTTTACATCAGAAATAGAAAACATATGCATATACTACTAATAAAATAAACATAAAATGATTTTAACATTTTAAGTGCAGTAATGCCTTCCAGAGTGGGTGTTAGGAAATAATAGAACTTCCTGGGGGGGGGGGGGGGGGTGAAGGCTCTCTGCCTGCTGTGTTTGGCATCACAAAATCTATGGGCAGTCCATTTTTTCCTTGTAATGACCCTATGGTTCATCATTGTTTACTTAATTTCTTATGTATTTATTAAAATTTTCACTTAATAAAATCCTCTGTTTCCTATTTTGACATTGACAAAACACATTCCCCTATACTAAGATTCATTTTAAACAGTACATCATAACACAAGATCATAGAGTATGCCTCTGAAAACTGAATGGTTTCATTGTCCGGCTGACAGTAGAATTCAAAAGCAAATTGGTTTTGGAACAATCAAATTAATTTATATGCTTAGTTATTTATTATATTTGCTGGCCAGGAGTGTTAAGCTAGGATGTTCAACTTTCAAATCAGCCTTAGGGTAAAAATCTATGCTATCAAAGTAATAACTTTGAAAAATACATCTTCAGTGAAGATAATAAAATATACATTGACAAATAATGTATATATATATATATATATATATATATATATATATATATATATATATATATATAAAGAGAGAGAGAGAGAGAGAGAGAAGCCTACAAAATTACACATGAATAAAACTGTACATTGCTCTGAATAAACTTTATGAGCCTTCCAATACATATTAAGCTATATTAAGCTATTAATGTTTACATACCAATAGATACTATGCCATGCTACATGCATATTCTGTAAACTTGCTCTACACAGTACTTTTTGTAATCAACAGATTAGAAAAAAGCAATATAATAAGTAAAAACACGAGCAGTGATGAATGTCAAAATATATACAGTAGCTGTGGATATACAATAGGACATATTACAGAGATGATTATGAAGATAATACAATTTAGATACAATATGTAACAGCAAAGCATAAAACTGGGTACTGTGCAGTAACAGTAGGAGAAGGAGAAGAAATTCAGCAGCAACTCATCAACCAGTCTTAAAATAGACAGCAATTGGAAAGATATATTATCATGGTGAGAAAAAGCCTTAAGTATGACCCAAGTGACCCAAGTTCAGTTAAGGGCAATAGTGAGGTGCCTATCAAAGGTACAAAATATACACTAATTTTCAAGGGAGAAACCTAAAATGTGCTCATTCATTGAGGCAGGGCTATTTCTGGTCTTCCATTGCACACAGAAATGAAAGACATCTTTGTGCTTACGCCCATTACATGTCATTCAGGAAACATGCATACAGTATGTGCACAGCTAAGTAGAGCCAAAAAAAAAAGAAAATACATGCCTTCTAGCAGATAGTGTCATACATCTTGGTTCTCTCAATCCTCCTCCCTAGAAGAACAAATGGTACAAATTAACATGCAGAAGGGGGAATCCATGGCCACTGGAATGTTAGATCAAAAAAAAAAGAAAGAACAAAATTTAAGATATTGGGATTTTTAGTATTTAAGATGAAGGAAAAGTGCAGATCTTCAGAGAATACGTTAAAGAATAATTTAAAGAAGTACATTGCTTGCCAGTCAGAAAGGAAGCACAAATGACACTGTAGGATGAACTACCATGGAGAAAATGTTCAAGTCATTAATTCCACAGCATCTGAAAGTGTATTTGTTTTTCTTTGAATTAAACATTTTTATCAGGTACATAACTGAACTGGTGATTTGATAGAAGAAATAATTCCATAATTGTATATTGCATCAGCCCAATAAATATAACCAAATTTATTTTTCAGTTTTGAAATATTAGCCAGTTTACAACAGATGGCCTGAAATCATATATACAGAGTAGTCCTTCGTATGATAACATGAGAGAGAGAAAGCAGTCAGTAAAAAAAATAAAGATGCTTTTTAGCAAATTTCTTTTGAATAAGAGTTAGCTGACGGTCAAATTATGATCAGAAGAGATTTTTCAGATATAAAAAGTGATAGCTACAGACATGGAGGTATAATATCTCAAACAAAATGCCCACAAATTACCACATAGGTGGTAATCCATTAAGTACAGAAGAAGTAATTAGGGACCTGGGGACCCAAGTTGATAGCAATCTCTCATTTGACAACCACGTGGCCAAAGTGGTTAGAAAAACATTTTATATAGCCCACCTAATCATGAAGGGATTCACATCTAGATCAGGGGAGGTCATCGTGCCTCTTTACTCATCCCTCATCAGGCCCATAATTGAGTACAATGCCCCTTTTGGGATGTACTTTACCAGACACCTGCAGCAACTGGAAAGACCCCAAAAGTACCTCACCAAGAGGATCAAAGGGCTCAAACAGATGCCATATGTTGCCCAGTTAAAGAAACTCCAACTCTACTCAGTGGCATACTGCCTGTTCAGAGGTGATCTGTGCCTGACGTATAAAGCCATGTCCAACCCGGAATTAATGGACATGCTGCACCTCAGAAAATCCAAATCCCATCGAAGCCACGCTACCGAGAGACTTGAACCTCAGCACTGAAATAAATAGGACATGCTGGAGGGACAGATTCATAACCCAGAGGTTCCCTTCACTCTGGAATAAAATCCCAGTCCAGGTTAGGCAGAGTCCCTCATTGACTCTCTTCAAGAGGAATCTTGATGAGTGGATGGGAGATCATAGGTTTACCCCGGGTATCACTTCTGTGTCACTGTTAGACAGAGGCACAGTATACTAACCTCGAAAAAGGGCATAGCAAAATTAATTTAAAATGGGTACAAAAGCCAATCACATTCTGGCTAGGCTTATAAATGCCCTAGGGCAGATAGCCTAGTATGAACCTATATAATTGGGAACAGACAACTATGCTTAATAGCTGGCCAGGGTCAGGAAGCTTATGGTTTGGAAATGTTCAGCCTATTAGAATTTCTCGTTTGGAGGTAATTGTTTCAAAAGGCCAAAGAAAGAGAGTGTAGGGCAGTGATCACAAAAGTGAGTTAGGTAGAATATCAGTTTTGGTGGAGTGGTGGCCAATATTTGTAGCAATAAGATCCAGGGTGGTATGGTGTTCAGATCAATAGTGAGATCTAGTAGGATTATTGTAACCTCTCTACATTATTTTCTAGGAGAAATTTGCTGAGTTGGGAAGTTTCTCCCACTAATGCTTTGGCACTGAGCTCACCTAATCTGATAATATTATTATATACACTACCTTTCTTTCCACTCCACTAACCACCTTGATTATAGCAAGCTCAGATGCTCATAAGCCAGTACTTATTATACAGCACGAACTTCTTCTTCTTGTAACATTTGTTAATGTCTGGTATCCACTTCACAGATAAAGATTCTAGTTGTCTACTGATGTACTATGTTCTTCATCTGTAAATATGTTGTAAGTAATTGCTATGTAAATTGGTAATCACTATGTAATCCAATGTAAATACTGTCTGTTTATTTTAACTGTGGACCTTTTCTCCCCGGGCCTCCGCTGAAAGTGGACCTACGTCCAGTCGGTCACTCCCGGTCAACAAATTTAAATAAATAAATAAATAAATAAATAAAATTAGAGCAGCCTTTAGGGAAAACATCAAGAAGGGTATCGTTAATAGTATCATCATAGGAGTTAGGAGAAATACAAATGGGGAGCAGATTCCCATATGGAAGGTTTTGCTGTTAGTCAGTTTGAAGATTTGTCATCACTATTTATTCCATTAGAGAAGCTAATGGTGTCTAATAATATATTAGCTTTGATGTAAAGCATGAACCTTTGCCTATTCTAGATCCAAGCCTACTGTAATAGGGAGTATTATATTTAATTTATATAAAGATAGAAGAGCATATGCTGTCTATAATATATAATTTGAATGTAAAATACATCCTTCAACAATTACGTATCCCTCAGCAACTTTGAAATGTTAGGTGGATGAACTGTTTTACATCAGAAATAGAAAACATATGCATATACTACTAATAAAATAAACATAAAACGATTTTAACTTTTTAAGTGCAGTAATGCCTTCCAGAGTGGGTGTTAGGAAATAATAGAACTTCCTGGGGGGGGTGAAGGCTCTCTGCCTGCTGTGTTTGGCGTCACAAAATCTATGGGAAGTCCATTTTTTCTTTGTAATGACCCTATGGTTCATCATTGTTTACTTAGTTTCTTATGTATTTATTAAAATTTTCACTTAATAAAATCCTCTGTTTCCTATTTTGACATTGACAAAACACATTCCCCTATACTAAGATTCCTTTTAAACAGTACATCATAACACAAGATCATAGAGTATGCCTCCGAAAACTGAATGGTTTCATTGTCCAGCTAACAGTAGAATTCAAAAGGAAATTGGTTTTGGAACAATCAAATTAATTTATATGTTTAGTTATTTATTATATTTGCTGGCCAGGAGTGTTAAGCTAGGATGTTCAACTTTCAAATCAGCCTTAGGGTAAAAATCTATGCTATCAAAGTAATAACTTTGAAAATTTGACTACAAAACACATCTCCAGTGAAGATAATAAAATATACATTGACAAATAATGTATATATATATATATATATATATATATATATATATATAGAGAGAGAGAGAGAGAGATAGAGAGAGAGAAGCCTACAAAATTACACATGAATAAAACTGTACATTGCTCTGAATAAACTTTATGAGCCTTCCAATACATATTAAGCTATATTAAGCTATTAATGTTTACATACCAATAGATACTATGCCATGCTACGTGCATATTCTGTAAACTTGCTCTACACAGTACTTTTTGTAATCAACAGATTAGAAAAAAACAATATAATAAGAAAAACACGATGAGCAGTGATGAATGTCAAAATATATACAGTAGCTGTGGATATACAGTAGGACATATTACAGAGATGATTATGAAGATAATACAATTTAGATACAATATGTAACAGCAAAGCATAAAACTGGTTACTGTGCAGTAACAGTAGGAGAAGGAGAAGAAATTCAGCAGCATCTCATCAACCAGTCTTAAAACAGACAGCAATTGGAAAGATATATTATCATGGTGAGAAAAAGCCTTAAGTATGACCCAAGTGACCCAAGTTCAGTTAAGGGCAATAGTGAGGTGCCTATCAAAAGTACAAAATATACACTAATTTTCAAGGGAGAATCCTAAAATACATACCATATGTGCTCATTCATTGAGGCAGGGCTATTTCTGGTCTTCCATTGCACACAGAAATGAAAGACATCTTTGTGCTTACACCCATTAAATGTCATTCAGGAAACATGCATACAGTATGTGCACAGCTAAGCAGAGCCAAAAAAAAAGAAAATACATGCCCTCTAGCAGATAATGTCATGAATCTTGGTTCTCTCAATCCTCCTCCCTAGAAGAACAAATGGTACAAATTAACATGCAGAAGGGGGAATCCATGGCCACTGGAATGTTAGATCAAAAAAAAGAAAGAACAAAATTTAAGATATTGGGATTTTTAGTAATTAAGATGGAGGAAAAGTGCGGCTCTTCAGAGAATAAGTTAAAGAATAATTTAAAGAAGTACATTGCTTGCCAGTCAGAAAGGAAGCACAAATGACACTATAGGATGAAGTACCATAGAGAAAATGTTCAGGTCATTAATTCCACAGCATCTGAAAGTGTATTTGTTTTTCTTTGAATTAAACATTTTTATCAGGTACATAACTGAAGTGGTGATTTGATAGGAGAAATAATTCCATAATTGTATATTGCATCAGCCCAATAGATATAACCCAATTTATTTTTCAGTTTTGAAATATTAGCCATTTTACAACAGATGGCCTGAAATCATATATACAGAGTAGTCCTTCGTATGATAACATGAGAGAGAGAGAGAGAGAGCAGTCAGTAAACAAAATAAAGATGCTTTTTAGCAAATTTCATTTGAATAAGAGTTAATTGACGGTCAAATTCTAATCAGAAGAGATTTTTCAGATATAAAAAGTGATAGCTACAGCCATGGAGGTATAATATATGCAACGTGCTGTTGAAAAGTGGTTTCCATGTATAAACTGTGATGTTCTAGAGGAATACCAGTAACTGTGACATCCATGGGCCTGCACCTCCAACATGTATATGGCAGCAGTTATTTCTTTACATCAGAAGACTTAAGATGAATTTTGTTCCTAATGCCATGCAGGTATCAAGTTAGAAAGTTCATTGTCTCAGCTGAACAGAAATGTATTTTTTTCAAAGATTATAATCCTATTTCCACTGTATTGAAAAGATATTGAGGGGGGGAAATATGTTACCTAAACTCACAGAGGATAATGTGCATGGAATTTAACTTCCTGACTACATTTCTTCATTGCTGCTTTTCCTCAAACTTGTTGTTCTTGTAACATATGTGTCAGAGATTGCCATGTACTGTATAGGGCATTTTTCTCCTTTCTTGACTGTCATGTAGTCATGAATAAGGGGCATAGTGAAAGCCACTGAAAATACACTCTTTACTATGAACCGTTAATCATATAGACTGAAGATCTGATTTTTGACCAACTGGGTTTAGTGATCAAGTGACTGTAGGAGGTGAGGGAAAATTCAAGAAATAAGACTGATAAGCATATTAAGAGTAAACCTGTGCACAATTTCTATCCGTATGCTTCCCAGAGGAACACTTAATTTAGTATAGGAAATCAATAAAATGGAATCAATTTTCCAAGGCAAATTTAAACAGCTATAGAACTTTGAGTGAACCTTTTCTTTCACTTCAGGCTGTCTGTACTATTAAACTAGACATGTTGTGCACTTGGCAGAATTTGTCAAAATTATATGAATTTACACTAAAACGTTATAAGATTAGTATCTATCCAGGTTCACAACTCAGATTTAAATAATGATGTTTAGGAGTTGGAGAGCTACAGGCTTTCAGAAGATTTAGTAGCACTGAAAAAATGTCTGAAAAGTATTAGTGGTGACAACTCATGAAATCTATAATAAAAAGTTTATGTGCATGAAAACAATTAGACACAGTCTTTCAACATTTTTCTCACATGCTTATGTTTATTGTGATGTATTTTTGTAAACTGTCTGACTTGTTCTTATCTCATTCACATCTGACAGCAGCAATTAATGAGGTATTACATTTCTGATGGCTGGCAGGTGAAATGGTAATTGTATATATCTCAAAATTATAGTAAACTTAAGTAAATTTAGAGAAGCAATTTTTTTTTATACTTCTTGCCTACTTTCTCAACTGGCATAATTTTCTCACATTTAATCTGATTAATTGTGACAGTGAGGGCCTGTATTTCAGATTTGTGATTCAGGTAGATTGAAATAGTGGTACCGTATGTTGGCTGCAATTCAGGTTCTATAGGTGCAATTGAGACAAGGTATCCCATACAGCTAGTAGCGCAGGAAAGAAGAAGATCACAACAGAAGTGGTGGTGTAGTTATTAATAACTTAATATATTATTTAAATGCTGCTTCTTCAGAGTCAGATGCAAACAATCCATGATGCAAGGCTCCTCAATCTCATATATATTATGCTAACCTTTACCTACATTCACATCATTCATGTCTCTAAATCTAAAATAATTTTAAAAGTTCTGATTTTCTTGTCAGAAAAAGGATATTCCTAGATAAAGAAATGGGTGTAAGTTTCCATATTCAAATCTGCTAATATTATAACCCCAAGTGGGCTAGTTGACATAGTCACACATTTCTTGTTGTCATTCTTAGCTGACCTTTGATGGATGGCTTACATTTTCCATTTCTAATTTCATTCATACGATACTGCACCTGTTTGTCACATGGCACAACTACAGTGCTATTCCTTCATCTCTTCAAATCTCAAGCATAACCCCTTGTATCCAGATTTGTCTAAGAAAATACACTACCGCAGATCTTGATCTTATTAAAGGCTACTACCTTAATTCTTTATACATATGTTTGTGTGTGTATATGAGGCTATATATATATATATATATATATATATATATATATATAGGGTCTATATTGCAAGCACAAACGCTTAGGTTGTTGAATATGGCATGATCGACACCTATTAAGTGAACCGTGAGTACACTGAACGCTAGAAACCATGAACTTCAAAATCCAGATTCTGCATAGTTGACCCTTCTGCGGTACAGATCCATAAGGTAAGTGTGCGATAGTTACAGACATTAGGGTTAGGGTGAGGGTTAAGGTAAGTGCATAGATAGTAATGTATGTAAGGTTTAGAAGTAGGGTTTTGTTAAGTGCATGCGTGTGGATTATTTATTTTGTTTGGGTATAGCTTATTAAGGTAAGTGTGCGGTAGTTACGGACCTTAGGGTTAGGGTGCAGGTTAAGGTAAGTGCATAGATAGTAATGTATGTAAGGGTTAGTGTAGGGTTAGAAGTAGTGTTTAGGTTAGTGTATGTATGTGGTTTATTTTGTTTGTTTGTGTAGTATGTAGCGAGTGGTGTAGTGGGAAGTATGTTTTATTTTCATCACTGAGTGGAACGGTGTTGCCCAAACAAAACAATTTGGTGATATGTATTTCCGTGTTTTGAGGTTTCAATGAATTTTGCATTCGCTTAATAGGTGTCGATCATGCTGTATTCAACAACCTAAGCATTTGCGCTTATAATATAGACCCTATATATATATATATATATATATATATATATATATATATATATATATATATATATATATATATATAAATCATACATGGATCTACTTCTAATGCTCAGATGGCCATATAATCAAATGTCATTGTCGCGAGGTTAACATAGTGAAAATGACATACCAGAATGGCAAATTTTTCCCAGGGCAAGTAAACACTTGCCCAAACTTCAAAAAAATCCACCTAGGTAGCGGGAAGCCCACACACCCCCTCAACTATGTATACCAACTGCGGGATTGCAGTATAGTGTAGAAAAGGGCATGTTGAGTAAGTGTTTATTTGCCCTGGGAAATATTCTCTATTCAAGTATTACATTTTCACAGTTTTTATCTCATGAAAATGAAATTCGATGATATGGCCATTTGAGTATTATAAGGGATCCATATATATCTATATATATATCTATATATATATATATATATATATATATATATATATATATATATATATGTATATGTGTGTATATATATATATATATATATATATATATATATATATATATATGTGTGTGTGTGTGTGTGTGTGTGTGTGTGTGTGTGTGTGTGTGTGTGTGTGTGTGTGTGTATTTATATAGAGAGAAATATAGATATAAATATATACATATATGTCTCTCTCTTTCTATACATATATATATATATATATATATATATATATATATATATATATATATATATATATATATATATATAAGTCTAGGTTTTGTAGAACAATTTATTTATGAAGTGCTGTATAGACAATACAGCATAGAACATGTAGGATAAAAGTGAAATGCATGCTTCAGTATTAAACTGTCCCTTACAAAATCCATGTATGTGGTTTAATGGCACAAAAAAATGACACAAGACAATATGAAGGAAATAATGGATCAGCTTGAGATAAGTCTTTTTTTGTTTGTGGAGTGCTTTATATTGAAGTACTACCTTTACTGCATGAGCTTCTCTTATTTTATTTTCCATTTATCATCAGTGTAAGATAATTCTGGGGCTGTGCATATCTTGGAGACTGGAAGAAACATTCAAATCTTCTGACCCTCTGCCTGTAACACCATCAACTCTTTTTCTTTCAAACCTCCTACATAAAAAAGCTCCTCAGCAAACTTAAACCTTGCAGCCTAGCTGCAGACCAACTCCCCAACAAATTCTTAAATATTGCTGCCTCATCTATCGCCTATCCTATATCTCTTCTTATCAATCACTCTATTTTTGAACAATATGTACCTCACCTCTGGAAAGTTGCATATATCATCCCTCTCCACAAGGGTGGCCCCTCCAGGGAAATCACAAACTATCATCCCATTGCCATCCTCCTACCCATAGCTAAAATCCTATTGAAATGTATTCACTTAGAACTCCAAAACCACCTCATAGACAACAACCTTCTATCCCAGTCCCAGTATGGATTTAGGCCAAAGCATAGCACTAATACAGCCTTAATATCATTCACTGACACCATTCATCACCCCACAAACAATAGTCTCCTAGTCTCAGCAATCTTCCCTGACATGTCAAAGACATTTGACACTGTCTCCCACTAGCTTCTCCTAAACATACTTGCCACCTACCATCTCAGTTCATCCACACTTACATGGTTCAAGAGCCACCTGTCTGAGCGTAAACAGGCAACCAAATGGGAGAAAAATCTCTCTCCTTCGCTACCATTGTCCACTGTTGTACCCCAAGGATCCATACTCGGCCCCCACCTTTTTATCCAGTTTACCAGTAGTAGAAACTCAGCACCCCAACTCGCTACAATCATGCAATATGCAGATGATACATCCCTCATCAGCTCCACCCCAACCCTCAAAGAACTTCAAGATAAGACCCAAAAAGCATTTTAGGAAATAGAAACCTACCTATCCAATCTCCAGCTCATTCTAAACCCCAATAAGACCAAACTTATGTTTTTCACCAACAAACCATCCAGAAACCACTCTCCACCTCTCACCATTCATTCCACCTATGAAATCACAAATGAACCTACAAACCATACCAAACTCTTTGTTGTAATTATAGATGACAGGCTGAAATTTGATGTTCACATTTCCCTGTCAGTTAAAAAAAAGTCCATGCCAAACTTGGATCTCTCTACCATGCAAAACCTTTCCTTACAAACCAAGCCAGACTAGCCACTGCTAGATCCCAACTTCGTTCTACCTTACTGTACTGTTCACACATATTTACAAACCTCCACAAAACTGACCTAAACAGCCTGTCATCCTGTTATAATAATATTGCAAAGTTTGCCAGCAATCAACCCCAGAGATCTCATCACTGCTCTGCTCTCCAACAACTGAATTGGCTTGAGCTTCCAAATCTGTTAACACTAAGTTATCTCACTCTTACAAAATCATTCACAGCCCTAACCAATGCCCCTCACTTTCCTCCCTAGTTGAACCTCAAGTCATTACAAGGCCCCTTAGATCCTCCAACAGATTTATGCCAAAATTAACCCAGTCGCACAACTACCATAGCAACTGTCTCTACTCTAATAAAATAGCTAAGGCCAGCAATGCCCTCTCCCAACACATTCAAAACACTCCCAACTACTTTTCCTTTAAAACCAAAGCTAGAGAACATCTCAAATCCAGGTGGATTTGCTCCTGCTGTTCTCCTGGATAATCAGTCACCCCATTTTACATTGCTATTTCCCCTCTCAAAGCAACCTTCCCTCTGACTCTAACCTATAGTAAAATTGCGTTACTATGCAGTAAACAATGTACATTCTAAAGTATGCTATGCAACTCCACTGATGCTTCTCTGACAATCAGTTTCACTCATTGCTATTTCGTTATCTGCAATGCTGCTCGCAAACTAATTTTTATCTCTGGACTTCTGGAATTTACATGTTCAAAACTTTGTATTAAGTGTATTATTATATATATGTAATTTTTTATGATTTTATGATTTTGTATAATCTGTACAATGCTATTTGAATGTGGAGCTTTTCTCCCCGGGGCTCCACTGAAAATGGGCTCCTTGGCCAAGTTGGAGACTACCCGGTTAACAAATGTACAATAAAATAAAATAAAAAATAATACATGTTATACTTGTTTCTTTGTTTACTGGATTGTTTATTTATTTGCTTCTTTATGTATTTATTTGTTAGTTTTTGAATGATTTGTGATCAATGTAACCACCCACTATGCTTTTAAATGCTACCACTTACTAATTGCAATGAATAAATCAACTGGATTTCACTACACAATGTCTATACTTCATTATTCTTGTTTAATTAGCACATCAAAATTAACTGACATAAATAGTTACATTAATTTGCTACCATACCTTTATCAGTCCTCCCTTTCCTTGATTTAAGATGAAAGTGTTTCCATACACTGTCAATGCAACCATTTTAGTGACTGACACTTTTCCATTGCCCCAGCTTTCATTTTCCACCTCAACAGAAAAAGCCACAAGATTTTGGTCATTTGTGCAGCTTTTTGCAAAGGTATATGTGCATGTTCCTTGAAAGTCAAATGCAAGACCATCCAAGGACTTATAGTGAGGGTCACCAGATCCATAGCATGTTGATGAACCAATGGGCTGGCATTTCTGAATACCATTCACCACCTTACATTCTTCATTGGCAGAGCAAGAGAAGTTTGTGCACTTCACCTGACCATTTGCATTACATGTGCACACTTCCTGACACAGTTTGCCAGGATAAAAGGTTTCCCCACTCTTGTAGTATTTTCCATTATACAGACAGCCACATTGGGAAATTGGAACACATGCGTCACCACTGAGAATGAAACCATCATCGCACTGACAACCTTCTCTGCAAGATGTGTCACACAAAATTGTTTGGAACAGGCTGCTGCATGTAGCTGGGCACTTGCTAGTGCATACTTCATAATGGCTGTTATTTCCACATTTTGGACCTATGTAGTTAAAAAAATAATAATAAAAAACAAAGAGTTAAACTTTGAGATACAGGTTTACAAAGCTGGTATTAAGACTGACTTAAATTTAGAGAAGCAGAAATTTGTACTTTATAAAACATCACAGAGCATACCAGAGCACAGTTAATAAATATACCTACAAATTGAACATTTTATCAAGTATTTGATGTACTGTTATAACTAGCATATTGAGGGTTCCTATTAGAACACCGAATGCTTGAAATGTTGAATGTCATATGGTCAACACCATATGATCGACATTTCAAGAGTTCGAAGGTTAAACGTAACAGCACCGTACTGTGCAGAATGGGAGATTTTCCCTTTTCTGCACTGAAGTGCAGTCTCGAAGTTGGTATATTTAAGTAGGGAGGGTGTAGGGGGTGCAGGGTGCCTTTCCCCCCTGCTCACACCATTAAGGTAAGTTTTTCTTTCTTTTTTTTTTTGTATATTCGATCTTTCAAACTTCGACCATATGTTGTCGAACATATGGGATTCAAAGTTTTGAAAGTTTGAATATATAATATAGACCCCATATTGAGACATTTACGTTACTTTAGCATCTAACAATCTCTTTTCTCTGAAAAGCTACCAGACTATAGTAAAACTGAATGGAAACACTGTAAAAACAATCTGCTATAACTATTGCAAAAACAGATATGGTGGGCTTATGGGGTAATATTTCTACTTTTTCCTCCACTAGTACTTTTAACAGTGTTCTTCTTACCTTCTAGATGTTTCATCCTCATTTTCCCAGTCATTGGCCTAAAATGTTCATCTCCAGCATTTCACACCACAGCTTTGGCCAAACAATAGATGTACTGGATGCAGTACTTAGTTAGGAGTGGCATCTGAAGAGTAGTATGGTGTCCTAAAGACAACCTTCCCAAGAAGACCGTTGCTACAGTTTGTTTACAATCTGCATATATCCTGCCATGATGTGAAAGTGCAGTGTCCTTCACAGCTGACAAGTATATCCCTGGCCATGCACACATAAGGCATGCAGTACTTACACTGCTGTTGACAGATGGTAATGCCACTCGGGTGTACACCTCATCATTTCTAAGAATGGAAAATCCATTTTAGAATGCAGGTTTTTACCTTGTTGCTTCTCATTTAACCACCAACAGCCATAATTTAATGTCTAGTTACTTGAGGGTGTGATACTTTTGCTGGTGAGAAGATAAATGCCTATTATGTTAGTTTAATTGACAGCATGTTTAAAATAAGTGTTGCAACTTCTTAAAGTGTATCTCTTACAATACCTCAAAAGTTTAAATAATCATACCACTAAGGTGGATGCAAATATTTAAAAGAACATAATCCTTCAAAATATTAGATATCCATTTGATTCCATCTTTTCTAAATAGTTAATGAATTATAATACATGAAAATTATGTTATTTTGGCATCTACTTCAGAATGCAGTTCATCCTGTTACATATATAATGGCTGTCATTTATCATTCAATGTAAGACAAACATTATGTTTTCTAATAATTTCATTTTGTCCCACATAAATACAATTGACCGTGACAAAACTCTTTAGACTAGTTAAGTACTATACAGGTAGACAGCACTTTTGCTTCTTGAAAGCAATTTTTCCAATCTAGCTGTGTTACTGGGCTTTCTAGCACTGTCTCTAACTTATTATATTTCACCGCAAGCTTCAAAACAGTACATTTTAAAACATAGGCATGCACACTTGCAACACCAATGACTAACTCTTTCCAGAAGAGAATATAAACGCAAACTAAGTGGGGGCCCCCCTAACTATATATACTAACTCCAGGATCACACTACAGTGAGGAAAAGGGAAAATACCTTTTACTTACCTTGCAGTACTCTACACAGGGCCAGTACTTCACATCAGTGAAATGGGATTCGGTAAAATGAGTTTTCAGTAATTTGAACTTTTAGCGATTTAGATAGGGTGAACTGAAATTCAGTAAAATGAGCTTTCAATTAAACAAAGTAGACCCGTGTGTGTGTGTGTGTGTGTGTGTGTGTGTGTGTGTGTATATATATATATATATATATATATATATATATATATATATATATATATATATACATATATATATATATATATATATATCTATGTGGGTTCCATACACTAGATCAAATTTTCACTAATTCGAAATAGTGCATGGAATGCTCACTGCAGTGAAACTGCACTTAATCGAAAGTGCACTTATGCGAAGTTCAGTACAACAAACGGGTATGCACTGAATTTCCGTGCAGACATGACCTTAGGGTTAGGGCACGGGTCATAGTAAGGGGATAGCCCTTACCATGACCTGTTCCCTAGCCCTAAGGTCCATGATGATTGCAGCACAGTGAAGGACATAGCAATGTCCTCCGCTATGGTGCGATAGTCACGAACCTTAGAGTTAGGGCAGCTTTACTAACTATCCCATTACCCTAACCTGTGCCCTAACCCTATGGTCCGTGACTATCGCACCATAGTGGAGGATATAGCTTGTTTTTTATGTCCTCCACTGTGCTGCGGTGTTTTCGGTGAAGTACACTTACGCAAAAGTTTACTTTTGTTAAAGTGATCTTTCGCAGAAGTGAGGCTTCGTATTACAAGTTTGAAGTAGTGAACTTTTGTTCTTGTAATAGGACTCCATATATATATATATATATATATATATATATATATATATATATATATGTCTACTTCACATAACCGAACGCTCAAATGTTTGAAATACATATGGCCGAGACCATATGATCGAACATTTGAATATTCGAAAATGTGAACTAGACCCGTAAAATTAAAAAAGCATACATTAAACTGTGTATAGCAGGGGGGCCAACTACCAACTCCAAGATCGCACTACAGCACGGACAAGGGAAATATCCCGGTCCGCGCTGTATGCAACTTCCCGTTTAGAATGTCGGTATTTCAAAACTTCAGACATATGGTCTGCGATCATATGGGTTTCGAAGTTTTGAATTTCGGTATTCTGAAGGGGACCCATATATATATAAATAAATAAATAAATAAATATATATATATATATATATATATCTATATAGATATATATATATATATACACACACACACACACACACACATGTGTATATATATATATATATATATATATATATATAAGTTTCAGAACTTTGAATTTAATATGGCCAGGACCATATGATCGAAGTTTTAAAACTTCAAACATCTAAAAAAAAAAACCTAGACATTTACGCAGTGGGGCTGCACCCAACAACTCCCCGCTATTTAAATATACCAACTCTGAGATTGCACTGCAGTGAGGAAAAGGGAAAATTTCCCATTCTGCTCTGTATGGAGATCTCCATTTAGGTGATAGAAATTTTAAAACTTCAATCATATGGTGTCGGCCATTTGAAATTTGAAGTTCTAAGACTTCAATCTGGGACCCATATATATACAATATATACACACACATATATATATATATATATATATATATATATATATATATATATATATATATATATATATGTGTGTGTGTGTGTGTGTGTGTGTGTGTGACATGGAGAAAGGACTTGAAAACTACAGGGACTGTTGGGAAATCTAGCTAAGAGGTACACTAGGACATTATAAGGTAAGCAGAAAACTATTTTGCATGCAGTACAATTCAGCATCTCTTTTTGGGCTGTTTATATGCTAGATTTATAGAATTACATTGTTGAGTCTCTTTTTCAGCACCAGCTACACATGTTCAGAGCTCTAATTTCTGGGGCAGCAGTTAAAGTGGAACTCATACTAGACATGGTCTGGAACATTGGACTGTAATGACAAGAAAACTGGTGAGGGAATCTTGGGCACCCATCATGAGGGCAGAGTATAACAGTGCACTGCATATGTTCATCATTAGTTTATTGCTGTAATAGCATTAATGATGTCTAAGATCAGTCCCAGATGGCCAGCTTGCCAAAGCATTAGGGCATTTTCTACATGGCCTAGCCAGTGGTAAAAATGATGGATGAAAAAAAAAACAGTGGCAAGGGCACCAAAAGAAAACCAGTGGCAAGGCCACCAAAAACTTCAGAATTTTCTAGCTGCCTAAGAGTGTACTACTCTGTGGGTTTCAACAAGTAAATAATCAGCTTGTGATTCTTTTAAGATGGGTGGATGAGTTCCCCACTGGAGACTACCTTCCACATATTTATTTGTTTAAAAGTATTCTGTGTTGTTTAGTGATTTATTTCACAGCTTTTCTGCCAGTTTAACTGCTTGGCTCAAGTAAAATTTTCCTCAGAGCTCAAATGCTTTTCCTTGGACCACTCTGAGGGAATACCTGTGTATAAATTATGTTTTCTTCATAAACTAACTATATTTTACCTCATATCTTTTTAAGGGGTTTATACCTAGTGAGCAGGGCGGTCTTTATTACTTTTTTCCAAAGTTACTTTTCTGCCAGAAATTGTGACTAAACCTACTCAGTTCTGCAGAGTACTTATGAGACATTATTTTCAGCTATAAGCTGGTCCTGAGACCCTGTGGGGATTCCATAATGTTTTGAGAAATTTGACTGAATTTTCTGAGAAAGATTTTAGTGGGTATACATTACATTGCTGTGAGGGGCTTGGGCAAGTGTGTTTGGTGCTTGTGTCTAAAAACATTTACTTCAGCAATTGCCATTTTAGTCAGGAAGTTTCACTGAGTCTTTTTTGACATGGCGATCCATCTGAGAGATCTGTGCATGGCTAAGATCCCATTAAAGCTATTGTTCCTTCCCCAGTTCATAAGAAGAACAAAGCATGTCTGACAGGTTTAAGTCTTCAAGCCAGCTTCGTTCTTGCCTGAGGCTCTGATGGGTAGGAGGGCTGTGGCCACCAGTTGATCCTTTGACTGCTCATATTCTTCTCCTGGTTTCTCTGGTGTTTTTACTTAGGATGCCATTATGAACTGGGAATCAGGCATGTCCAGTGTTTCAGTACAGCTGCCTTTGGTAAGAATGGCTTTGGAGATGGTAATAGGGGATGCTCCTTCACTGTACTATACTGAGGAGCCTCTTTCTCCAGGGTAGGGACCATATGCCCAGCTGCTATTTTCCTGGGGATCTCCTAAAAAATATTGATTCTGTTTCAGATTCTTATTCCCAATCTGAACAGATTGCCACTATCCATGATAGACAAAGGTGCTAAACCAAAGGTGAATTTGTGTTTACCCCTCCATTTATGTTTGAATAGTGTAAGATAAGTACTGTGCTTTACATGGAAAGGAAGATGATTCAAAATAAGTAGTTTTCATGTGATGCATATATATCCCTCCAACATGTACTGTTTATGTTACAAAATAGATTTAGATATCTTGAATGCATGATTATGCCCCCATCAGACTTAAAAATGTGCAGTAGGTCTGACAGGATATGGCCTGCTAAGGCTCTATATGCAAGGTTGAGATCTCCCCTCAGTAGCCTGTATGACACCAAGAAAAAAGAAAGTCTTTGAGATGGTCTGCATAGTTGTTATGATTTAGGTCCTTTTTTTTCTCATTGATATTTGAGTTGTGTCAAATGTTTGGACAGGTGCATACTAATGAGCCTTTATACTCAGTGATTGGCCTGATGAGTGTATAAAACAGTGGAATGATCACATTCCTAGACCCAGACATCATGCTCTTAGTAATAAGCTGTGCAATATAAAAGCACGTCCTTACAATAGTGGATGCATGGTGATTGAAGGACAGTATATTGTCCACATAGATTCCCAGGTCACGAACTACTGTATCAGTTTTTTTGGTATTATGTGTCACTGTGAGAGTTACCAGGGACTTATTGTTTGCTGAAGGATATGTTTATGCATTTCTTGGTGTTCAGTTTTAGTCCATTGCTTTGACCTCAGTTATTGGTCTGGAAAAAGCTCTTTTAAAGAATCTTGGTGTCATCTGGGGAGTTTATTATGGCACCAAGTTTACAGTCATCTACAAACTTTGTCAGCCATAAAACCTTAAGAATAGCTTTCTCCTGTGAGAAGTAAATGCTAAAGAGGACTGGCCCAAGGACTGAACCCAGGGATATACCGTTAGTGACAGATCCTTTGGAGGACATAGAGAAGCCCACCCCAATTTCCTGGGTTCTATTTGTGAGCTAATTTGCTATCCAATGAGTTACATAGGGTTTAACATTTAGCTGGGAAATCAAGTGTGTTTTGGCATCCTGTACTTTTCGTAACTATCAGTCAGCTAACAGTCCCATATGTTTCTTTTTTAATACCAGGGCAGATACTCCAGCAATTTCCTTGTCAAAGTTATCGTCTACTAAGTTTCTTTTAGTTGCTGGCCTTACCCCTTCTGCCAACCTCAAAAAGTGTTTGGAGAATTTAGTAAAATAGTTTATTCTTTTTCCACATTGGCCATCAGAATTGTGAAGAGTTTGCTATCTTCTTATGATAATTTAAGGAATTTACTTGCTGATATCCCTTTGTTAGATACTAAATCTTCTATGTGTTCAGTGGTATTTATTACGTACAGGATATCAAAAATTCCTTGAACATTGCTGATGTCATTTCTAGGGCTGCTGCCATTTGCTCTGTTTTGAGAAGATTTGCTCTGTTACAGTCTCAAACTGTGTTCCAGAAGATGTTAAAATGAAATTTTAAATACTCCTCTAGATACAGAGGAGCTATTCAGTCCTTCTTCTTTAGAAGGCCTTAAAGATTTTGATGAAAGAGGATCATTAATTTAGGCTGGTTACTCAGCTTTTCACACTTCCTTTTCAAAATATAACAAAATCTTTTCGACCAATTCAGACTTTACTTTCAGAAAGCAGAACAAGAGTACACTAAAAGGTTTAGGAAAACCAAACTCAAAAAAGAAGTGTCAGGAATGTTAAAAGAAGAAAGGAAAACCCTCACAGATCCAAGGAAAAACTAAAACTTCAAACTAACTACATGATTCCTTAGGATCTTCCTCTGGCAATCCCATAATTGTATCTCAGTGTTTAGGTATTCATTATTCTTTGCAGTACAAGATATAGTTAAAGTGTTGGGTTTTGAGAATCATTTTAAAATGTTACAGCTGTCAGTTTGTTGTGTGAGACCATGTTGAAGGCTTTGGATAAGTATAGGAAGATAGAAGATAAACATTTGTTATTGTTTGTGTAATGATTGACTGTGTTAGTGGAAGATATTAGAGCAGTGGTGATATGTAGTATGGTCGAAAGCTGTGATGAGCATTGGATAGTAGCTGTTTTGTATGCAGGTAGTCCATGACTTGCATGTGTACGATTCTCTCTAGTATCTTAGACAGAGGGGATAAGGTAGCAATTAGTCAGTAGGTAGATAGATCTGTTGAGTTCCCTGCTTTGTGAAGTGGTGTAATGTGTGAAGTTTTCCAAATGCTAGGGACTTGGTGTTCCGAAATGGAACTATTGATAAGTATGGGTACTGGGTAGGCAATTGTCTTGGCAGCTAGTTTTACAAACTTTGCAGGTAAGTTGACTGTAGCTAGTGCATTGGGCTTTAATTTTTTGAGCAGTTATTTATTGTTACAGTTGAGCAGGTTGAAGGGAAGAGGTGTTATTGTTTGTACATAGAATAAAAGTAGTAGGAGTGGAAGTTTGTTTGTTGGAGAGGGCTAAGATAGTTTTGGTAAAGTATTTATTGAATTTGGTGGCAATGTTATCTGACTCATTAGTAGTTGTGTGTGGGGGGGGTGATGGCTTTGTCAGGTAGGAGTATGTTACTTATTTATTTTATTTATTTATTTACATTTGTTGGCTGGGAGTGTCCGACTGGATGTAGGTCCATTTTCAGCAGAGGCCCGGGGAGAAAAGCTCCACAGTTAAAATAAACAGACAGTAGTTACAGTGGATTACATAGTGATTAACTATTTACATAACAATTACTTACAACATATTTACAGATGAAGAACATAGTACATCAGTAGACAACTAGAATCTTTATCTGTGAAGACATTAACAAATGTCACAATAAGAAGTTCCTGCTGTATAATAAGTACTAGGCTTATGAGCATCTGAGCTTGCTATAATCAAGGTAGTTAGTGGGGTGGAAAGAAATGATGTGGTTGGATGGGGTGGGTGATATTAGAGTGGGAGTTGCAAGGGCATAGCCAGCATGTTTTTAGGTGCGCTTTTAGTAATGTTTTGAAGTGGGTGCATGATGGTATGGAGGTAATTGTGGGTGGGAGGGCGTTCCATAATTTGGCTATGGCGCAAGAGAATAGTGCTTCACCAGCGGAGTTATTGGCTTTAGTGATCTGCAAGTGATTTTTGTTGCTGGATCCTAGTGGTCTGGTTGTGTGATATGGTTGGAGTAGATTCTGGAGGGATGGGACATTTAGTGGATGGTTTACTAGTTTGTGGGTGAGTGATAGTTGATACCATTGAAGGAGGTGAGGTAGTTCAAGCCAGCCCAGTTCAGCAAGTGAGAGACAGTGGTGACTATGGTAGGATGCCCCTATGGCGAATTTGGCAATTTTGTTGTAGCAGGTCTCTAGCTTGTTTAGATCGCATTGCCTTAGGTTGGTATATATATTGGAGAGGCATAAAGTAGGGTGGAGATAAGGTGGGAATTTGCTATTGAAATCTTTGCTGCTTTGGTGAGAAGTTGCTTAATTCTGTATAACACTCCTAGTTTTTTGTGGACTTTTTTTTATGGTCATGGATATGTGAATGTCAAATTTTAGTTTATTGTCTATTTCCACTCCTAGTAATTTGGTGTGTTCAGTTGGGTATATAGTGGTGTTGTCTTTTGCTGTGATGTTAAAGTGAGAATTGTTTTGAGTATGTTTGGTGGGTTGGAAGATGAGTAGTTTAGTTTTGTTTGGGTTGAGTATTAATTGGGCATCGGATAACCAAGTTTCAACAGAGGAAAAGGCTTCCTCTGTGACATTTTGCAGTTTGGTTAGGGACTAGGCTGAGCAGATGATGGTTGAGTCATCTGCATATTGTATGAGTGTGCCATGTTTGGTGGCAGAGGCTAGATTATTCGTGAAAACAGAGAAGAGTAGGGGTCCAAGGATGGATCCTTGGGGAACCCCTATGGAAACAGGTAGTTGGGGAGATATGTCATTCTGCCATACAACAAATTGTTGGTGGTCAGACAGGTAACTCTGAAACCAGTTGGTGATTAATTGAGAGAAGGATAGGTTATTGAGGACAGAGATGAGTTGTTTGTGTGGGACCATGTCAAATGCTTTAGATAGGTCTAGGAAAGTAGCAGAGGAGAGGTAGCCATTGTTTTTATGCTGAAGGATGTTTGTTTGTGTCTTTTCGGCTTTTCCCGGTTAGGGGTCGCCACAGCGGAACTCCGGTCTGCTAATGACTGGCAGTTGATTTTTACGTGCCGAGTTGCCAGCCCTGATGCACAACCTTAGTGTTAGTAAAAGAGAGTAAGGCAGTGGTGGTGCTATGGTTTGGTCAGAAGCCATGTTGAGTATTGGAAAGGAGGTTGTTAGCAAGGAGGTAGTCTGAGACCTGAGAATGTATGCATCTCTGTAGTATTTTGGAGAGTGGAGAGAGAATAGCTATGGGGTGGTAACTGGTTAGTTCTGTGGAGGGACTGCCTTTGTGGAGGGGAATTATATGTGATACTTTCCACAGTGTGGGAACGTAACTTTCTGACAGAGATCGGTTAATCAAGATGGATACTGGGTAGGCCAGAGCATCAGCTGCAATTTGTAGGTATTCACTTGGGAGGTTGTCTGCTGCTAATCTGGTGGGCTTAAGTTTAGTTAAGAGTTTTTTTTTTATGTTGGAGGTAGGTACAGGAGAAAAAGAGAAGGCAGTGGGGAGATTACTAGTTGAAGGTGTGGGTTGGAGGGGGGGTTGTGTTGTTTAGCTAGTGATAGTATGGTTTGTGTGAAGTGTGTGTTGAATGAAGTAGCAATATTTTCGGAGGAGTGAGGGATGTTAGGAGGAGGGGTACTGACTTTACCTGGGTGGAGGATGGAGTTTATGGAGGACCAGAATTGTTTGGGACTGTGTTGGGAGGAGTCTAGGGCAGACTGGTAGTATTGGAATTTGTTCTGCTTTATTAGCTTTTTAACTATATTGCGTAGTTGTAGGAATTTCTGTCTAGTTGAGGGGGTTTTGGTTTTGCGCCAGTGCTCCCAGGCTTTATCCCTGTTTTTCATTTCTGACTTAGTGGTTTTCTGTAGCATGGGGAGGGTTGTGCTTTCATTCTGGAAAGTCTTCTGGGAGCATGGTAATTAAGGATGCTCAGGAAGGTAGTATTAAAAAATTCACCTGTGTCATCAAGACTGAGGTACTTTAGGGGATGCCAGTTACATTCTTTGAGGGATGATATGAATGTGAGTGGGTTAAAGTTTAGTTTTTTACGTATTTGACGGTAGATGACAGGTTTAGCTTGGTATAGGTATTTTTTGAGTAGGAATGTTGGGGAGTTATCACTGAGGCTATCTGATAAGCAGCTTGTTATATATGACTGGGGACTCTTACTGACTACTATCCAATCCAGGGTAGTGTGCTTGCTGGAGTTTTTATTTATCCTGGTTGGCGACTGGACTAGTTGGGTGAAGCCATGAAGATTTATATGATGGGTTGGATTGTTGCCAGAACAGGACTGCCAGTCAATATTGAAATCACCTAAAATGATAGTTTCTTGGGGGAGATGGTGGGTAGACCAGCTGAGGAGGTTTTCTAGTGGAGGGATGTTTTGGCCAGGTGGTAAGTCACATCCAATTATGTTGATGGTTTTGTTTTGGTTTATTTTGAGGTTGGTATATATTATTTCTTCATTGCCTATTTGTGAAGCTGATGATTTTAAGATCTGGATGTTTAGATGCTGTTTAAATATTATAGCTACACTGCCTCTTTTCTTGTTTAGCTGGTCTACTCTTAGTATGCCATAACTGGTAGGGAGTATTTGCTTGCTGGTAATGTGAGGTTTTAGCCAGGTTTCTGTCAGGATGACTATATCTGGGGAGTACAAGTCTATGGTTGCATGGAGTTCATGGACTTTGTTGGATATACTTCTAATATTTAGACTTAGTAGAAGGAAGTCACTTGGCTTTCTATTGGCTGTGACATGGGAGAAGTTGTGGTTTTAGTCTGATTATGAGGATTGGGGTTGGAGATGGTAGGGCCAGGGTTGGGGTGGATGTCTCCACTTAGGGCTAGTTTTGATATGCATGAGGTTATTAGTTTTCTCAGTTTTTGAATGTGTTTGTTTATTAGGGAAACTTTATGATTGTGCTCTGTGGGTAATAGGTATGATGGGAGGGTTACTATATTAAGTTGTAGGGATGCTTTATGTTTGAGTAATATAGTTGGCAGAGTATGCGGGGGTGCATAGAGATGGTTCTTGAGTTGGTGGGAGGGGAGCTGAGTGAGGGTGAGACATGAGTGGTGGTGTGAGTAGGAGCCCAGTGGTAATGGTTGAGTGGGGGAATGATGGAGCTTTGGTAGGATGTAAGATATGCAAGGAGAGTGCATGCAGTGAGCATAGGTAAGGTATGCTTGTACATGTCAGTTGAGGAGGTGTGATAGTAGTGGGAAAATTGAGGAGGTAGTGTTGGGTTAGCGCTGTGGTTGGCTATTGGAAAGATGGGAGGGGTTTGTGAGTGTAATAAAGGTAGGACCACTGGGGGTGAGAGGAAATAGGGGGCAGGGTGGGGAGCGAAGTGAGTAGAGACCGTGTTAGTTGCTCTTATGAGGGGGCTGGAAACAATCAGGTAACAGAGTAAACTGATAAATGAATATATGATAGTGACAAAGGGTGGTTGTAGTTTTAAAAATGGTGCCTGCTACAGGCAATATTTATTAACTTTGGGATTGGCTTAAGGTAATAAACAGGGAAGGGGGAGGGGGAGAACAAGGGTGTGAGCAGGCAGTTTTTTTGTACTGCTGCTAATAAACCAATTCAAATACAAGTTTGTGTTTACGAAACAATCAGAATTGACCAATTTTTTTGTTGGTTATTTCAGTGTTTAGTTTGGATTTCAGAGTCATGGTTTATTTTCTCTTGTTTAATTTGTTTCTTTGCCTTGTTTCTAAATCCGTGGTAAGTTTGCTCTGTAACCTGGCATTTAGTTTTGTACCATTCTTCCCAGGCTTTGTCTCTTGCTTTTAGTGACCTAGTTTCTTTTTTTAGCCATTGGGAAAAGTTAGATTTTACTCATGGTTGTGAGAGGAGTCTGTGTGTTTAAGATAGAAAGGAAGGCGGTGTTAAACTATTCTACAGCATTTCTGTCAGTATTTATCACTTGGACATTTCTGCTTGCCTTTCCATGGATCCCACCCTTCTGCACAACCTCTTATGAAACATTTTACATATCTGTCCATTTAGTAAACAGGTGTCTCCCGCTTAGGAACTTGATTTTCTTATAGTAAGATGTAAACTGTTTCCTTTTGAACTTGGTGATGAGGTTGATTTGAAGTTCTTATCTTGGAAAGCAGTGTTACTTAATGCTCTGACTTCTACAAGAAATGTTTCTGAGTTGCAAGCTCAGTTAGCCTGCCATTTTTCTTATTTCTCAAAGACAGCTTAACTTTGATAACAGATCTTTCCTTTATGTCTGTATTCATTTCTTTGTTTACACTAAGCCAGGCTAATCACCTCTCTGTTATTTTTATTTTTATAGAGCCTTAAAAGTAAGGGGAAAAAAAACTATTCACACTCAGTATGTCCATGGGAATTCAGGTGCTGTATTGACAGAACAAAATCCTTCAAGACATCAGATCAACTGTTTGTCTCTTATGAAGGTAAGAAGAGAAGGCAACTAGTGTCTGTGCAAACAACATCTAAATAGTCGCCCCAGGCTATTACTTTTTTGTTTTATTCTCACCATAACAAATCACATCCTTCCTGCACCATTACTCAGTAAGCTATGATATTCACCCTATACTACTTAAAGCTGCTGCAACAGATATCTTATGGGGAACATAGTACAACTGAGAATATAAACTTGCCATAACAGTACATGTTCAAATAGATCACAGCTATGGTAACTGCTTTCTCACTTCATCCCTTTATATTTGATATTTTTTTGCACAGGTGCGGCATTTATTATTGTTGCGCTCATTTCTGTCATGGCTTTATCCTCCCTATCTTCTGTGGCAAGAAGACCTAAAATATTTGGTGTACCAGCTACTGGTTTTCTGTATATCCCTCGTGCTTACCACTTATGGAAGGAGCTCTAAAATTTGGAAAGCTGGCTGGGTAGGTCTGATTCCTGGCAGGACATCTCAAATTAATTAGGACTACTGCAGCAAAAATCTATTCAAACATTTACTATCATAATTAGTTTACTTATACAACTTTACTTTGCTCATTGCTTTAACAAGGAACCTACCAGAAGGTGAAAGATCTTGGTTTGCACCTTTGGTAAAGACGTTTTTAGTGCACAGGTAGGAATGTAGGGAAGTGGTTGCAACTACTTCAGTATACCTCATTGCTATCAGCTGGGTATTGAAAGGAGCTAATATCACAGAATTGACCAAAGATTGGGTAATAATCAGAAGGGTTGGTAGAATATTAGAAGGAGAAAACAAAATTCAAGAACGCTTCTGGGAAATGGTTGTTGTTCACATTACTGAAGAGCCTGAAGGTGACTATGAGTAGTTATGGAGACTCTGTGGGGTGAAGCAGTCTGTTTATGTGATGCATTATGGGACATTTGGTGGGAGCGAACTAGTGTAATGGGAGGCAGTGATGCTGAGGAACAAAGGTCTGAGGTGGTGAGACCTTGTAGGGGCTAGGATTGGTGTGAAGATCTGACTATATTCTTTGAAAAATGGTGAAGAGACAGCACAGCAACAAGTGCTAAGTACTAGTGCATGGCAGCTCCACTGCCCCTGTGTTATTTGGAGATAGTCAGTAAAGGAAGCATGTTAGGCCACATGCTGATGGGTCTGATAAAATGCTAAAAGAGAAGATTATTTTGGGGGGGACAAGTCATTTGGTTTGAGATGTTAGGCAGACTGGTATGGTGACAGGTGTTCAATACTGCTGCTATAGAAAAGACCAGAAAGTACTTTAACAGGTAAAAAAAAGTTTAGAGACTCGACTTATTAGTACTGAGGCATGAAGGTCTGAAGGACAAGGATCCAGGATTCAGCTTGTTTTTTTATTGGGTTATCCCATGTATTAGATTTAGGCCTAGACCTGTTCAATATATAGAAGCAGCCTTTCTCCTTTAAGATGTTTACACTGCAGTGAGGGATGACTGAACACTACGTGTAGGTAAAGAGAAAGTGGGGCAAGTAAGCTGCCTGTTGGATGGGGAGGTTCGGCGGGTGGGGAAGGATTCCCCATCCCTTCTCCTCCCATGGCTTTTTCACTCCTTGTCACCCAGGTAGAAGGGGTGGTCCGAGCTATGGCAATACTTCATTGCCAGAACAAACCAGTGACTGATGATCACTGAGTTCTGGGCAGGTTTGGAATTATTTGAAGGAGGGAGGTAAAGAAAATAATCAGAGGGACAGTAATTAGGAGGTAGGAAGCCCGAGGAATAATTTAAGAAGATGAAGTAACTGATCTTGCGTTTGTAACTGTCAAATTAATTGGATTGTAAAATTGAAATACCTGGCATATGGTTGAGTTCAAATAAACTGGATCATGATTTCCATATATGTTTTCATCATTGCATGTTCAGGCTGGGGATGGGCAATTACTTCAAAACATGCACCCTTCTCATAAATTTATGATAAGCTAGCTGTTCACTGCTGTTAAATTAATCATACTGAGAAAATGTAGTTACACTGGCCATTAGTTACAAGTCTGAGGTATGATCTGATTTTCTAAAACAGTGCCATATAGTAAAGTAAAGAATATGTGCAAATTAGGCTTATCTCATTTCCCTTTATATATCATTACTGATAACAATTCTACCATCAGTCATGTTGACCATTTTTTTGCATGGCTGTTTAACAATCTAGTAATCATGTCAGGTCATCAACATCATCTTTCGGCTGTTCCCCTTAGGGGTTGCCACAGCGGATCATCTGTTTCCATTTCTTCCTGTCCTTTCCATCTTGCTCTGTCACACCAACCACCTGCATGTCCTCTCTCATCACATCCATAAACCTTTTCTTAGGCCTTCCTCTTTTCCTGTTACCTGGTAGCTTCATCCTTAGCATCTTTTCCCCAATATACTCAGCATCCCTCCTCAGCACATGTCCAAACCAATGTAATCTTGCCTATCTGGCTTTGTCTCCAAACCTTCCAACCTGGGCTGACCCTCTAATATACTTATTCCTAATCCTGTCCACCCTTGTCTCACCCAGTGCAAATCTTAACATCTTTAACTCTGCCACATCCAGCTCTAACTCCTGCCTTTTTGTCAATGCCACTGTCTCCAACCCATATAACATAGCTGGTCTCACTACCCTCTTGTAGACCTTCCCTTTCACTCTTACTGGTACACGTCTGTTACAAATCACTCCTGACACTCTTCTCCACCCACTCCATCCTGCCTGTAATCTCTTCTTCACCTCTCTTCCACACTCACCATTACTCTGAACTATTGATCCCAAGTATTTAAACTCATCCACCTTCGCCACCTCTACTCCATACATCCTCACCATTCCTCTATCCTCCCTCTCATTCACACACATATATTCTGTCTTAGTCCTGCTGACCTTCATTCCTCTTCTCTCTAGACCATATCTCCATCTCTCCAAGGTCTCCTCCACCTGTTTCCTACTCTCACTACAGATCACAATGTCATCTGCAAACATCATAGTCCACGGGGACTCCTGTCTGATCTCGTCTGTCAACCTAGTAATCATGTCAGGTAAAAAAAAAAAAAAAAAAAAAAAACACTGTAAAAATCAACTTAAAGCTGGGTCCACTGAGTGTAAATTGTAGCTAATATCATGAACATCAATGCCATAATTTTATTCCATACTTACTGCAGGAAGTGTAATTTCTCCAGGGAAGAATAGTAACACCAGTATGTTGACAAGCTGCAGCATATGCCATGATTGCCTGGCACAAAATATTCTGACGGCCCTTATACAAACATGCATCATAAACACAATCCTGGAAATATCCATCTGGATTAATTTTACTATGACATTCTCTAAATGGTCCATCCTTTTTCAAAATGAGACCACAGCTGCTGTCTTTTGCATATTGCCGCTTCTCATTTACATTGCATTGTGGACAATTTGTTTTGCATCCGTCATTGCAGCCAGGAATATCTTCAGTTTTCCAGCTTTGTCCAAACTCCCCTGCATTGGGTGCAAGCTGTCCATTCTTCATTGTCAAGTCATCTTTGGTGTTTTTGTTGAAGTTTCCACACAAACCGCAAATAGCACCAGAGTATGTTGTTGGTATGGTGAGTGATACATAACTTTTCCAGTCAAAGGTAACTTGGATACCTGAACTTGTCTGTAGTATTGCATAATAGCCACTCCTGTAAACTGTGACCTTACCATTATCCAGTACATATGGAAGGTTTGTAAGGACTTCGTTCACCTGGTGGTATACAAGAAAACAGATTGTTATGGTTTACTCATGCACACATACAAAAATGAAATGCAGTTTATCACAATGGTAATATAGTTTGAAGCCTTAGGTTTCATAGTAGTTGCAGAATGCTTTACTTAGGAAGTGTGTGACATAATGGAGCACATGGAAATGTTATGTATGAAGATTTAAATGGTGACTAGTTTTTGATGTTATATCATGCTGGAAGTAAAAATATGCTTATAAGAAATCCAGAATATTCTAGATTCATAGTGTTTAGATATTGACAAATCAACCTAATAACTACCTTGACAGAAACAAGATAGTTTATGTATATTCAAAATTTGAATGAAGTCTGCTATAAGTTTTCCAGTTCATGGTAGAAAAAAGGAAGACTGGTTTGTAGGTCTGAGCTAAGTTAGATCTAAGTGAAGTATGTAGTGATTAGTTTCAATCCAAAATTAACCTGCAGCATTCTTATTTCTGATTGTGCTTGGCTTACATTTTAAAAATATATTAACTCCAAACACTGAGAAATGATTATCACAACCCCAGTTTATTTTAATTTTGAGTTCAGATGAACATATTCTATCTGATCTTATTGAATGAAACATATAACTTCTACAATGCAGCTAAGCCCTTTTTGCATTTTTCTTGTTTGTTTGTTGACCAGGTGAACTCATTGGGCACATGCTCCTTTTCATGGGTGACATAGGAGCATTGCCTGGGTAAATGTCTTCCTCAAAATCATGCAGTTTACAAATGGAAGTTGAGGGAATTGACTCTATTAATATACAATGAAGTTCATAACATTTTTTTATCCTTGACCCTCTGAGCGAAGCTGACATTTTTCAATGCTTAATTTTGACATGATGTGTCATATGCATTTTAAGAAATAGGATTTGCATTCACTTGTCTTTAATGGCTGTTACATTTCATGAAATAGATAACATTTGCATTCACCTATCTTTGATGACTGTGGCACAGAGGTGAGGGAGTACACTGGTGTCAAATTTAATATTGCTACTTTAGTGTGTATAGACATTGAGCTATTGTGAAATAAATAAATATGGAAACATACAATGTCAGAGGGCATTGCATATAGTTTGCTGGTTTCTAGGTAAGATATATAAACAACTCCACAAAATAGGACATTCAGAACAAACTGACAGAGAATCAGACACGTTAATTCCATGTTATAATAAATTTGCAAAGTGAACATAAAAACATAGGGACATTCCTAGGCAAAAAAAAAAGATACTTAGCCAAATGCAACTTTAAGTATACACACTTAAAAGCTCATGACATAATTTATGAGTACTTAATAAGTGAATTTCTCCCAGCTGAAGCAGGGCCATGCATGACAAACCTGTTTAAAATTGCCTCTGCCTATCCAATCCTTACGACTAGCCTTAAGGAATGATAAAATCAAACTCACTTGACCTGTAATGGTAACTTATTCAACATGATGTTGAGTTAGGAACATATCCCTTCAGTGAAACTTCTTTATTTGCCTGTGTAAATTTGGATCCCTAGTACTAGTGTTTGTAGAGCCAATAATTTTGCAATGGAATATGAGGTGAAGATAAAACTAGGTCTTTCATTGCTCAAACAGCAAAACACAACTCACATAGCAGCAGCCAATATGGAGTAGAGCATAAGGAGAGTTGTACTAATCCATTTGGATACATGTAGAATTTGAAGCCTTTCATTTTTTTTTTCCTTGGTGAAAAACATTGTGGCCTTTCCAGCTGAGTGATATTGCTTGGAATTCTACATCCCGTAGGGGGTATTGCACCCAGTGATGGATCTGGTATGGGAAAGAGACAGTGATAAGATACCTTATTTAGATTTTGAAGGTATTTCCTTGAAAATTAACCTTGCCAGGTAGAAGGATTTACTGATTGTGATGGGAACATGATGCTTAAATGAGAGAGATTTGTCCTCATAAGTACCCAGGTTTCCTTTGATCTCCATATCTTTTTGAAGATGAGCTTCATTTATAACATAGGAGGTGGTAACTGCCTTTTTTTTGCTAAATGCTACTATGCTGTACTTTTTAGCATTTAGCTTAAACCATTTTCAGTAAACCAGGTATGCGCATATCCCACCCTTTATAGGAGCAGTTTATTATCAGTGGGTAAGCAGATAACAGTGTCCAGCAGGCAGTCATCAGCAAACTTTGTCAACCATACTTCAGGAATATTGGCATGTCTGTCTGCAAAACAAATGCCAAACAGGAGTGAGACCAACACTGATCCCTACGGTACCAACTAGTACAATTTTATGTTTAGAGAGAGTAAAAGCCCCTTTTACTACTTGGAGACTGTTGGCTAGCCAGTTTTCAATCCAGCAGATAATTTAGGAGACTACATTAAATTTGTTCAACTTAACGTCAGCATAGAAGGGTCATGTCAAAATCCTTCACCAGGTAAAGATAAGCAGTGTGCAGAGAGTGACTATTGTCCACACTCTCTTTAACATTTTCAAAGAAGTTTGCTAAGTTCAGGAGACAGGCCCTGCCATTAAAATTAAACTTACGCAACTTATCATGGTCTAGATAGCTATATTTGAATAGATCATTTATATATATATATATATATATATATATATATATATATATATATATATATATATATATATATATATATATATATATATATATATATATATATATATATATATATATATATGTGTGTGTGTGTGTGTGTGTGTGTGTGTGTTCCATGACTTTGCTATATAAGGCCAGTGATGCTGTCAGGCATATAATTACCTGGTTCAGTGTTCTGTGGGCATCAGGGACAAACCCTGTGGATAAGCTGAGCATTGACAGTTTATGTAGTAGCTCTGATTTGGCATACTTGGCACCAATGAGAATGTAGCTTGGGATGTTATCTGGTCCCAAAGAATCATTATTTTTAACCTTTGACAATTCCATGGTGATTTCAGGAGAAAAAAAATTTCAGGAACTGTTGGTGCTACTGTGTGAGTAGGTGGGTAAAGGTAGGGCTAAATTTGTCTCATAATACATTGGCTATATCCTTGGAATTGAAATGCATGATATTATGAATGAGTTCAGTGCACTGTAGAATATAATTCCTTAATTTCTTTAAGTTCATTATCTGCTTTACATATTAAATAGTGCTCTTAAGTTCCACATTAATATGTTTCGTTGTGATTGTGATGTAGGGGGAGAGATATTTTTTCACTTTTTCATTATTTACATTGTTTTATTTTACATTCTTGAATTTTCCATTAGTGTGGCTGAAGGTTTTTGTAAGCAGATATTCAGACACTGGTAAATTTGAAAGTGAATGTTGTGAACCTCTCTGCTGGGTTCACTTGTAGGGGATTGTTTGGAATGTTGCATAGGACTTCTACAAGCTGATAAAGGTTTGTCCTTGGGAATACCCTAAAGGTGGTCTCATTTGGTTGTGGGGTGTTACCATTAAACCTGACAAAGAAGGCAACTAATTTGTGGTCAGAGTGGAGGAGATGCATGGTGGAGTATAGGTGTAAGCTAGGTTGTTAAAGACCAGGTCAAATATATCAGTGCTTCTAGGGAGTAGTTCTGATGTGCATTGATATTAGCAAAATCTAATAAATACTGAACATAATCCATTTTTAGAGGTGAAAGTGTGCCAGTGAATGTTTAAGCAATTGAAGTCCCTTAGCAAGAAGTTATTTGGTTTGATAATAGATTCATAGGTTCATGGGTATATAGTGAGTCAGTTGTAGGATGTTATACATGTGGTGCGACTTCAAAAGATTTAGCAGAATAAAGACTTATGATATGGAGAATACATTCATATGTGTCATGTGAGAAGCAAGATAAAAGAAATGTACTGACATGTATTCACATTTAGTTAAAACAGAATGCCACATTCAACTTGCTTTATATTGCTGTCAGTAGAAAGTGACAAAAGAAAGAAGAAAAAGCTTAGCAACACCAACTAATGTAGAATTAGCTGATATCAACGGTGAGAACACAAAATATCTGCAAGATACAGGAAATCTGTCAAAAGGATAAAAAGTGTAATGGCTACTTCCTATGACAGAAGTGATTGTATTGTTGTTTGTCTTTCGGCTTTTCCCATTTACAGGTCGCCACAGTGGAACTCCAGTCCGCTAATGATTGGCAGTAGATTTTTACGGTGCCGAGTTGCCAGCTCCACGCCCAACCTTCAATAAAGGCACATGTATTTAAATTCAAGCAACAGCATTAAACTAATTATGGAGGTGGACAAAAGAGATAAGATGAGTTTTTCTCTTCTTTGAAAGCGTGTGACCACAGACTAGGATAATTTGAGAGTGGAAGTGTAAGAGCTAGACCCTACATTGGCAGGTACAGATGAGGGGGGTGGGCTTTCACTCCTGCAAAATATGTAGGGCTGTTATTCTTGTTGACCTTAATACTATCACTTAATATCACTAATACACATCTTAGTTTAACCGAATCATGTGTCAACAATCAGTGCAATATTATTCATAGCGAATGCCATGTATCTCTTCCTGAAAGTAAGATTACAATGCTAGCCATACAGTAGGGCATAATGAGAAGGTTTTGACCAAATGCCTGTAGTAATCTGAAGCCTCAGGTGTTGGGGAAAATAGACTAGTTTTCTTAATCACATGCAAGGCTGAAGCATTTACTTTCTTTATTGATGCCAGGTGATTGCATTCCTTTAGAGTTCTAGATGGCTGCCTCTATACCTAGTGTTTACGCTTGAATACATTCAAGAAATCAGTACAAAATAATACAGCGTCTAAAGATGCAAAATGATGAATGCGTCTGAAATGATGGTTTGTAGTTAAAAGTATTATAATGCATGGAGCACTGGCAATATGCTCCAAAAATGAAAATAAGATGGACATGATGCGCATCATTCGGACACTTTTTTAAGTACTTCTAATTGCCCTCATGTTCAGGCCCTATATGAGGGATTAACTGTTTACAGTTTCAGCTACCAGAGAACAATGGGAAAAGGAAAAACAGCTAGAAACATGGTTAGAACTTCACTGTATCACACCTGTGACAAATTAAGTACCTAATGTCTTTTAAAGTTGTTCGTACTTTAGTGAGACACTTCATTTTTCTCTAATGTGTGTTTGATAGTGTTAAGTATTTTACCGTATTTCAAAGGCTGTAACTAGCAGTAAGTTTAAACCTGCTCATTCTTAGAGGGACATTTTCTTTTGCCTTCTGAATGTTTGACAGTACTAAGGGTAACATCACGTTTCAATAAAACGCTTCACACTCCTGCACTTTTTTCTTCTGTAGCTGGTAGTACATGGGGCAGATAAAGTTCTGTGCACTACAAAGAATTACGATCAGGTCTTACTAATCATAACCCTTATTATGTGCTTTCAGCTTCACTCATGAGAAAAATTTCTCATCACTTATGTTTCAAATGCATAACATGTTAATTATTGTTAGAGACCTTTTCATAATCTCAGTGATTTTCTCTTTTTTGAAACGTAACATTTTCAATATGTTTCTATTGTCTTATGCTTTGTTTGGCAGATAGCACAGATGGTTAAGGCCCACAGCTGCTAACACGCTTCTTACTGTAGTTAAAGGGTACAGAATTTGATTCTTTGCTTCTCCATTTGCCATGTTTAATATTTCCAAGTGTTTTGGGTTTCTAATATCATGACAGGAATAGACTCCATTCCTAAGTCAAAGTACAATTAATGTTCATGAAATTAATATTGTTTTAATCTTTGATGTTAGCCAGAAGGTCTGTTTCCACCACCTGCCATGTACCCATAACTGACTGTTTCTGTAATTCATGCAGAGTTGCATGTATTCGTGACATATCTAAGTATGATTGCAAATTCTTTTTTATAAGACCCATTGCTCCTACTATTGGAATTGTCTGAGTATCCTTCTTCCACATTATCCCCTAGTTTTTGCCCGTAAATCCTGGTATTTTATGACTTTGTCTCTTTCTCTCTGTACGTAAAACACTGTTGTCACTGAGTATAACAATTTCAATAATCAATGATATTTTTGTCTTCCTTTCATGGTACTATATCTGATTTTCTTACATCTGTTTTTTGGACTGTTGGTAATAGGTGATCACGTGATATAAATGTCATCATTTTCTGTAATGCTTTGTGGCTCATGTTTCCAATGTTTTTCAGCTACTTCAATATTATACTGTTTGCACAATTCCCAATGTAACAGTGTTGTCACATTATTATGCCTTTCAGAATACAGTCCTTCTGCCATTAGTGTATCACACCCAGCAACAAGATGTGCAACTGTTTTCAATTTCTGATTGCCTGCTGTTCTACTCTGAGCATGTAGTTTGACCAAACACTGTCCCAGGCCATACCTGAAAAGAACACTTATGTCTAGAGTCATTACCTGGTTATCAAATGTACAAAAAAATAGAAAAGACCACCAGATGGAGAAATTAAATATAATAAAATAAAATAAAAAAAATACTGTATTGGTCAGAAAATAATTTGTGCTAGATTCGATAGAATATTAAGGATAACATTGAATGTGGCAGTATATTGTACTCATGAGAGTAGTTTGCTGTATACCCAGATGTAATCTAATGCCAGCAGGATCGTGCTGGGTTTCACTGCTACCCGTTATTTATATAACATCACTAATGGTAGTAGTGTATTTCCCATGGTGATCTATAGTGGGTGAACAGACATACCAGGCTGAAAATAATGGATTTTTTTTCTTGAAATCAAAGTTTTTAGTTCAGATGAGTATAATTTGTTACATTGGCATTCCTTTCTATAGACAGGCTTTGTTTATGTTTTGCGCTTGTTTTGGCTTGTATCCTGATTTTAATTCAACAAAGGCAGACTGGTCTAAGGGTGGAGACAGTAGATTTCTTTTAATGTCAGTAGCTACTGGATATCCTTTTTTGTAATTTAAATGTCATTAAAGGGAACAGCTCATAGGTGGCTGACTGTTTCTTGCCCCAGGCAGGTCATTGTTAATATCGCTAACCAGTTAAAATTGTGGCTTGAATTTAGAATATGCCTGCTGAAGTTGCTCACACTCTATGTAGTGCACAACCTCCAATAGGCAGGTTTATACCAATTTTTATAATTAGTGCAAGTGATTTCTTAAATGTAGACTGTGTCATTGAAGTGGCATATTGAATACCTGTGTGACCCTTAAGCAAACAGGCTCATGTGAATGTCTACAAATTCTGCACTTTGTTGGTGCATTAATAAAAGCAACTGATTATTGGGTAAAGTTGAAATACAATAGTCAAGCTTGTGATAAAGTCTGCAGAAACGTGATACTTTTTCTTCATAGTTTTGCCACAGCAACATGGACACCTGGTATCATCCTCCACTAACAAGTTATGTGTAATCGCTTGCAGTCAGTGGTTTAGTGGTCTCTTTCTAACAATGCCATCTGTATTATCTCATAAAGTGCCTGATGTAGCCTACTGGAAATATACTTCCCATAATGTTTACAAATAGTGGATATTTAGGCTTGAAATTAATTGGAAAGAAATGCTGTGGAAACTAATTGATGCATAACTGTTATTTACCATTGTCCACTAATGTTGGAATACTAATCACATTCAATGAATTTTGGATGAAATTATCTTTTCTGGCAATAATTTCAAAAATCTAGATATAAGCATCCCTTTTACATAAAGGGAGATGGATGAGTGAAATAGTTATTAAATGTATAACACAACAGAACAGTCTGCTCTAAGGAAGGGGAAATGGTTTCAGTTCACAAGGCCATAATATGACATTAGAAACTGGCTAAAAAAGAGCAAAGAGCATAAAGGAAGGTGGTTGCTGTAGTGACTCAACTGTGAGAAATTTTAAATCATGAGGGAGGTTGATTAGAATATTCATTGGTTTTACTAGCAGACTTTCTTGATGATAGTGATAGTAGGGAACAAGTAGTGGATCACAAAATGAACTCTGTAGAATGCTTCACCCCACACACACACACACACACACACACACACACACACACACACACACACACACACACACACACACACAAACACTCACTCTAGTGTGTAGCTTGAGGAACTGCTACTGCCAGAAAACACCCATAAAACACTCTGCATGTGTTATGGGGTATGTAGTAGATCATGTAAAGATTGTGGAAGACATGCATTTGATATGTAAGTGCTTCAACTAAATGCCATGGTTTGTAATGCCAGATGTTGTTTAGGGATTAAGAACTGCCACAATTAAGTAAAAACGGTAGTCTGTTGCCACAATGAGATTATCTGCTACTCAGAAAAGCACAATGTCAATTCTGTATTATCTCCTTATGTTTACTTATAGAAAGGCAGGAACTAATTAAAGGCTAAATAAGATTCAAACAACATCAGTGTTATTATCTGTATAATATTTTCCAGTAAATGGTCTGTTAGAAATAGGACACTAATTTTCAAGGATAGAAAGAACACAGTAGGATTCATAAAAGACAGGAGTAATGTTGCCTGCCATTACATTTGGTGGCAATCACTGTCTACTAATAAGGAACTATAAATACAGTGAATAATTAGACAAAGCCGACTCATTCGTGACTGAACCATTCTGGTTGCACCTGCATCGAGCTCATAAGTTAATGTTAGCCTGGACAAGATGAAATGTGTGGTCTCAGAGAAGTCAATATATGTTGATTTGCACCATACAAAATTAGAATGTAGGTGAAGTAGGATCAAACTGCTGTGCTAAACAGGTTTCACAGATAGCTTCTCATCTGATGAGGTCAGTTCTGTCATTAAAAATGCAAATGGGTGTTTCACTCTGTGAATGAAAATGCTTTATCACCGATTAGGCAGGGTATACTGTGCAATACTTCAAGAGTATGGACGTGATAGACATTTTCCTGTGGAAGAACACTAGGTAGTTAAAGGTAGATTCCTGTCTGCTAAGCAGTACAGTGTTCATCAGACATAAACTTGTCCTCATGCAGGTGAGGTTTCGCTACCTCCCATCTACATATCTGTCTCTCTAGTGAATGGACCCTGCAGCTAATCTGCAGTACACTTACTCCAGCTGAGGTAAGATGGCATGCATTTGGGAAATACTGGAACATGCATTTCTTATTTATACAGTTAGTTCTAATTTATTGATTGTGATATGTACTATTCAAAAGGGAGCCATTATAAATGCAGACAGCATGCAAGAGCAGGGCATGGGAAATGATATTTACAAGTTGGTGGTTTATATCTGTTTCAGCACTCAACATAATTGAGCAGTCATCTTTATAAAGTAGTGCACCACAATAAAGCTTCAATTCACAAGTACACTGCTGCATTGCAAAGCAAGCATAACATCTAAATGTCATTAAAGGGAACAGCTCATAGGCTAATGAACCCAGAGAAGCATTTTAAGCCTAACCATGCTTCCCAAAGGTGATAATCTAACTCTGTACCTTGTGTCTGTAAGATAAACACTGTAACTATTATGCTAACCCCAAACTACACAGAGAACTATCAGCAATAATAGAGAAAATATACTGTATCACTTGGAATTCTATCACACACACACTGCAGGAGTGAGGTCAGTATTTATCTAACAGTGACCCAGTCAAAACGGTAGTATTTAGATTGGACAGTAAGGTACTGAACTCTAACTGTATAAAAAATACATTGCTTTTTTTTTTTGTTATGTTAAATTGAGCTTAATTTAACATACAGAGACGAATAAAAAAAAAAGGTTTTGTTTATTTTCGCTATGTTTTCTTTAAACTGTCATATATTGTACAAAAAATAATGACTAAAACAACAAAAAAGACCTTTTCTTTTCACTTTTTGTCAACTCTGATGTTGCTCCCCAGTCGCGCGCACAGCATCAGAACTACGCAGATATGAGGGGCAAAAATGGCAGCATAAACAGGTGCCATTATTTATAATATCCCCCTGTGTGAAGCAAGAAAAGAATCAATCTTTAGCTGGATAACTGAAGAGGAGTGGGTATCAGACTTAAGTCTGCTCTTTAGATGTTTAATAAAATTGCTTCACAGGATTGTGATCTCGTTTTATTTTAGATGGCAGTGTGTCATATGCAAGTTATGATATACAGTACAACTTCATTTGTGATGATTTACACAGGAAGAATGAAAACAAGAGATCTAGTCATTTTGAGAGAAAGCCACTTGGTTCTTTGAAGAACATTATCTGCATATTATGCTTTGCTGTTTGAAGAACTGACATTTGGTGAGGAGGCAGAAACAATACTTGAAATAACTGGTATACCATATTTACACTAAGCTAAGAGAACACCATCGGGGAATTTTCTTCCTTCTGATAAGTTTAAAGAATATATACTTTTCATGCCCAGAAGAATAGCTTGCTTATATGAAATTTTGATTGATCTATGTGATGGTGAAGTTGGCACAAGAAATTCAAGAACACATACTCTGCAGTTCAAATATGTGTCACCCAAATGAACTGGGTTATCTCCATACTGCTTAAAGAACTATACTTTAACCAAGTCAGAAGTAGTTACCTACTAAAAGCTACTACATAAAGCATCAGATCAAGTGGTGGTCAGACATGAAACTAATTTCACTAATAATGTATAGATGAGAATGCCTAGTTTGAATATTTAAGTAAATTGTTGCCCTTTTTACAGGTAATTATCTGATGAATCCTAAGTACTTTTAGAAATGAAAGAATTGAAAGAAAAAGTTTTTAATTATGATAAAGAGTTCCCAGCTAACACATATAACGGACTCTAAAGAATTAATTAATTCAGAAGAGCTACAAAAATAGACTCATTTTACAAAGAGGATGGTACACCAAAAAAATATAAAGTTCATTCCAGACCCAAGGTCAGACTCAAAGGAGTCTTCAGATGTAGTATGAATTGGGAATCCTTCAAATGATGATCAAAAATATTAAACTACTCTCTCCGATTTTGCCCCATATAAGGACCTGAGGTTGACCAGATAGCATAATAGTTAAAGGCTTTGCATCCTCTGTACAAGGTACAAGACGTGATCCTGTCTTCTGATCAATGCCTGTTAAGTGTTTGTATTTTCTCCTGTTTTCTCTGTGGGGTTCCTCCTACTTCCAAAAAAGCATGAGTGTTCCCATCTCAAACTCACCTAAAAATGGAGCTATGGGCAGTAGCACAGACTCTAGATGCTGCCCTACAGGGGGAAGAGTCAAATAGACCAACTATTTAACCATCTAGTGTGGTGCGCAGTATCCTCAAAAAAGGAGAGCACAGATCACAGACTGAATGCCATAGGAGGGATAGCCACTCAGTGATGTAAAATATGGGTCTGGGTGATTGGATCATGTTGACTAATGTCGACAGAAGGGCATGGGTATTTACTAGTGAAAAGTGGGCTGAGGACCCAGTCTACTCCAAGGACCCATGTTAATGACGAGGGAGTCAATGTACTTTTATTGGCCAGTGTGTATCCACTATAAAGCCCGCAGTCATGAGTCAATAAGCTACTAGCTGTCCAGTGTCCAGTTGCCCATCTTGGGTTACCTGGGTTAACTCTGTTATGCAAAAGCTGGATGTAAAACCAGTCAACCTGCCAAACATGAGTTAAGAATTGCTGCATTCAGTGTAGCTTCACTGACAGGACATTGAGCAAAGCCACATAGCTTGGGGTCCAGAGTCTACTACTCAAAAGAGGGCAGGCTAAAAATGATGTGGGAACTGTTGTGAGGGAGAGGCTTCAGAAGACAGTGAGGGACATCATCAGAATTAGTAACAAACTTATGGCAATCAGACTCCATTGTAATGACAGAGCAGTAGTCAACATCTCAGCCTATGCCCCACTGCAGGGTTGTGATAGAAAAAGAGTGCATTCAGAGAGCAGTTGCAGGACCTACCAGATAAAACAGGACATCTAGAAATGGTGCTGATATTGTGTGATCTGAATGCACGTATCAGGACAAGCAGAACAGGATATGAGGACTGACTGGGACCACATGAGTGGGGCAACAGGAATAAAGAAGGAGAGGCCATTCTAGACTTCTTTCTGGCAAATTGCTTGATAGTGATGAACACATGGTTCAGAAGGAGAGACAGTCACAAGATCAGATGCAAATGTGGCCTGCATGTAACTTGGGTAGACTCCCTCATAGTAAGGAAAGGGTACTGGTGTATAACTGGTGATTGCAAAGTCACTCCCACTGAAACAGTTGGCCCACAGCATAAACCACTAGTTGGCACAATCACCTGCAAGCAATGGTGAGAGAAGGCTCTATGGTCAACAGAGACAAGACTGAAGACCTGGAAGTTGACTGGAGAGAAAGTACAACAGTTCAATGAATTATTCAGGGCTCTAACACCCCTAGAAGAAGAGGCAATAGGAGGTGAAGAAGAATGGCAAGACGTCAAAACAGCATGTGTAAGGCTAAAGAACAGATATGTGTTGGAACCAGATATTTTAAGGAAAGCTGGTGGTGGAATGCAGAACTCCAGCAAGTCATCAAAAGAAAGAAGAAGGGCAGGAAGAAGTGGTAGATAGAAAAGAAAGATCAGACTAAGAATTAATATCGGTTGCAATAGCAAACAACGGCATCAGTGGTACTCTACCCACTTCTGGAAAGTGACTTAGTGAATGGCATAAAGAAACACTATTACATTATAGGGCAAAGACAGAAAGATAAAGATATTCAGCCACCCTTCATAAGGGATGCCAACAACAACCTGCTCACCAGTCCACACAACATAAAAATGCAGATAGAAGGAGTACTTCCAGCAGCTTCTGAATGAAGAAAACCCCACAGAAGCTGTATAGTCCCAGACCCCAGCAAAGAGGATGAGCCCACCATAGAAGAAGTAAGAACAGCATTAAGGAAAATGAAGTCAGGGAAAGCAGCAGGTTCAGTCTCAGAAGATATGATCAAGATATTGGGTGAGATACAGGAGAAAGTACTCCTGAGGATACTTAGAACAGTATGAGAGAAAGATGCATTCCAAATGACTGGAAAATAAGCATTCTAATACTAGTGTTTAAGAACAAAGAGGATATTCGCAACTGTAAGCATGAAAGATCTGGAGAGGGACATTGATAAATGAATACACAGAGTAGTAGAAAGTAAGATGGCAAATGAGCAGTTCATTATCAGGCCAGGATGCAGCACAACTGACCTGCTGTTTGCAGTGAGACAGATAATCGAGAAAAAGCTATACATGAGGAGACAGTCCAAATGGACATTCCCAGACTTGGAGAAGACATATGACAAGGTCCCAAGAAAGCTGATTTGGTCAGTCCTGTGGTGCTTCAGCATCCCAGAAACATTGGTAGAATTAGTGCAGGCTATGTACAGGGACCCAGTGACTTGAATAAGAACAATGTTCAGTCTTACAGAGGGGTTCCCAGAGGGAGTGAGTGTGCATCAGGGTTCAGCTCTAAGCCCACTGCTGCTCATACTAGTAATGGACTATATTAGCCGACAGGTCAGAGGAGACAGATTATTAAAGTTATTGTATGCAAATGACATGGCATTACAGGCAGACTCTGATCAAGAACTTCAGCAAAGGGTAGAGGAATGGAATGCAAAACTGAAGGCACATGAGATGAAACTGAGTACAGATAAGACAGCTGTAATGGCAGCAAATGGGGGAACCATAAGATGGTGAGAACTGCGATATAAGGGAAGATGGTGGAACAGGTTAACAACTTCAAGTATCTGGATGGGTGGTTGAGGAAAAAGGAAGTTTGAATGAGGAAAAGAAGCATAAAGGTAAGGTTTACAAAAGAGTGATGTGACCAGTACTGTATGGTACAGAAACACGGGCAGTAAAGGAAGAGCAGCTGTGGAAACTTGAGGTGATTGAGTTGAAGTGCCAGAGACAGGTGGTAGGATACACATTATGGAATAGACAAAGGAATGAGAACATAAGAGCAGAAGCCAAAATAGCTCCAATTGCAGAAAAGGTCAAATAGAACGTATTATGGTGGTTCAGGCACATGTGCGGGAAAAGCAGAAGACAACCTGGTAAAGAAGATTTGGGATAGACAAGAAGAGGGCATGGAGAACAAGGGTCTCCTACAAAGAGTTGGATGGACTTTGTGAGTAAAGACCTGCAACAGTCAAGTATGACTTATTGAGAAGCTAGGAGAGTGGCACTGAATAAGGAGAGATGCAGAGAAGTGACATGACACCCCAACACACATAGAAAATACGAAAAGGGAGTTGATGATGACAATAATAGTGATGATGATGAAGGATTTGAACAATAGAAAAGACTGATGAAATGGGAGCAAAGATGGAGTCTCTGTTATCAATGCAAACTCACAAGGGTGGACCAAATAAGCTTATTGATGATGGATGTTGCATTGCATGGGACCTTCATATGAAAGTTTCTTTCAAAGGCCTGCAATGTAAACTCCTGCGCTCCACATAAGGAGAAACTCTGTCCTTGTGCATGTTTTTCTCTGCATAACCATGAGTGCTCTGTTGTGGGACTATAGTTTTCCCACCATTTCCAGCATCCTACAGGTGTTATCTACAGGGCTCCGGAACTCAAGAAGACATAAAGGACAAAAGAACTGACAAAATATTTCCATCAAAGATTCTATGCATAACATCCTACTAAGCCTACTTCAAGTAAGACATAAAACAGAGTTGTTTATCACAAAAAAAAAGAAAATAAAAATTGAGTAGCAGACAGTTCTGTGTGCAAACTAGTTACTCAGAAGCATTAATATAATTAATCAGATCACATATCTCAAGCACTGTTCATTAAAAAAGAGAGCAGAGATTAAACAGATATAATTTTTGCTCAATAAATGAACGTACATACTTACATGCACATATAAATACTAGACAAAATAAGCAGGCCATGTATGTGACGGTGAGTGCAGAGGTTGGTGGAAAATAT
>NC_056741.1:930772215-930804715 GCF_019279795.1 Protopterus annectens | reverse complement strand
AAAGGCAGTTACATTTTGGAACTGTTAGATGCTTCATTGGATAATTGGTAGGTTTGATTTGGTTTTAGAGCGGGGCTTGTTTTCTCTGCAGCAACAGAAAAGAGTAGGCGAGCATACTCAGGCTTCTATTCTGTCTAGCAGTTCTATAAAAATATTTTCTCAGCTATTGCTTTCAGTGGAATGGGTACAAGGATGTTCCCCAGTGTTGCTTAATCAGCAGGCTTGGCAATTAAAGTTGGTTCCCTCAGAAAATCCCCACTTCTCATTTACCAGCCATTACAGGTCATAAACTAATGGTTGTCGAGGCTAGAATTTTAAGGGACAGCTTCGTGGATGTCTTTGATTTGTTGGACCGAGATGGTATTCAAGGGGTACTGGTGGTGGACTCAGCAGGGATGAAAGATTTAGTAACAGCTCTGGTGGCTTTCGATAGGAGGCAAAGTGGTTGCATTACTGGGATGACTAGAAGGTAGGTTTTTGTATACTTCTTGGCCAAACTGGACAAGGAGTCTTATCAAGCACTCCCCCTCTTTGCATATTTCCTTATGATCAGAGAAGCATATCACTGGTGGGGAGCATGGCTTGGTTGCATTATGACCAAAAGTTTTATAAGCTGAAAGCTGTTAATAAGTGATTGAAGTGGGAAGAATACCATGAAGAAAAAAGGTTAATAGTGATAATGGTCAAACCTAGACCTTTTTCACCATCAGGGCAAGGAGAATATAAGGTCAGAGCAAAACTATGCTGGTCTTTTAATAAGGGTCATCGATCCCGGATGGCATGCTGTTTCAACCACATTTGTGCAGCTTATGGAAAGGGTCATCCTCTTACAAAATGTTGGTCCCAAGAGAGTCAAGGCACTCCTCATGCAAATGTCAGAATGGAAATCTCAGCTTCAGTTGATAATGCAGAGCAGTTAGCTCAAGGGGGCAGCTTGGTCCATGGTCGCAGTGGGATGTTATTTTCCAGGGGCCACCAGTATTGATAGCTACACCCACCCCCCTACTATTGTGAAGGTACTATCTCTTCTGTTATAAGATTATCCAGATAAAGCAGTCAAGCAGATTATTACAGAGGGTGTTATTCATAGTTTTTCACAGAAATCATCCACCTCCAACACTTTTTCACAGTGCAGGAATTTAAGTTCAACAACTGGACGGGGGAAATACTCAATGAAATTATTTAGAAAGAGCTCATTGCAGGATGAATTTTATGCCCATTTAGGGGCCTCCCTTTTCAGCATTTTTGGGTATCTCCATTGGGTTTGGCCCATAAGAAGATTGCTTATATGTTCAGAATGCTTCATCACCTGTCCTTTCTCTCTGGCTCATTGGTTAATGATGAAATTGAAGAAGAAAATTTCAGGGTATGTTATGCATTGCTAGACACTGAGATAGACAGTATTAAAAAATGTAATGACCCATGGTTATGTAATCTTGATATAGAGTGCTTTTCATCTGTTTCTAGGAAGGATAGAAGATTGGCCTCTTTTAGGCATGTATTTCAATGGTCAATTGTACTTGAATATGGGCAATGCCATGGCCTGCTTGACTTTTGAGTTGTTCACCATGGCTCTTCAGGAGTGCTGGCAACAGTGAGTTCTTTGCCAAACTGCAGTTCATTACTTGGAAGATTTCTTAGTTGCAAGAGATGATGTGAGAGATGCTACAGAGGGTTTATTAACCTTTGCTTCCTTATGCCAAGTGTCAGGAGTTCTGTTAGCTGCAGAGAAGGTAGTGGGCACAGAGAATACTTAATATTTTAGGGTTTAGAAGTGGATGTTTGGGCTTCTGCTTTTCACTTTACTCCAGATAAGCTGCTTCATTAGTGGAGGGAAACTATGGAGCCTTTACACCTTCTAAATTTTGCTTGCAGGACAGTTTCTCCTAGCAGAGCTTTCACCAGACTGGTTACCAACCTGTTGAAAGGCAGAAAATCAAATCATCACTGTGTTAGGGTATCATCTCAGGTGTAGGAAAACTTCCACTTGAAGTTATTTTTGTAAGACTTTAATGGGCTCTGTTTGGCAGCAGATTTGTTTATTCTCTCAGTTTTTACACTCATTTACAGATGCTGCAGGGGGATTGATATGGAGGCCTTCTGCTAAGAAAGGTAGTTTACTGAACCTTGGCCTGTTTTTTGGCAAGAAGAATGCAAGAAAGACATCACCTTCCTCAAATTTATCCCACCTTGGGTAGTATCTGTGGTGCAAGCAGACCTTTTTGCCAACCAGCGGACCACCTATTCTTCAGAAAGTATGGTTATGGTGGAGGTCCTCAGTAAGCTAATGTCAAAGTTAAGATGACAGCAGTCTGTTTTGAGAACTTGATTTTTCACAGTCTAAAAATCGCTTAATCGTTTAAAGGCAAGCACACTCCAGCAAGACTAACAACTTAGCTGATGCTCTTTCTCATTTATAGATTCCTCTGTTCCACAGCTTGACTCGTCAGGCCCAAGAGGAATCCACTCTCATTCTGCCCTATGTTTGTTTCATTGTTGAAGAATGATTCAGATGTTTGTAAGCAAGTCATGGGTTGATAGCACAAAAAAGGTATAGGGAGTAGCCTTACAAGCTTTCCAGAGTTAATGTACTGCCCCCCTCTCACCCTTCAAGATTCTGCCAAGTCCACTGCCTTAGTTATGTGCTATGTATTGGTTAGATGTTGTAAATAACAGGTGTTAAAGACTATTCAAATCCATTTGATAGGCCTCAGCATTTATTTTCATAGTTTTTGGCATTCTGGATTTCACAAAATCATGGCTGATCAGTAGAACTTTAAAGGGTTGGGAAAATGTTGGGTAAATTTAAGGATTCCAGGAGACCACTGGAAAAAAAAATTCTATTACAGTTGTTTTTTCAATGTATCCCTGTAGTATCATACAGTTACCTACCATTTTCAGTTTTTGCAATCTTGTTTTCCTGTTTGTATTGGGGGGTATTAAAGGTGAGTGAAGTTCTGCTGTCTTTAGCTTAGAAGGAGGTAGCCATTGCTTTGGATAAGAATTCACTCTCACTACTATGCCAAGTCCAGTTGTTTCAAACCTTATGAAAAAAATATTCCCCCTACACCAGTGCGTAGTTTGATTTTCAGATTTCCCTTGGGGCATGCTGTCACACGCAGGGAGTTGGAAGGGTTTTTACAAAAGACATTAAAAACCAAGGTTTGCTCATGTTTGTGTTTCCATCTCACTGTTTTCTCATTAGTAGGGCATTTGATTTTGCCAGGGAGGATATTTCGATACACATCATAAAGAGGTTAGGCCTTTGGTCTTCTCTAGCTTCCTGTACTACATGCAGTATTTTCAGGTAGTAATTTTGTTCTGGTAGGTAAAAAAAAATGCCATTGTGAGTCATTCTTTCATCATTCAGTCAGCAGAATGGGCTACAATTTGAGCAAATGGTTCCAATTTAAGTTTGGATCCATTATTCCTTGAGATCATGTGGAGAGGGATTCCAAGCCTAACCATCTGTAAGTAGGTCTCAATAACAGAAGAATTAGTACAGCGGTGTGGTTCTCCTATTAGTCTCTTGATTCATGTTGGTGACAGTGATTTTCTAGCATTATTCCTAAAATGTGACTCTTGTCCATCTTAATTTGTGAATTGTTAAGGATTCAGAGCTTTTTCCGAACAGGATCATTTCACAGCAGGCCACAATTCCAGCTGTGGTTGAGATTGCCAGAAAATTCATTAATTACAGAGTATCAAAAACAGCTTTTTTATCTGGGACTCAATATCATTGAGCATTTGAAGCTTGTGGATAGAGACCCTCATGGTTTGAAGTTGACTGGGTTAATTTGTCTTGGTTTGGATTGCACTTATGTAATGTGAAGTTAGCATTATTCATTCAATTTATTTTTGAAGCTGGTTGTATGCCATTAAAATTGCATTTTTCATGTTAACACATAATTAAAAAAAGAAGAATATGTAATATAAAATTAAGTACGAGATCATTATATATTGTTACTTACAGGAGGATTGTACTTTCAACTCATTTAGCTTTGAATGGGAATTTTGTTTATTAGCTGATTATCCAGTGTAAGTAAGTGGATGGTTTGGACTTCGGGAGGCTCTGGAAGCCTTTATTGATGGCATAGTACAATACCAAAAACTGCAGCAAGGAAAAGGGAAAACAGGCTGCATGGCAGCCTGCTAGGAAATTGAGGGGCAGATGTCCCCCTTCCCTTCCTCCTCGATTTCCTTGGACATTTGGTAGCTACATGGTGGGGAGCAAACAGTTTATCATGCTGCTCAATACTTATTAGATGAATAAGCACATCAGGTGGCTGGTAGAGTATGCTACCTGGCTCTCTACCATTCACTGACGTTCCTATGTCAATTGGTTGAAAATAGCATGTGGTGTCTGCATTGCTGCATTGGTTGACTGTTTTTTGAGATGATAAGAAAATGCTGGTCATATTTGCAAGAATTGCCAAGTGCAATTCTTGAGCATGAGTAATAGACAAAGTGTTTATGCTTGCAGAAATCTTTGTCACTGCCCATGTGAGTAGTAAGGGGCATGGCATGACTGCAGGCTATATAAATGTGAGCCAGGCTTAGTTTCTTGCCACTTTGGTTAAGTTTCTCAGTCACCTCTCATTCTACCCCTTATTAAAGATGGTTGCAGAGAAGCCTCCCCCCTACACTTCCCTTTGATTTACTGGACCAGTTGATAGCTACAGGGAGGTGTCCAGGCACCATATCACATTACTCAGTGTTTATTGGAGTGATGCCTACAGGTGTCAGTATGGATGAGCATGTTCGAAGGGATGGTACAATATGCTATCCAGCCCTCTGTTGTCCATTGGTGATATTAATTTCTATTAATTGAAAATACAATATGGTGTCTGCAGTGTTGCATTTGACTGTTTCTGTGTTGACATATAAACTTTTGTAATATTGGCAGGAATTATATAGTGTAATTTGTGAGCATGGGTAATAGACACAAAAAATGTTTCCTTCCCTTTTATATTCTGTTCAAACCCAGATTAATGACAGGTATGATAACATTTTTATTTAACCATTTATAACACACATGAAGAAAATGATATCCTCATTTGTTTTGCTGCCTCTGCCGTAAGACTTCAGTACTGCATATTCTACATGCACCTTATGTTTTGCTTAAAATTTAACTGTGGAGTTTTTCTCCCCGGGCCTCCGTTGAAAATGGACGTGCATCCAGTTGGACTATCCCAGTCAACAAATGTAAAATAAATAATAAATAAATATTTTAAAATGGCTACACTTTTTTAATTGCCTACTCTTAATAGTGCATCTCTGATTTAATGCATTCTGAGGTTACATGATAACAAGCATATGCAACAATTCTTGCTTTTTTTTTTTTTTTTTTTCGAATTCTCATGCGGTTAGTACTAAAAGCACTGTTAACAAGCATAACAAAAACACTTACGGCAGCCAGCAATGTCTCTCCATTCCAGTACAGTTCCCCCTTGATTCTGGCATGCATCAGCATAAGTCTTCAAAGCCTGGCACAGGAAAAGTTTGGATCCATCATTCATACACACATCATAAACACAGTTGTCAAGATAAATATTTGGATCGATGATAGCATGGCAATTTTGGAATGGCCCATTTGCACTTGTTATTAAACCGCAGTACTGCTGTGATTTATATTTCTGAATGAGTTTTTCATCACATGTTTTGCAATTGCCTTTGCAGTCATCCCAGCAGAATCGGTCCCCATCATTTACTTTCCAGCTCTTTCCAAAATCTATAGCATTATTAGCGAGTGTCCCCGATGGGGTTGTGAAATCATCCTTTGAATTTCCATTATAACTACCACATAGGCCACACACATTCTCAAAATAGCTGCTTGGAATGGAGACTATGAGATAATGGTTCCAGTCATAGGATACTTCAAGTTTGAAAATGGTTTCAGTTATTACTGACAATCCTCTTTGGTAGATTTTTACTTTTCCATCCTGAATAGTTATTGGAAGTTGTTCCAAATTGTTATTTACCTAGTTTAGAAACAGGAAAACAATGAAAAGTATAGATTTTACTGCCTTTATAAAATATTTTATCTCTATGAGAATGTATGGCAGAAAGTGTTGGTAAATACAAATAGGTAACAACATCCTGTTCAGCAAACACAAGACTAACTGACTTTATTATTAATTCATTTACTTATCAACATCATGTAACTCTACTAACACACTACTAGTAAACATTGTTGTTTCTCCTAGATAATACCAAATAAACCAGTCTATGGAATATTTTGCTCTCAATCAGTCTAAAGAAGTGTTTTATCCCAAAAGGTCTTTCCAAAATACAAAGAATATAGACAATTTGCTACTATTACTCATATTTTTCATGTTGCCCTAGTAGCAGTCTTACTTGCCATTTGTAGTATAATTGAATTAAAGCTTAGCAGTTAAACAGCTACAACGCATGACAATAATGTAAGAATGAAACAAAAGGGTTGGATTATATTATAATCCATACTCAGGGTAAGGCTTTAACTCTATTTTTAGAGAATGGGTGCAATTCTAAATTGTCAGTTGTATTCGATATGTAATTATAAAGACCTGTGCCGGCTATTACAGGTACATCGTGTGCAACTCATGATTCTCAATGGCACGCAGGAACTGCTGATCCAACCACAGCTGGAAGTATTAGTTTGCTGTGCATGGCCGAGAAACCTGTCTTTCATTTTTGTAAAACCCTTTCAAAACAAAGGTGAGGATACAACTGTCAACACACATGGCATGATTGCATCAAGAATATCACTATCTAAAATCTACTATTAGGCTTAGTAAGGCAAATAATTAACTTAAATTAGCTTTTGAAGGAAAGGATAATTACAAATCCTTCATTAATAGCCTTGAGAAACTACGAAATAACTTTCTGTCTAGTGCTCTGAGCTTATCTAAAATGGTGTACCCATTCAAACATAGTAGATATATATACTAGCAGACATATTTAGTGAACTTTACCCGTGAAACAGTTACATTAAATCCACTTATGCTTGAATCTCTTAGACATCCTAATATCACAAAGGGAGGTGTACTGGAGATACTCTCTAAACGAAATGCTACTCCCATGAGATCTGATAATTTACATGGATTCCTATTAAATAGTTCAGGACGAGCCATTTCTGAGCCCTTCCTTGATCTTTTTAGCTTAAGTTTACCTACAGGGTTTGCACCAAAGTATATTGAACTTTCATGGTGATGCCCCTACTCAAGGGTGGCATTATAACAGATCCAGGAAATTAAAGAGTTATGAATCATATTAACCTGGTATGTAGAGATATAGAATGCACCATAACTGACCTCATAAAGTACGATATCAAAAACCTTATCAGAACAGATACACATACGTTTAGCTTTTTTAAAGAGAGATAGTGCCTTGATGCATTTAATATTTTCAGGAAGGTCATGCATGCTGTAGGCAGAGGTCATTCTATTCACACCACCTATTTGGATCTGGTCAAAGCATTTGACGGTATTCTTCATGCTGGCTTTGTCAATAACCTAAGAACCTTAAAAATACATCCATATGTGATGAGGAGGATAACCACCTTTCTGAAAATTAGACCCACATAGGAACCCCTCATGGAAAAGTATAAAGGTGCACCAGGAGTAGTAGAACCCCTCATTTTTTGATATCTGCTTCTCCAGTCTCCAGCCTGGGAATTGGGACCTTTGGTTAGCTTATTTTGCAGATAATAAATTGGCCATCATTGTCAAACTGCCTTTGATACCCAGTTGTTACAGCAACAACTAATCCTCATAAATAACCAGTGTACAGAAAAGGGACTAAATTTATATGCAGAAAAGTGTATTATTGTAACATTTGGCAAACAACTCTCCCCTACAAAATAATACATAAGCAATAGTCCACTCCAAGAATAATAATGTAGCCAGGGATCACGGAACCTGGGTTGCTAATTCCATCTCCACTGACTTCCAGGAAGAAATAGTAGTCAGGCAAATATTTCTGTTTAGTACAACTAATATCTAAAAGGCATATCATCTAGGTCAAATAAGTTAGCAACCCCATATATGCAGCTATAAGTAGACCAGTTATTGATCCCATTCTGAATGTACCTATTTAAATATATTAAGCAGCTGAAAAGGTCCTACAGTTTCCCAAACAGGAAGATTGTTGGTTCAAAAGCCTCTCTACTACCAAAAAGGCTTACAGGGCTATCTCTTTACTTGGTGGCCAAACACCTCTGCACTACCACAAAGGCTTACATGGCTATTTCTTTACTCAGTTTCTTAAAGGCTGTTACAGGGTGATCTGTGTCTTGCACGTTTTGCCATTTGGGATGTCTTCCTCCTTGATTATTTGTATCTTTCTAAGTCAAATAGCTCCACTAATACCAATATTATGGATTTAAATTTCCACCAGCACATAAATAAAAATGGAGAAAGACAACTGTATTACGCAGTGCTTACACCCTTGGAACAATCACTCCCTGCAAGTTAAACAAATGGAAACTCTAATATCCTTCACTCTAAACAAGGATGATTGGAAGGGCACCCCTATATTTACTCCCGGACTGACCTGCTATGTTCATATTAAGAATGGGGTATAGCATGAGAGTTGATTTTGCCAAAGAATGAATGATCTTCTGGCTCAGTTGCTTTGTATTTCCTATGATCTCATGATCATCAGAAAACACATAGCAATACTATAGCCATTCAAAAGCCATGCAGGATGTGAACAGTTACAAACAAGCCCTGTATTATATACTGAGTCACGACAATGTGCACAGTCATAGAATTAACAGTTTTACGGAGGGATTAAGTCATACACATGTGAATACCAGTCAGTAGTACATCACTAAGTATGTTGCATAGAACTATAGTACATCGCTATGTCGCATGGAACCACATTATGTACTATTTTGTGTTTATCATTCTTCAGCACAGTGTAAGGTCATCTTTCAGCACCCCCAACCTCTTCTAAGCAATAACTTCTTTCAGCTATGATACAAGACCATTGTGGGCAGAGAGAATTGGTTGTGTCATATAGTGGATGACAACAAATTGTTCCTTAAACTGCAAAATGTAAAGCTTAAACTGTTGATTCATGTAGTATGGCATGTAGCTTGCAAGTGCCTACAAGTTACATGCTGCTACCCCTGTCACATATGCAGTTCAAACACAATTACTGCTGATTAAAAGTAGGATGGCATAATCTAACTAATTACATTCCTCTGATACACAGGCCATTTCCTGTCAAATAGCAAACGGCAATGCACCATATGCACATGGATACATAAGAAGTTATAGGGACCACTATCCAAGAAATCACAATATTATCCCTTTACTTACAAATTATATATACTTCTGCAGCGCACATTGTATTGTAGAGTTGGCTGTGCCCATGACTATGGCAGTACACCTTGCATGACTAATGAACATCATTTGCATGACGTTATAGAATCTCTTTATTTAAGTAAGGCATAGCTCAGTAGTTTGGATGGGCAGTAAAAGTATGCACAAGTTAACATGCAGGAACAGCTAAATGAAAGGGATGTTGTTTGGTGCTGCAGTACTATTAATGACCCTTATGTAGAGCATCCAATGTGCCCTTTATGCTTCGATGTCCTGAAAAAAAAACAATCAGTTAAGCATTTTGTTTCTGCTTGTTGTGTGTGCCGGAAATGTCTCCTGGAATTTGTTCAACATAACAAATATACTACTGCCTTTCTGACAGTGCTTGCAAAGTACTTTGTGGCTTTGAATGCAATCAAAACACTGACCACTTTTTTTTCTGTAACTAGTAGTATATGGAGCAGATAAAGCTCAATACACTAGAAAGAATTATGATCAGGTCTCTGATCTTAACATTTTATTATGCGTTATTGACATAGATGCCAAGATTCACTCTCAAGGTACATTTCTTGACATCTATGTCTTGAGCACATAATAAGCAGGTTATGATTAGTAACCAGCTAATAACCTCTGGTTACACTCTGTATGTAACGAGTTTATCATACTAGGTTTTACAGTTTAACATGAGACCTCTACAGGTTAATCTGTGCCAGTCACAGTGGACTATGGAGTAGTGAGTATTTTATTATGTTAATGTATACTACATTGGTAGTGGTTTGAATGGCTTTACTGTATACTTTGTATTATATGCATAACCCACATATACTTAAAACTGCCATGATTAGTTTGTATGATTATATTATATCTCACTAACATCTCTGAGCTGTGGACTGTCACACCTCCTGGCAGCCTAAGCACATTCTTACGTTCTAGATCATTTTCTGAAAAATCAAGTTTTGACAAAAGTATAATGTATTAAAAGATACAAACAGAAGTGTTATCAATAAAAAGTCTTATTTTCAATGACAGTAAGTGCATTCATACTCTTTACGTATGTCAATACTATAATAAAATACAGACAAACCCAGAATTATATATTTCTCTAAAGTCTCATAAACAACTTGTCTCATTTTAGAAACTCAACAACCTAGAATTATATTGTCAGAATATGTTGGAGAAATTCTTCCTTAAGTACTTATTTACTGAAATATTTACAGATATTTGAAAATGTATGCATAAAGAATAATTCCAGTATAAATAACAACAAGTATCTCTCGAGATATACAATGTATGGCACAAATATCAATCTACAGTTTTCTTGACATCATTAGGGCAGCCGTGGTGGTTCAGCAGTTACCATTGCCACCTCACAGCAAGAGGTTCTCTGGGTCAGTTCTTGGCTGGGGTGCTTTCTTTCACAGTCTGCATGTCCTCCCTGCAAACTCGTGGGTTTCCTTCAGGTGCTCCAGTTTCCTCCCACATGCAGTATGTGGATTGGACACTCTAAATTGTGTGTAGGTGCAAGTGTGTGTAACAGTGAGTGGTACAGATGAGCTACTGTGGCAGGGTTAGCCACCTAGCAGTGTAAGCCTTGGCTCAAGATGATTGTCACTGCTGAAGTGACACCCTGATCCCATGTACAAAAATGGAAAAAAAGGGGTGGAGGATGGATGGATTTAAGGTTTCACATGATAACATGCAATGGTTTGTAAGTCAGTTTGTTTTGGAAACATTAAGTACATATGGGAATATTGCATGTATTGATAGTTACTACCAAACAAGCAGCAATCCATCCATCCATCCATCCATCCATCCATCCATCCATCCATCCATCCATCCATCCATCCATCCATCCATCCATCCATCCATCCATCCATCTATCAATCCACAACCCCTTTTTCTAATTTTTCTAGTATATTGTAATATACATGGACAATGGCAATCCATTTTCTCTATCTCACAGCATGACATTCAATACAATTTTCCCTTGTTACTTACATTATATTATTTCTAATACTGTCTATTTTAATTCTTATGTTTCTTATGTAAGCCAGGTCTGAAAAATGTCTGAATGCCATAAGGAGCTATGGTTATTAACTGGAAGTACACAAAAGTGGCATGGACTTGAATGAGGTAAGATACACTTTCTGCAGATGGTGGACCTTTCAGAGTCCTATGGTCATCTCCTGGCTGTGCATGGCAGTTTTTCTTTCTAGCACTTGTGGAAGATTATAACAGGAAGATACAGTTGGCTTATCTGTATTGCTGACTTATTGTACATCTCTGGATATACATCAGAGACTTACCTGCCCACTGTGATTGAGACATTAGGATGTCATTTTAGTATCATTATGCACTAGACACTAAACAATGAAGGATGTAGGAATGGGAACTTCAGAGTCAGCATTCTAAATTTTGAATCATACATTATATGGCATTTAGTGCTAGATGTTTTAAAATTCTGCAATGTAAGGTTTGATCTTAAGCAGAACTGCAAACATTATTCAAATAGGGTTCAATGCATTACAATTTGCATAGTTTCCAGTAAATAAAAATGCTTCAGCATTTAACATTTTTGCTTGGTATAATGAGTGAAAAGGACACTTTTCAATACATCCCTAAGTATCTGTTTATAAGAGAAATTATCAAGATTATAACATAATGTGACCAAATTAGCTAACTTTGAAACAAGTAAATACATCAAATGGCGTTAATAACCTTATGTTGCAAATATCACATACGGGATTTGAATCCTTGTAACATTTTAATCTTTGTTACTACCCTTTTCTGGCAAAATATTAAGATAACCTAAGGTCATCTGATATAAAAGGTAGTAAACCAGTGATATGTTAATGTGACCTCCCTGTTTCTTAACTAAACTTCCACACATGTAAACCTTTGCATTAGGAATGTGATATACTATTAAGTTCTAACAATTTTCTGCAGTAATATCCCACACAAAGACCACTTTTATTATTGTTTGGTATAACTGTGTGAATAGCTGATGTATTTACTGAACCATGGTGATTACAATAGTATGTTTAACCTATTGTTAATAGAAATATTGCAATTACAAAATATGTTTCATTTTGCATACATTCAGTTAACAAAACAAAGTTATGTGCATTATGCTTTACTTGAATCTCGTTATACTAAACCGATTTATTTATGCATGCAACATACAAAGAGCACATGCACACACAGTCACACGCACACACACGTTGAATGTATATATTTTATATACATACATATATATATATATATATATATATATAAAATGTCATACGCCTACATATATATCTGTGTGTGTGTTTCTGTGATATAAAGTATGTATATATATATATATATATATATATATATATATATATATATAAAATGTCATACACCTACATATATATTTGTGTGTGTGTATGCTTGTGTGTATATATATATATATATATATACATATATATATATATATATATATATATATATATATATATAAAATGTCATACACCTACATATATATTTGTGTGTGTGTGTGTGTGTATGTCTGTGTGTGTGATATAATATATATATATATATATATATATATATATATATATATATATATATATAGACAGAGAGAAAGAGAGAATGTGCAGAGACACACATACATATGCACACATGCATGTGTGCGCACATGCACACACACACACACACACACACACACACACACACACACACATACAATAATCTTACATTAGCTTACCCTAACTTTTCCATATTCGCCTTTCATCACAGTGATAGTGATGTTATCAACCATAATGTTCACTTGGCTTACGAAAGAAACATGTGTGTTGCCACGATTGTCATTCTTGGCCTCGATATTAAAGGAAGCAAGTGAAGAGTCATTTCCACAGGTTTTAGCAATGACGTAAGTACAGGTACCCTGGAAATCATAAGCTTTACCATCAAAAGTCTTGTAATGTGGATCACCCGAGGCCCAGCAGATAACTTTGGATTCAGGAATACAGACAGCTTTACCTCCAACAATTTTGCACTTTTCCTTCTGCCGACACTGAGTACTCAGGCAGAGGTCAACAGCTGAAAACAGAAATAAAGAGTAATGTGATTACTGAAAATGAATGAATGCAAGCCTGTTGAAAGGTTATAGAAAATAAGTTATACATTTGTTTATGTTTTTACAGTTCAAATATGTTTAAAAAGTAAATAAGCCAAGATATCAGGCCAGCTGACTAAGGTCCAACATTGAAATGAGGTAGCCTCCCCACTTATGCAAAAAGAGACTATGTGTTGTAATACAAAACTCAGAATATGAGTTAAATTCTTGGTGCCAAGGGACCCTGCTAATGAAAAAGAACAGAGTGCAAATATTTCTGCTCTCCTGTCTTCAAGATGAGGGAATAGAACTATTTTGCACACAAATAACTTTTGTAGATACTATGGAAGCATATGGCTATACTGTTTATGTTAGCGGGTAAGAATAATAAGCTTGTGTTACCTGCAAAGAAGTCTGATTATGGCACGATAATGTCATTTACACACTAAGAACCCTGGAGATGTTAAATCATACAGCTTTCAAGTTTGTCTTTTGGAGATCACTTGTCTTTTTGGCAATGACCTAGACACAATAAACTAAAAAAGTTCATCACACAAGGTGACGTGATTGGAAATAATCTGTGTAACAGGACTAATGAGTCAGTAGGTGTCAGAGAATCAGTGACTGAAAAACAAGGAAAAGACATGTATATGCACATATGTGCAGCGCACGCACACGCACACACACACACACACACACACACACACACACACGCACGCACACACATGCGCACACACACGCACACACACACACAAACATAAGAGCAAACACATGCACCTTTGTAAATATATAGTTGAGCCTTTCATTTCTATACTCTAAATTTCTCATACATGAGTTTTATATTACTAAAGGAATGTGCAGATGTCACATGTCAAAAATTTATAATGGCATATGGAATTTAAGAATAGTGAGATGCATTGCAGCAAATGTATGTTTTTTGTAATTTGCTTTGTGTATATTTTTAAAGCCTAAGCACAGATTTAGTATGAACTGTATTCATTAAAATATACTGCCCTAGATCAGACATTATTGGTACCCAAATCTTTTAAAGATGTAGTTCTTGTAATAAAAACACTTTGATGTCTTTGATAAGGAAGTAATATGAATAACACTGGCAATATTTTGAGGTGATGACCTATCTGTATGGCAGAAATGATAGGGCATGAGCAGAGCTTTTATAAGGAGGTGGCATTGTTAAGCTGCATAGTTTGACTAACAGGTGAAGAGGAAGGACACCAATAATGTAACCAGATTTTATAGGCATTTCATGCTTCAGCTCAGTTTAATAGCATAAATAATATATGTGACTGTATGGCAGAAATAGGAGAGCATAAGGTGTTATTCCTTTTTACTGGGTGGAGCCTGCCCCCTATACATTTCTAAATGTGAGGAGCTATCACTTACCCGGGTGTAAGTAGGATACTCTATGGTTTGCAGTTTGAGATATAGTACCTGTGTAAAAATACTTGAACTTTCTCAGTAAGTGTTGGATTACAAAACTGCCTTTATCCCTAAATATGTAGAAAGTATCTGGGAAAGTAAGGCACATGCTGGTTGTCTTTAGGATGGGTTAAAGAAAAGTCTGACATTTAGATAGTTAATGACGGAGAGGTATCAGCCCAAAGAGGACTCCAGCTTATATCCTAGCTGACATTTTCTGGTCTTTTTCAGAAAAATCCAGTCACTGAGTTATTCTGATTCTTCTGAGAAACCATTGCTAGCTTGTAATGTCGAAAGGTATAAAATGATTTTTCTATATTGCCAAGTTTCATCAGAGGGTAAACGTATCACTTGCAGAAACTAATTCAGACTTTTTTTTTATAAAAAGTCAGTGTACTTTTAAGTAAAATAAAAAGCAGTCAGCTCCAAGACAGGAATATTGTCACAAAGTAATGTGTTGCAATGCATTATGAATGGCATATGAACTAATACATGACAATATACCATAGTAAGGCTTAGGCAAAGAGCACTTCTGCATCACTGAGGAAGAATATAGGCCAGAGTCCGATTTATGTACTTTGAAATTTACACCAGACTGATGTGAATAAAACTTGATGTCTGGAAGGACCATTTTGTATAAAAATTATTTTGTAATTGGAAGTCAGTGAATATATATAGAGAATGACTATGTTATTAAACAATATTTGGGTGCAGAAATGGAAAAACCAGAGACAACGTCCTTAATGAAGGGTATCTAGCAATGCTATGACTTTGAGCATACTCTCAGTTTGTAAGTAAAGTATGAGCTTCTGCAAACGTTCTGGCACAAATGTGAGCATCGACATATGGGAAATGTTGTATTATTTTGAAAGCCTAAGAAATGCTTGAACAGTAGACATGTTGATCACTCCTATGGAGAACAGTTCTGAATACTAAGAAAGTACAATTATGTAAGCTGAACTTACCAGAGCAGCAGAAGTTTGAATGCTTACTGCTGCAGTAGTTTAGCTATATGGGTTATATTCTGCTGTGAATATAATAGCCATCCAGCTTTTAAAGCTCCACGGCACCTTCTAAGTGCCAAAACTGTCAAGCGACTAGAGGTGAGCTGACTAAAGGACAATTTAGGGTAGGAAGCTCTTCAGAGCTTTCCTGCCAGCAGAGACAGGGAGGCTGAGCCATGAAAGGACAAGGCTACGAATAACAAAAATAAATGTCCACACCCTGGAATAAAAGGCAGAGAGGAAGGGAGCAACTACTGTAGCAGTGACCATTCAAACATCTACTGTTATTTTAAGTTCAATTTACACAACTGTACTATGTTCTTCATATTGAGCACTGCTGCAGTAGACTTAGATATATGGGTAGATTGCCACAGCTTACAGTATTTCGGAGGTGGAAGGGGAAGGGGCCAGGATCCCCTGGAGAATGGTCCTAGTAAAGCATGATGAAGACCTAAAGATGGAATCCAGCTTATAGTGCTTTGTGAAAGTATGTACAGAAGACCAAGTAGCAGCTTCTAGAATACTTCTAGAATTCATCCCTTTCCAAAATGATATAGAAGAAACCAAGCTCCTTGAAGAGTGGGCCTTGACCCTGGCTGGAATAGATTTGTCATGTTGAGTATAACAAAAGGTAATAGCATTAAACAGCCATTTTGAAATACCCTGTTTTGACCTAGGTTGTCCCTTCTTACATTTACAATAAATGAACAATTGATCGGATGATCTGAAAGATTTAGTTCCATCAAGATAGCACCTGAGTTGTCTGTGGGTATCCAACATATGAAGTATCATCATTTCTTCCTCATTTTTAGGTTCAGGAAATAAAATGAGGAGATAGAATGTTTGACTTAAAGTAAACTCGGATACCATTTTAGGTATAAAAGAAGGATAAGTTCTCAAAGAAACTCTGCCCTTGTGGAAAATGAGGTAGGACTGACTCACCGTAAAAGCTTGCAACTCAGATACCCTTCTTACAGAGAGTGTGTATATGTATGTGTGCGTGTGTGTGCGTGTGTGTGTGTGTGTGTTTGTGTGTGTGTGTGTGTGTGTGTGTGTGTGTGTATATATATATATATATCTATATATATATATATATATATATATCTATATATATATATATATATATATATATATATATATATAGATATATATATATATATATATATATATATATATATGTGTGTGTATGTGTGTGTGTGTGTGTGTGTGTGTGTGTGTGTGTGTGTGTGTGTGTGTGTGTGTGTGTGTGTGTGTGTATGAAGTGGATCCCTACAGCAACAATGAATGCTCAAAACAGTGAACCAGACAATACTGGGGCCAGAAGTGGAAATATAATGGGATAAATGCAGCATCAACTTTTTTTGCAGGAAAGAAGCTTTGCTGCATGCCCCACGCCCTCTTAGCTTGATCTTCTAACTTTCACTAATCCGTGCATTTGATGTATTTATAGGAATGTAGGATCATAAGATCATTGGAAGTTACTAGGCTAATGGCCCTAGAGCCCTTAAAAGCCTAGCCAAGTTCTACCCTTATTTCAATGATCAGCACCAATTGCCTCTGGACAAGAGGGACAAAGGTGGAACCCCTGTGGTGAATGTACGGTTACCCATCCAGTCACCCAGATTGGGTTTGAAGATGGCCAATGTTTAACATGAAGTAGGAGTCCATTTCAAAGGTGTGGTAATCTCTGGGATATAAATATTTCCCTCCAGCAGGTTCTGTTAATGTCACATACCAGGTTAAGGTCTTTAGAGCGAGTAACCTATGTACTATTTGACTTGTGGATATGCAGCCTTTCCAATAAAGCAGGGTCATAGATTGCCTTATATGCAAGGCAGAGATTGCCTCTGAGTAGTCTGTATGAAAGAGAATAAAGTGACAGTGATTTCAGATGATCCACATAGGACAGATGCTGAAGATCTTGAATTTTCCTTGTGAACAACCTTTGTGGTCTCTCCAATTGCTGCATGTGCTTGGAAAGGTACATACCAAAAGGAGCATTGTACTCAGTTATTGGCCTAATGAGGGAAGATTAGAGGGAGGTTATAACGTTTTTCTTTCTGGATGCAATGCCCTTACTTTTGAGATGAACAATATAGAATACTCTTCTTACCACTGTAGAAACATGGTGATCAAAGGTAAGGTTGGTGTCAACCTGTGTGCCCAGGTCTATCACCACTGAGTGTGTACTTAGGGTGTTGTTATTGATGCGGTAGTTAGCAGGAACATCATAATTACTAGAAGGGATGATAATACATTTTTTTTGCATTGAGTTTAATGCCATGACTTTAGCACCAATCATTTGTTTGTATAAGACCCTCTTCTAGGATGTTGATATCATTTGGAGATTCTATACCTGCTTTCATTTTTTAAGCATCAGCAAACTTTTTCAGCCATAGACCTTTAGTTTTAGCTTGTACTTCGGAGAAATAAATTCTAAACAGTACAGGTCCCAGGACTGATTCCTGTGGAACACCACTGTTTACAGGTCTGCTGTTGAAGGTGGATTCCCCTAATTTGACTATATGGGTTCTATCAGTGAGCCAGTTAGTGATCCATCTAAAGATATAAGGGTTGATACCTAGCTGGCTGAGATTGTCAATGATGCCTGAGTGGGAAGCCTTGGATAAGTCTAGGTAGGCTACAAGCACAGATTTCCCCTCATCCAGAGCCTTGGTGACTGCCTCAAAGAAGTCCATCAAGTTTAACAGACATGATCTCCCTTTGGCAAATTCAAACTGAGTAGGGTCAAGTGTTTGGAGATTAGCTATATCTTTGTTGATAAGGCCCATGATGATTTGCTCCATTGTCTTGCAGATAAGGCTAGTCAGACTAATAGGTCTATAGTTCCTGGGGTCTGTGGAAGCACCACCTTTGTGCAGTGGGATAGCAGTGGCCATTTTCCATTCAGCTGGGATGAAGCTGGAGCTTAGACCATGACAGAAAAGAGAACCCAGTGGTGTTGCTAATTCTTGTTTAAACCCATGTAGGATGCATCTTAGGATGTTATCAGACCCCATAGATGATTTTTGTTGGCCTTGGGGGGAGGCATTTATGACCTGCTCTTAGAGATACAAGGTAGAGGATGGGTGGTAGGGATGTCATGGGGTATGTGTGGTGGAGACAGGGGGGGGGGTGAAGTTTTCACAGAACCTGTCAGATGACAGGTTAGCTATGTCCACAGGCACAGCATATGTGGTATCAATAAGTACCAGCTCAGCACAAATCTTGGCCTTTCCTTTTAGATTATGGATGTAACTCAAGAATGCCTTGTGGTTGTCCTTAACTGAGCAAGCTAATTTGGATTCATAGTTTGCTTTGGAGGACTTCACAAGACATCTTATTTGCTTGTTTAAGCTAAGGAGGGCATGTTTCCAGTTTAGGGATTTTCCCTCCTACTCTTAGACAACAATTTATTCTTATTGTAAAGCCTGTTAATGGCAGTTGTCTACCAGGCAGGTTTGCTCTTCGCTGAGGAGCTTGTTTTGGCCCTATCATGTATAGCTGAATCAATGCAGTTATACAGGTGTTTGTATAAAGGATTGGTGTAGAACTCAGCATACTTCCCAGTTCCATCTGAACTGAAGGTGCAATAAAGCTATTTATACCATCCCATATGAGATTATAATCTGGTCTGGAGAAGTTTTTTAGTTTAGTTGCTGTTGGAGGGGGGGCAGGTGTGATAGTTACTTTGAATGAGACTGATATGTGGTCAGCTCTCATTAGGGAAGACCTCACAGTAGGGGTGCTACATTGGTCCCTCATATTGGAAAGCACCAGATCCAGGATGTTGGCACCCCTTGTGGGGGTGTCAACCAATTGGTCCAGTGCACTTGAGTTAAAAAAGTCGAGGAACCTTTGGGCATATGAGTTAGAGCACAAGTAATTTACGCAGTCTATGGATGGGTAAGTCACCCAAAACCAGGGTGTTCAGATATATCTTGATAGACTTAAGTAGATCCAAATAGGCAGAGACTGTGTCCTGATTCATGGAGGGGATCCTGTAGCTGACAATGACTTGAATAGGTTTCCCACCAACAGTTAATTGCACCTAAAGTATCTCCAGGGAATCATACTGTTTAACCAATCTGGAGGTGTATTTATCTTTAATGAATATCGATACACCACTTTCTTTAGTTTTCTTGCCTTCAGTTTGTGGTCTGAATATGTGGCAGGAGGTGTAGCCCGGTATGGTTGGGATGCTCTCCACAACCTTGAACCAGGTCTCTGTGACTGCACAAATGTCTAAGTCTTTCAAGGTAAAGACTGCTTCCAGTGAGTGCAGTTTCATGTTAAGACTCCAAGCATTTAGCAGCATAACATTGAGGTTTTTAGATGGAGTTTTTATGCTGTGAATTTTGTCCTTGAGACACTGCCTAAAAAGGCACTATGGGGGTGGCAAGAGCCTTAGCTAGTAGCCGAAATCCCAGGGGTGACAGATAAAGACCATCTCTGGCAAAGCATCGAGGTCTGTCGATCATGTCATCCCAGGTTGACAGATACTGTATCCCCTTAGAATTACACCAGAAACTAAGCCAATTATTGAAGTTAATAATCTTCTGTTTGTATTGAGGCATCATGCTAGGTGAAGGTAAAATGCTGTTTAAGGCTAGGGGCATACATGCCTGAGGCACATAGTCTGAGTGCTCAGTCATGTCTCTCTTTATATAGTTCAGAGAGGTATGTCTGAAGTCATTCACGCCAACATGGACTATGACAGAGTCATAACATTACCTGTTTTTGAGAGACTTGAGTGCATCTGTGATATGGCGGATCCCGGCACTTGACAGACAGCTGTCTATGACCTTCTCCTTTTCCAGCCTGGTGAGAGGGACTTCTGTGTCTTTCATGATGGAATCACCTATAATTGCGTTTTGCCTTAAGGGCTTGACAGGTGAGACACTGGTGCAACAGCTATTATGTGTATTGTGTTCTGCAGAGAAAGTATTATGTGTATCATGCTTGTGTTTGTGTTAGAGAGGTCTCTGGTGTTTAGGTATGTTTCTGGTGAGAACCTCTGCATATGTAGGTATGTGTGATGTGGATTTGGTTGGAGTAAGAGGTGAGGTGTGCATGCTGACAACCCGCTCACTGTCATATGTACTGACTGACGTGTGAGAGAGTATGGATTCACGGTTGTTAATATAGTTGCATCTCTCACATGTTGAGTTTGTGTGGAGTAGGATTAGAGGGTTGCCAGTGAAGATGAGGCAGTTGCTACATTGCTTCAGGATGCCCATATCGACCAGGCAGGCTGGAGAAACTGGGAAATTCTCTGTCCATAGTGTTAGGTAAATTTATGTGATCAGGAAAGGAGGTCACACATAGGAATGGCTAGTATCTGAGAGGTGTCTTGATACCTCTGAGGCTAGGCTTAATGTTCCACCTGACAGTAGAGCAGGGCCACAGAAAACCTCTGGAGAACCACAAGCAAAGTGCTAAGGGAAAGTTTAACAAGCAAAACGTTTGCGTCTATAATCACCAATGGTAACCATCATTATGAGATAGTGTGCAATGATCAGCTACACGCAAACAAGCACAAATGCAGGGCTTAAATAAAGAAAGAAATAACCCTTTTAACTCAAACTAGCCAGTAAGGATGCTCTGTCAGAGCTCTAGTACAATCACTCTCGACCAGGTGGGTCCAAGACAGCACTTTCTTCATACAAGGGTACAGAAGGGCCCTCTCCAACAAAGATGGCCTGAATCTGATGCTCAGAAGTTAAAAAACAGACCCAGATCAGCAAACCTGGAACTGGGCAATGCTACAGCAGAACCAGTACAGTTTACAGTAAAATGTGGCAAAAAACAGTCAGTTCAGGCAACTCAAACAGACAGTAGAATGAAAATACAATTAAAAGTGCTATACAAGAGCAAAAACAAGCACTTAAAGCTAGTTTGGAGTAACGGATGCCTGAGATCTTTCAGTATCTCAGAGAAGAGCTGGTTTTAGTGCTCAAGTGATACAAAACAGTCCAGATTCAGGAAGTCTGAATCCAGCCTATGTTACAAAATGCAGGATCACCAAAAATCCAAAGTGCATAAGATCACAATCACAACAGTAAATAAACAGTTCAAGTAATGAAGCAATTCAGTAGAATACTGTCATCAATTTAATCAGGCTACCGACAAGCAGTAGCAAATGCGGCGGGATAAACACAGTTGAAGACCTAAGCAGAAGCAGCAAAATAAAGTAGGAAGAGGTGCAATTTTTTAAGTATAAAGTGAGGAAAGAGAAGAAGGTAAAGGGGTTGTCCTTCACAACTGATCTCACTGTACTCAGTAGAATGAGCTGATTCAATGGGACTGGCAGGAGTATCCAATATCACATTTATAGTAGAGGTGGGCAACTCAAAACCACCAAGCTTTAAGACCACAACAACAGGGTGGGAAACAAAAAAAGGAGACAGAGATCAGAGCAGAGGTAAGGATTCACTTCACTAAGCCTGAAATACAATTGCACAGTTTAAACAGACATGCAACAAATATTGTTTTAGTTAATCAGAAGTGCAGAAAACAGCAAATAAGTACAAACTGGTTCAAACACTGGCTATTTAAGCAGCGAAACAGGAACCAGCCAAAGTTCAAATTATGCAATCACAATTATCCATACATACCCATACATACTGTTTGTGTGTGTGTGTGTGTGTGTGTGTGTGTGTGTGTATATATATATATACACACACACACACACACACACACACACGTGTATGTATATGTATGTATGTATGTATATATATATATATATATATATATATATATATATATATATATATGTGATAGATTTCATTTTTTGATACCATGATGTTACACTATCAGTATTGTATTTCCTTGTCTTTTACCTCACTCTATATCAACTTTTAAACTATGCAGTACATGGTATTCATTTTCCACACATATGATGAACATGTTATATTATATGGTAAACATGTGCTAATGCTTAATATTGATAATGCCTTGTATATATTACTTACCATTGCTTATACACACAGCTGGTGCACCATATCCATTTTGATTTAGGTATCCAACACTAAACAGTCCAAATGCAGAACTGGGGTCCTCCATGGTGTTAAAACTTGTTCCTTTTCCATATAATATGGCGCCATAAGAGTAACCAGTTCCAGGAACTGAGGTCCATGTAAGTGATCTGAAAGATTTTTTATTAAATGTAATGGTAGATTTAGCTGAGTTGTTGGCCACAATAATAGCATAGTTGTTGAATTCATATTGCCCACTGATGGTGTAACTGGTGCAGTAGTCATTAGTGGCTGGGATGTTCATTAAAAAAGGATCATAATAATCAGTGTTAACTTTTCCACCTGTGCAGTAGAATACAACTTGAATGGGTGCATTAGCTGTGACAGATGCAGCGTCTGAGGTGAAAAGTTGAAGCACACCTCCACTGCTGAGATCTTCACTGATAGTCGTTGATGCATTTTTAAACTGAACTCTCAGATTCTGGGAAGCAGTGATGTATACCAAGTTAGGTTTAGACTGAAAAGGTAGCTTGGGCACAACAAATGCTTTTCCCCATCTAGTAACAGGAATGAGCTGTTCATATACATGATTGCATCTGCCATAGTACCAGCTGCAGGTATGTCCAGACAGCACAGAAACTGGCTTCTGAGCCACAACTCTGGTACCTGTTAAGTCACAATTACTCTGCAGTTGAACAGATTCATATGCTTCCAAAGAAACACTGAGTTTAGAACCTGCTTTATAGTTATGCCCCTGCAGTTTAACATCTCCCTTGAGATAAACATTAATAACATTTGACTGGGAATCATAATTTGTGATTGCAAATTCTTTGTAAGTTCCTTGTGGTCCCTTTGCAGGGGTTACAATATAATATTCATTGCCCCAGCTCTCTACAGGAAGTACAATAGTAATGTCTGCAGAAAACTGCTTGGAGTTGAAAGATACAATGGACACATCTTTGTCAGAATTTATGAGCACTGTATTGGAAGCCTTTGCGGATCCAATAAGCTCCACATTACTTGGCAGTACAACTGACAAAGTCTGAGGAGTAGCTACAGTGTAATCTTTTTTAAAATTTGACTTGTTGACACTGACAGATAATTTGGTAGAAGTTTCATACGTTGTGATCAAAATCTCAAATCGTCCATTGCCAAAGTTTGGCAAATAGTTCTGTATGAAAACGGTAGCAAACTTTTTCCCAGTATTGCCTGATGCAAAAACTCCTGCTACAAAGAATCAAAGGAAAATGAGTTAATAATTTGAGACAGGAAACCATATTTCAGCATGCATTACCAATCTTACATTTCTTTATTTGTTTGAGACAGGAAACCATATTTCAGCATGCATTACCAATCTTACATTTCTTCATTTGACTGACATTCAAGACATCTAAATGTAACAATTTGAATTTTAGCATTTTTTACCTAAGGAGCTCTGTAATTTCATTGATTACTACTGCAGTAGCCTTAGCCATTGGGGTTATATCCTACCAAAGATATAACAGCTGGTAAGCTTCCAAAGCTTCTGGGCACCTTCATTTTTCTTAATTTTGTTGATGATTTATGTTTTCCTCTTCAGGAAAGTTATTTTAAAGCTAGGAGTGTCTTGTTTTAACAGACTGTCTCGGGAATGTAACATACTTTTAAACTAAGCCTTTTTTTTCTTTCAGTCAGTTTAAAAGTAGTGCAAAGTAACTGTAAACATTTTTTTTTCTGTAGAGAAATTGTATTTATTTTTCTTTTGGGGCTGGCATAGTGTTTTAAAATACTTTTTACTATGTTTTTTTCTGTCAAAAAAGTAACTTTTATGGACTGGTAGTGCTTCCTGACAATTACTGCTTCTCTTCCCCAGGTAAGAGGCAAAGTTTTTGGCTTGGCCATGGAAGAGACTACTAGACGCATGGTCGGTCCTTCTTCTAGCCACAAAAAGAAAAAATAAGAAAGCAGCCTTTGCCACCAGAGAAGGCTAGTAATTTGCCACTGCCACAGGTAGGCCATTTGTTGTACCTCAGAGCACTCATCTTTTACCTCAGATCCCTCTGGTGTAGCAGCTATAGCCACATCCTCTGCAACTGTTCGAGTCCTCTCAGTGGGCAAGGAAGAGCCACTCTTGTCAATCCTGTGTTACCAAACATTGAAGGTCTCCCTGTTGTGTCAGAATGCTGTGCTTATCCATGGGGAAGCAGCTGCTGCCATTATTAACATGTCTGGCCCCATTTTTCCTGTGGAAAAAGAAACAAAAAAACAAGCATGTATCTACTCATCCTCAACTTTCTCTGGATCGGAGTAGTTTACTGGGTCTGACTCAAGGTGTAATTCAGGCTATTGAGCTTTCTTGTAAAGTAGTTTCAGGCAAAACAAAGAGTGATTCTTCTTCTTTTCAAGATGAGATTCAGTATTATGAATCTAAACAAGAAGATGCAGGGAGTGATACAGGGTTTTCTCCTCAGATGTCTCATTCAGACTCAAGAGGAGAACTCAGTTTTTGATTTTTCCTTTGGGGGATTCTTTTTCTTTGAGTCTATTGCTAGAATGTGCCAGTGCTCTCAGTGGAAGAACACAGATGCATCTCAGTCCCTAAAAAAATACTTTTGAGTAGTTACAGAAGTATTTCCAGATCCTAAACCATTCCTCCTGTTCTGTGTTTAGAGGATGCATGTGTTACTGCTTACAATGTTACTGATAGTTAGCCAGATGCCCCTAAAAAGGTTGATAGAATGTTTAAAGTTCCTCAGTCTTGAAAATTTTTATACACTATTCACAAATGTGACCCAGCAGCTGTGGCATTAGGTGATCCCGCTGCTGCTAAGCACTTACTAATTCTAATCCTGCTCTGACAAAGATAGGAAATTTATTGCTATATGTGGGGGAAAAGAGTATACCTCTGCAACTTTGATTGTCATAATTTTGAGTTGTCATGCTCATATGTTCAAGTTTGTTCTGACAAATTATGAAAGTATGAGGGATGTTTTATCTGCAGTTTCTTCTTGGGAGGAAAATCTGCTTTAAGTAACTTAGTTTCTTCTCTTACCCAGGTCATTACTCATTGCTAGCAGTGTGTGTATGACCCTATACTACTCACTGCTAGAAGTCTGTGTACGATTCTGTACTACTTATTGATAACAAAGTGTGTATGACTCTGTGCTACTTATTGCTAGCAGTGTGTGTATGGCTCTGTACTACTCATTGCAAGCAATGTGTGCATGACACTGTTGTTACTTCTTCTAGGATAATGGCCACTGGTACACGTTTTAGGAGGTTTGCATGGTTGCATTATCAGACCCTCTCAGATGATGTTAAAAGTGAGATTTTAAATTCTTCCTTTGACAGAGATTTAATGTTTCGGCCCTCTGCTGCAGAAGTCATAAAAAATGTGATGAAAGGGGCAACCAGATCCAGAGAAATATCTAAGATGTTTTAGCTATCCTTTTCCAAATTGTTAAAAGGATTTTTTTTATCTCCTTATCCAGTTTTGGTGAAAAACCGAATAAACAATCTCAACAAAATTCAAGTAAACAGACTTTTAAGAAGAAGAAGTCTTGCACCACACAAAACCTCAGACAGTCCAACAGGTGTGAATAACTGTTCAAGAGACCATATGACCCCCCTTCCACCCTGGCCCTTTTCTTTTTTCCTTCCAGAAAGTCTAAATCTTCATTTTTCTCTTTGGCAACAGATTGTTTCAGGCAAATATATTCTGAAAATGATTCATCAAGCTTACAGATGGCAGTGTGAGGACATTCCTCCTTTCCAGGGGGTCATTCATCATCCTCCAGATCAGACTCTTTGTTTCCACCTGCTCTTCATCAGATGAGGAAGGGGTTTTGTTTAAGGATTTTGCTAGTGCCAAAGAAAGGAAATGCTTGGAGACTAGTTCTGGATCTTTCTTTCTTTCCTAAACCTGGTTCCGATCGTGCCCACATCCAGAATGATGTCTCTCTTCATAACGTGTTACCTCTTCTTCCTCTTTCATGTTTCTCGCTAACAAGACACTTAAAAGATGCTTATCATCACACCCCTATTGACCCTATTGACCCAGAGTTCAGATGTTTCTAATGTTTAGGTATCTGGATTACATTATCCATTTTCTGCCTTACCCTTTGGACTCACTGCTCAAAGAGTGTTCACAAAGTATTTAGTTCCAGTGATAGCTCATTGCAGTGTATCCACATTTTTCCATATTAATATGCATTGCTTATCTTTTCAGAATCTTTTTTTTTAAATGTCAGGAATCTCTCTCTTGGATGAGAGATCTCTTACACAAGCTGGGATTCCAAGAAAACATTCAAAAGTCTTTCTTGACTCCACCATACAGGACTGTGTTCCTGTAATTTCAACTAGATTCCTCATTTCAAAGAGCTTTATTTAGATATATAAGATTTTTTTCACTCTGACTTTGCTCACTGAGAGGGAATATGTCAGGATTTTGGGTCTCATGGCATCCATGATTCAAATGATACTCCTGAAAGACTCCACATAAGAAAGATACAGCGGTGTCTGAAAACAGTTTTGTCCCAGAATCCACAACCTTTATCTTTTTTCAAATACTAGTGTTGGGAGTTGTCAGAAGAGAAAACTTTTGGTGGAGACAACAGATATCCTTAAATCCAGGTCTCCCCTTCTCCTTCCATGCTCCAAAACAGTCATTCACCACAGATGCTTTGTACTTTGCTATAGGAGTAGTTTAAGGAGGGATAAAGATTCAAAGGAGTCTGGGATACCAAGGACAGATGCAAGAACAAACATATCAAGGAGGTGCTTGCCCTCATGAAAATACTCAACTCTCTGAACCATCTTTGGTCCCCAGGACCTCTTCAAGTGGTTACAGCAGACAATACCACAGTCATGTGGCATATCAACAAGCAAGACAAATGAGGTCATACCCCCTTTGCAGCTGTGTTACTTTGGGATATAGCTTCTCAGCACAATCTCAATCTACAGGCATCCTACATTCCATCACAGCAGAATTGTGTGGTAGACAAGCTGAGCAGGTCCAGGGTAGACCTTCATGAATGGAAAGTGATCAAAGGTTCTGCCAAGATTTGATCCATCTGTGGGGAGTTTCTCAAGTAGACCTCTTTGCCTCCTCTTTGAGGAATCAACTGCAAGATTATGTTCTAGTACTCCATGAAAGAAGGCCTATAAGACAGGCCTCTTTTCTTTTCCTGGGACAGCAGTATTTCTGTATACTTTTCCACCCTTTCAACTAATGTCCAGGGTACTTCTAAAGATTCAGAAGGAATTTCCCAAGATCACGTGGTGACTTCCTTCTGATGCAGGCAACCTTGGTTCTCCCTTTTTTGGAAATCTCTAGGGGCAGTTACCACAAGCTTTCTCACAGACTGGATCTACTCATACAAGAACATGAGTTTGTTATACACCCTTACAACAATCACCTTCAACTTACTGCCTAGATAATTGGGTCTTAATTCTATTTTATGCTCCTGTTTACTGAGGATGTGCAGATAGTACTAATGGAGGCAACAAAGCCTGCTACTAGAAAATCATATATTAGCAAAAGGAAGAGGTTTTCTAGTTGGTGTCACAGCATAACCAACACCTATTCATTAGTAGATCTCTGGTTCTACAATATTTGTGTGTGAGCCACTATCCTATGGCTTTTCTTATTCCTCTGTCAAACTTCATTTATCAGTCATTTCAGCATGCTTCCCCATAGATTCTCCTCTTTCAATGCAGTCTCAAGTCAGAATGTTCATGAAAGGGGTTTTGCATAAGAGGTGTCCAAGGAAACTGGTAATCCCTCCTTGGGATCTTAGTTTTGTGTTAGGGAAGCTAACACTTGCTCCATTTAGACAGATGATTTGGCTGACTTCAGGTTCTTAAAATGGGAAGCAGTTCTACTGATTGCTTTCAACTCTGCAAGAAGGCCAATCTCTTACAGTGAGTCAACCTTATCTCATTTTCCATCGGGACAGGGCTTCTTTGAGAACTAATCCTTTTATGCCTAAAGTGGTGTCTGAGTATACTTTAAGCCAAACTATCCATCTCCCTGATTTCTTTCCTGAACCTAAAACTGAAGGAGTAAGGATACTTCATTTCTTGTTTATCCACAGACAACTCGGGTTCTATCTTGACAGAACTAAATATTTCAGATATTTGGATCTGTTGTTCATTTTTTTGAAGGTAAAAAGAAGGGACAACCTGTCTCAAAATATACTATTTCCAAATATATTTCTAAGTCTATTACCTTTTGTTATACTCACCATAACAAAACTATTCCAGGAAAGGTAAAGGCCCACCTTACCAGGGACTTAGCTTTTAAGAAATGGTTGGATTCTAGGAGTATTCTAGAAGCTGTTACTTGATCCTCTGTACATACTTTTGCAAAAGCTTGATTCCCCCTCCAGGTCCAGAATAAGCTTTGCTAGGACCATTCTCCAGGGGATCCTCGACTCTTCTCCTTCCACCTCCCAAATGTGGTTAGCTAAGGTAATCTATCCATATATCGAAGGCTACTGCAGCAGTGATCAATATGATGAATATAGTGCAGCTGTGTAAGTTGAACGTAACTAACTTAACCCAGTGCAACCCAAATTAATCAACTTAATCCAAATTTAACAATGCTGAACTTCTAGTAACAGTCCTAAAAATCAGCAGTAGGAAGACTATATGTTTAACAGCAATTTATATACCATCAGGGTATAACACCGATACTGCTGAAAGCATCTTGAATTGGATAACCCAATGCATTAACCTTGGAGCTATAATTCTTGGAGATTAAAATATAACCTGGCAACTCATAAATTCCACTACCCCCACTAAATCCATAAACCTGTTCAATTTCAGACAATTAATAACCACACTTACTAGAATCAATAAAATGTCCGGGAGGCTCTCAACATTAAACTAGATTCTTACAAACAAACCATACAAACTGACAAAAGTAGGCTGCCAATCAGATAGTATAAGTAACAACACACCAACATATGCTATTAGAACTCACCATAATCTAGATAAACATATTATCTGTAATCAAATATGAAATACAGCCAGTTTCAGTAAAGATATTTTAATGAAACACTAAAACAATATAACTTGAATGTACTTAGAACTAGATATTGCTGAAGAACACTTTAATAACATAATCTTACAGACCTTAAATTATCTAGCACTGGAGTATAATAAAAGAATAAAGTCAAACCCCACACCATGGCTGACAAAAGACACACAAAAAAAAAAAAATATGACAAAAAGAGATAAAGCCTGGAAAAACTGGTATAAAAATAAAACTGAAAATGCTTTCCAGCAATTTAAGCATCTTAGATACCTTACAAAACTCCATGTCAAACTGGATAAGCAAAGATACTATACCAACCTACAAGACAAATATAAAAACAACCCAAAACATTTTTGGTCATCACTGAATAAACTATTCCACCCTGGCAGGACCACCCCTCCCTCTCCAAAAACAGACAATATCACAGACTCTGTCCCCACACAGTTTAATTCCTACTTTACACAATCAATATCCTCTCACTTAGACACTAATACATCTGTCCCCGTTTATATGCCTGTCCAATCAAAACCACCCATAGCTCTTCAGTTTTAGTCCAGTACCAACCTCGCTCATAAAGAAGTTGATCCTTAAACTAAAAACTACTTCCATAGCTGTTGACCAACTACCATCAGGCTACCTAAAAATGGCCACAGACGTCATAGCCTTCGTTGTGTCCATACTAATTAATAGGGCCATAGCAGAAAGATGCACCCCATCACTGTGGAAAAAAATCTACATCATACCACTGCACAAACGTGGCACATCTACAGAGTTTATTAACTACAGACTAATTGCGATTCTTTTTCTCCCCCTCCAAAATGTTACAGAAATGCATCCGCATGCAGCTGATACAATACATAACCTCAAATAACCTGCCTTCAGCATTGCAGCATGACTTTAGGCCCCAGCACAGCACCAATACTGCTCTACTACACTTTACCAATATAACAAACCAACATAGAAACTATGGTCTGCTTGTGTCTACAATGTTCTTAGACTTGTCAAAGGCACTTGATACTCTCTCAATCCAGCAACCGCTTCTTGACTCTTCAATTAGACTTTCCAAAAACTCCTTGTCATGGTTACTTAGTTACCTATCAGGAAGGCAATGAGCCATTAAATAGTAACAAACCTACTCATCCTTTCAATCAGTTACTACAGGTGCTCCTCACAGCTCTATCTTGGGTCCTCTCGTATTTAATATATTTATTAAAGACCTCCACACCCCATGCTAGTTTAGTTCAGTATGCAGAAGACTCTACATTAATATGTGGCCTCAACAATAAATAAGCTCCAAGACATTACCCAAAAATTCTTCTCATCTGTAGAAACCTACCTCAAAGAAATAAAACTTCCTACTCAAGCCAAAGAAAACTAAGTTAATGCTATTTACCTCAAGAAGTTGCCAAAATCAAAAGCAATTTTTACCATAAAGTCAGCAAATAATACTGTCATTGAAACTGTAACTCACAGTAAACTTCTAAATGTTATAATAGAATAGAATCTCAAATATGACCAGCATATACTGCACACCATTAAATCTACACACCAGAAACTAGGGTTCCTTTATAGGATCAAAGCATTCCTTACAGATACTGCAAGAAGAAACACCACCTTCTTACTGCCAGCTCTTGTATACTCCACTCCCATCCTAACAAACTTAAACAATACTCAAAGAAAGAAACTTGCCACCTGCTATAATAAAATAACTAAATTTCCAACAATCTCCCTCGTAGGATCCACCATTGTCATAGCTTAAAGCAATTAAACTGGCTTGAACTAAACAACAACCTAACATATTCACAACCAACTACAGCACACAAACTCATTCATCGTCCACAAAAATTCCCTGCACTACATAATTTACTACTGACCTACTGTCCAGAAAGGGACTTCCATTCAAGTAACAAATTATTATTACTTGCAACAAGTCAAATAATGTTGCAGGAGGCTCACTCTGCTCCCAGTACATTGCTAAACTCTGGAACAGCATCCCCACACAAACAAAACTCTCAGACAAACTCAGTAGTTTTAAACCATTGCTTAAACAGCATGTTACCCAATCCTGCTCCTGCACATGCTCATCTCAAGGTTGAGACTTTGTGTTCACCATATGTTAGTCTCCAAATATACTTCGTAAACAGAATGCACTCAACCTCTCACTGAAATGACAAAACTATTTTTATGCATAACTGCTGCCTGTACAATCCACTAAATTGTACATGTGCTTTCTGTTCAGTAATTTCCACCTCTATAAAATCTTTGAATGTATAAATTTAACTACTGTTTGTGTATAACCATAAATAGAAATGTAACTACTCTGTGCTTAACTGGAACTTAGTATAATGCAATGTAAGCAAATGGAGCTTTTCTCCCCGGGACTCCTCTGGAAATGGGTGTTATCCAGTCCGACTTTCCCGGTAAACAAAGACAAGTAAATAAATAATAAATACACTATAAAAGTAGATATTCAAATTACCACTGCTAGGTGAACAAAGACAAATAAATAAATAATAAATACACTATAAAAGTAAATATACAAATTACCACTGCTAGGTGAACAAAGACAAATAAATAAATAATAAATACACTATAAAAGTAGATATTCAAATTACCACTGCTAGGTGAACAAAGACAAATAAATAAATAATAAATACACTATAAAAGTA
>NC_056741.1:930714715-930759715 GCF_019279795.1 Protopterus annectens | reverse complement strand
AAGAAGTCCAGGAATGTCTGGGCCTGTACGTTGGTGGCTCATGTTATTATTCCCAAATTATATTGCTGGTAGGTGAAGTCGCAAATGAGTATGACATTGAGTTGGTTAAGCAGAGTCTTGAGTACCTTTAAGTAAGTGAAGTGGCAGTCTGGGTCATTTAGGGGGACCTATAGCTTGCAAGGATATGGCATATAACCTTATTTATGATGATTTGGATGCAGAGAAGCTTTTATTTATTTGTTTGACTGAATTATTTACTTTTTTCTGTGTCTCCATTTATATATTTGCCAATCTCTGGTTCCTTATTGGTACTGCATTTTTTTTTTATTTATTTGTGTAACAGTTTTACACTAGTTTACTGCACTTTTTTATTTATTTGTTTGACTGAATTATTTACTTTTCTGTATCACCAGTTACATATTTGCTGTTCTCTGGTTGAATTTTTCTTTTTCCCCCACCCAACTGCTGTTGTGTTCTTAAAGTTGGTGGCTTTTGCTGTTGCCTGCCACTACTGTGAGTTTATGGAGTACTCAGTCCAGAGAGGAAAAACTGGTCAAACAGCTTCTGTGTTACATTTTTGTCTCAGGGTGTTGCTTTTGAAGGGCCTTTGAACTTGCTGGTATAAAAATACTACAACTGAGTGAATTTTTGCTTATCTTAATAGAGCTTCATTTGTGCCTGCTAGAGGGTGCTTCTTAAGCAATCTGAATTACAGAGCTACATGAGTATATTTTTTTGCACTTTATCTAACTGTTCATTGTTTCTTATCAGCACTGCACTGGTTGTATTTATTTGCTTATTAGTGTTGCATTTTTTTACTTATTTGTGTAACTATTACTGCACCATTTTTAATTATTTGTTTGACTGAATTATTTACTTTTTCTGTATCTCCATTTATATATTCACTGATCTCTGGTTGAATTTATCTTTTTCCCCCACCCAACTGCTGCTGTGTTCTTAAAGTTGGTGGCTTTTGCTGTTGCCTGCCCCTACTGTGAGTTTGTCGTGTACTCAGTCCAAAGAGGAAAAACTGGTCAAACAGCTTCTGTATTATCTGTTTGTCTCAAAGTGTGGCTTTAGAAGTTTTTTTTAATATGCTAGTATAAAAAAACTACAGTTGAGAGAATTTCTGCTTATCTTGCCTGAGCTCCATTTTTGCTTGATGGAGAGTGCTTCTTCAACAATCTAAATTACAGATCTATATAAATATATTTTTCTCACATTATCTAACTGTTCAGTGCTTCTTATCAGCACATAACTGGCTGTATTTATTTGCTTATCAGTACTGCATTCTTTTTATGAATTGTATTAACAGTTCTGCACTACTTTACTGCACAGTTTTTATTTATTTGTTTGACTGAATTTTTTACTTTTCTGTGTCTCCATTTATATATTTGCTGATCTCTTGTTGCTTAGTAGTGCTGAATTTTTGTTTGTTTGTGTAACAGTTCTGCACTAGTTTACTGCACTATATTTATTTATTTGTTTCTCTAAATTATTTACTTTTCTGTGTCCCCATATACCTTTGCTGATCTCTGGTTGCTTATCAGCACTGTATTTTTTATTGATTTGTGTAACAGTTCTGCACTAGTTTACTGCTCTGTTTTTTATTTATTTGTTTTACAGAATGATTTACTTTCTGTGTCTCCATATACATTTGCTGATTACTGGTTTCTTAAATAGTACTGCATTTTTTATTTATTTGTGTAACAGTTCTGCACTAGTTTATAATACTGTTTTCATTTATTTGTTTGACTGAATTATTTACTTTTCTGTGTCTCCATTTATATATGTGCTGATCTCTGGTTGAATTTTTCTTTTTCCCTCACCAAACTGTTGTTGTGTTCTTAAAGTTGGTAGCTTTTGCTGTTGTCTACCCCTATTGTGAGTTTATGGTGTACTCAGTTAAGAGAGGAAAAACTTGTCAAACAGCTACTGTGTTATCTAGTTGTCTCAGGGTGTGGATTTAGAAGGGCCTTTAAACTTGCTGGTATAAAAATATTACAATTTAGTGAATTTATGCTTATCTTACTAGAGCTCCATTTGTACCTGACGGAGAGTTCTTCTTAAAAAAATTGGAATTACAGAGCTACATAAGTATATTTTTCGTACTTTATCTAACAGTTCAGTATTTCTTATCAGCACTGCAATGGTTGTATTTATTTGCTTATCAGTACTGGATTGTTTTTCCTTATTTGTGTAACAGTTCTGCACTACTTTACTGTACTGTTTTCATTTATTTGTTTGACTGAATTATTTACTTTTCTGTGTCTCCATTTCTATACTTGTTGATCTCTTGTTGCTTTCAGTGCTGCATTTTTTATTCATTTGTATAACTGTTCTACACTAGTTTACTTCACTATTTTTTATTTGTTTGAATTATTTACTTTTCTTTGTCTCCATTTATATATTTGCTGATCTCTGGTTGCTTAATACTAGTGCATTGTTTTTAACTTACTTGTGTAATAGTTCAGCACTAGTTTACTGCAGTGTTTTTATTTTATTTGTTTGAATGAATTATGTACTTTTCTGTCTCCATTTATATATTCACTGAACTCTGTTTGAATTTATCTTTTTTCCCTACCCAACTGACTTTTACTGTTGCCTGCCCCTACTGTTTTTTGGTGTTCTTAGTCCAGAGAAGAAAAACTGATCAAACAGCTTCTGTGTTATCTGCTTGTCTCAGTGTGTTGCCTTAGAAGGGTCTTCATACTGGTATAAATATTTTACAACTGAGTGAATTTCTGCATATTTTGCTTGAGCTCCATCTGTGCCTGAAGGAGAGTGCTTCTTAAACAATCTGAATTAAAGATCTATATAAGTATAATTTTTTGTACATTATCTAAATGTCCAGTGCTTCTTATCAGCACAGCAATGGTTGTATTTATTTGCTTATCAGTACTGCATTGTATTTTACATATTTGTATAAATGTTCTGCACTACTTTACTGCACTGTTTTTATTTATTTTTTTGACGGAATTATTTTTTTTTTCTGTGTCTCCGTTTATATATTTGATGCTCTCTGGTTGCTTATCAGTACTGTATTTTTTTTAATTCATTTGTGTAACAGTTCTGCTCTGGTTTACTGCACTGTTTGTTTTTATTTGCTTGACTGATTTTTTTTTTTTTTTTACTTTTCTTTCTCTCCATTTATATATATTTGCCCATGTCTGGTTTCTTATCAGTACTACATTGTTTTTTATTTGTTTGTGTAACAGTTCTGCACTAGTTTATTGTACTGTTTTTATTTATTTTTTGACTGAATTATTTACTTTTCTTTGTCTCCATTTATATATTTGCTGATTTTTGGTTGATTATCAGTACTGCATTTTTTAATTTATTTATATAACAGTTCTGCACTTGTTTACTGAAATGTTTTTATTTACTTGTTTTACTGAATGATTTACTTTTTTGTGTCCTCATATATATTTGCAGATATCTGGTTGCTTATCAGTACTGCAGTTTTTTGTTTAACTGTTTGTTTGTGTAACAGTTCTGCACTGTTTTACTGCACTGTTTTTGTTTGTTTCACTATTTCTGTGACACCATTTATATATTTGCTGATCTCTGGTTGAATCCCCCCCACCAAACTACTATTGTGTTCTTAAAGTTGGTGGCTTTTGTTGTTGCCTGCCTCTACTGTGAGCATTTGGTGTATTCAGTCCAGACAGGAAAAACTTGTCAAACAGCTTCTGTGTTACCTGTTTGTCTCAGGATGTTGCTTTCAATGGGTCTTTTATCTTGCTGTGTAAAGATATTACAACTGATTGAATTTCTGCTTATCTTCCTAGAGCTCCTTTTGTGCCTGATGGAGAGTGCTTCTTTAGTAATCTGAATTAGAGAGCTACATACATTTATTTTTCACTTAATCTAACTGTTCAGTGTTTCTTATCAGCACTGCACTGGTTATATTTATTTGTTTTTAGTACTGCATTGTTTTTTACTTATTTGTTTAACAGTTCTGCACCAGTTTACTGTACTGTTTTTATTTATTTGTTTCAATGAATTGTTTACTTTTCTGTATCTCCATTTATATACTTGCTGATCTCTGTTTGCTTATCAGTACTGCATTCTTTTTATTTATTTGTGTAACAGTTCTGCACTAGTTTACTGCACCGTTTTTATTTATTTTTTGAGTGAATTATTTACTTTTCTGTGTCTCCATTTATAAATTTGCTGATCTCTGATTGCTTATCAGTACTGCATTGACTTTTATTAATTTGTGTAACAGTTCTGCAATAGTTTATTGCACTGTTTTTATTTATTTGTTTGACTAAATTATATACTTTTCTGTGTCTCCATTTACATACTTGCTGATCTCTGGTTGCATATCAATACTGTATTTTCTTTTATTTATTTGTGCAACACTTCTGAATTAGTTTGCTGCACTGTTTTTATTTTATTTGTTTGACTGAATTATTTACTTTTCTGTGTCTCCATTTATGTATTCACTGATCTCTGGTTGAATTTATCTTTTTCCCCACCCAAATGCTGCTGTGTTCTTAATGTTAGTGGCTTTTGTCTGCCCCTACTGTGAGTCTATGGTGTAGTCAGCCCAGAGAGGAAAAATGATCAAACAATTCTGTGTTATCTGCCTCAGGATGTGGCTTTAGAAGGATGTTTTAACTTCCTGGTATAAACATTTTACAACTGAGTGAATTTCTGCTTATCTTGCTTGTGCTCCATTTGTGCCTGATGGAGAGTGGTTCTTAAACAATCGGAATTAAAGATTTATATAAATATATATTTTGCACATGATCTAACCGTTCAGTGCTTTTTATCAGCACAACACTGGTTGTATTTATTTACTTATCAGTACTGCATTGTTTTTTATGTATTTGTATAACAGTTCTGCACTACATTACTGCACTGTTTTTATTTATTTGTTTGACTGAATTATTTACTTTTTTGTGTCTCCCTTTATATATTTGCTGATGTCTGGTTGCTTATCAATACTGCATTTTTTTTATTTATTTATGTAACAGTTCTACTCTAGTTTACTGCACTCTTTGTATTTATTTGTTTGAATGAATTTTTTACATTTCTGTGTCTCCATTTATATATTTGCTGATGATCTTTGGTTACTTACCAGTACTGCATTGTGTTTTTTTTTTTTTTATTATTTGTGTAACAATTCTGCATTTCTTTACTGCAGAGTTTTTGTTTATTTATTTGACTGAATTATTTACTTTTCTCTGTCTCCATTTATATATTTGCTGATCTCTGGTTACTTATCAGTACTGCATTGCTTTTTTAATTATTGGTGTAACAGTTCTACACTAGTTTACTGCACTGTTTTTATTTATTTGCTTGACTGAATTATTTACTTTTCTGTGACTCCATTTATATATTTGCTGATATCTGGTTGCTTATCAGTACTGCATTTTTTTTATTTATGTAACAGTTCTGCTCTAGCTTACTGCACTGTTTATATTTATTTGTTTGACTGATTTTTTTTTTTTTACTTTCCTGTGTCTCATTTATGTATTTGCTGATCTTTGGTTGCTTATCAGTATGGCATTTTCTTATTTATTTGTGTAACATTTCTGCTCTACTTTACTGCAGTCATTTTTTTTATTTGTTTGACTGAAGTTTTTACTTTTCTTGTCTACATTTATATATTTGCTGATCTCTGGTTGCTTATCAGTATTGGATTTTTTTTTGTTTATTTGTGTAACAGTTCTGCACTAGTTTACTGTTCTATTTTTGTTTATTTGTTTGTCTGATTTACTTTTCTGTGTCTCCATTCATAAATTTGCTGATATCTGGTTGAATTTTTCTTTCCCGTCCACTGAACTGCTGTTGTGTTCTTAAAGTTGGTGGCTGTTGCTGTTGCTTGCCCCTACTGTGATTTTATGGTTTACTTAGTCCAGTGAGGAAAAATTGGTCAAGCAGCTTCTGTGTTACCTGTTTTTCTCAGGGTGCTCCTTCCAAAGGGTTTTTTATCTTGCTGATATAAAAATATAACTATTTAGTGAATTTTTGCTTATCTTCCCAAAACTCTATTTGTTATTGATGGAGCATGCTTCTTAAGTAATCTAAATTAGAGAGCTACTTAAGTTTATTTTTTCACTTTATCTAACTGTTCAATGTTTCTTATCACCACTACACTGGTGGTTTTTATTTGCGTATCAGTACTGCATTGTTTTTTTACTTATTTGTGTAACAGTTCTGCACTATTACTTGCACAGTTTTTATTTATTTGATTGACTGAATTATTTACTTTTTTGTGTCTCCATTTTCATATTTGCTGATCTCTGGTTGCTTATCAGTACTGCATTGTTTTTTATTTATTTGTGTATCCATTCTACACTAGTTTGCTGCACTATTTTTATTTGCTTGAATTATTTGCTTTTCTTTGTCTCCATTTATAGCAACTGAAATGCATGCAGGGTCTCTACTGGGAACACATTTATTTACAACAAAGCATAGATAAGAAGAGACTACCCCGGGGACTTAGATTGAACAAAAGACCAATGTGGAAAAATATGGATGATTCACTTTCTAAGGAATGGGAAGATATTTTAGAGGATGCCAGCTACAAACTTATTCGCCTGCTAGTAAGGAACAACCTTAGTGTGCAGGAAGCTACAAAGGCTGACATCACATCTTTAAAAACAACATTGGAAAATGAAAACCACAATAACCTAGATGCTAAATTTGAGCTACTTAAAGAAAGAGTTAAAGGATATGAGCAGTTCATTAAAGAAAGAAAGATTAATAAAATGAAACAAGATCAACTGGACAAAGATGATCCTGGGAGACTTACTAGGAGGTACAATAATAATAATATCAACAACAACAGGAGAACCAACAACAGACAAGGTTTTAGTTATTACAGGGGATATAAGGGAAAATATAACCGTGCCAGCAGACCTCAATGGGATTTTCCCAGGGGAGATCCTCGCACAAAACCAGACAGGGGCACAATACAGGACCACCAAGAGACTGCCCCTCCAACATCTCATTCCTCACAATCCCAATCTCCTCTGGCTATCAACACTCCGCAGAAGCCTTTGACATCACAGAAGGATCAGGACAGGAACATAAGCCACAGCGGCAACCAGAACCGACAGAGAGTTCTACAGGACGAATTACAGGACTACCAGGACAACCAGGACCACAGACAATCCAGCTACCAGGAGCAGCAGCACCATCACAGAGACCAGTTTCTTCAGGAAGACCAATATCAACAGCACAGACATCAACCACCACACCAATACCAAAGCCAGCACCAGTACCAGAACAAGAACGACGACCACCACCAGAGCCCCAGAGCTTGTCCCTCTTACCCAGTCCCCCCATACCACAGTCACAGTGAGGAATACTACTACAACTCACCGAGATTCCAGAAAGCAGAGGAGGAATTCCAGAGGTCTCATACTCTATCCACAAACTCCCAGGGAGACAGGAGAACCAAACAGTGGACAGGGGTGAGGGAAATACAATACCTGGGCAATCCCGACTGGAACCCCGACTACAACCCAGGTCCCAGGCTCAGACAGAGGAAACAGCCAAAATAACAGGTACAATAACAACAACAACAGGTACCACAATAACAGGTGCTGCACTTATCTGGAACCACTCTGTTAAAACACTGACCGAAGAGGAAAAAAGTGTGCTGTCCAAAGGACTTACTTTTGTACCAAGCTGCAGGAGTGAGGTTGCTCAAGTACTGATAGACTTTAAAATGTTTGTGAGGAAGCTCAACTTAAGGGTACAGTTTCATGGCAAAAGTAATGACACTGAAAATAAGCCTATTGATGAAACTATAAAAAGGCCTAGCAGCTATTGTCCACCACTACATCAAACACTAGCTGTTTTCGAAGTGAAATGTGAGATGGATATCAGGAAACTGCTTAAAAAATCCCCAAAGAAAAAACTTTATAACTTAACACAGGGAGAAAGAAATGCATTGCTTGAGCTAGGCAATGATAAATCCAGGTGTGAAATGAAGGCAGACAAGGGAGGAGGTATACTTGTGACTGATACCACTAGCTACAACCAAAAGATAGAGAACATGCTGGAGGATAACAGATTTTATGAGTTATTTGCCATGGATGACATAAAAAGAGCATATGATTTATGGAACACTAATCTCACCACATTATGAGAAGAAAAACTTATCACTGAAAATCTTTATAATTATTTATGGAGCCCATGCCCACATTTACCTTACTTTTTTGGAATACCAAAGCCACACAAGAACAGAGAAGACCCACCTTATAGACCGGTGGTAGCAAGTGGAGGTTCCCTTACTGAAGCCACAGCCATTTACCTTGATTACTTGCTGAAACCTCTAGCAGAAAAGAATAAGTCATACATAAGAGATTCAATGGATTTTTTGAAGAAAATAAAAAACATTACAGTGGAAGCTGACAGTATTTTGGTAACTATTGATGTGGAATCATTGTACACAGTGCTCCCTCACAATTACTGTATAACAGCAGCTATGGAGTCTTTTAAGAAACATAATCAGGGTACACAGGCACAACTGCAAAAGTTAAGCAAGCTCATTAATCTTGTACCGGACTTCAATTTCTTTACTTTCAATGGCAAACACTACAAACAAAAAACTGGTATAGCAATGGGGGCTGCCATGGCTCCCAGCATAGCTAACATAGCCCTGGGCAAATGGGAGGAGGACTTTGTGTTAAACAACATAGACTACATGCAGCATATCACATGCTATTTACATTTTATTGACAATGCCTTTATTGTGTGGGAAGGTGACACCTTGCAGCTTGGAGATTTTATCACTTACATCAATCAAACAACCCCCTTCCTGAAGTTTACCTCTTCCCATAGCTGTACTTCAACCACTCTCTTAGATATGCAGATTTCCAAGGACACCAACAACAACAGAATCGCCACTGATCTATTCAGAAAACCAGCAAGGGTTAACTTATTACTCCACAGTAAAAGTCTACATCCTACAAAAACCAAGTATAATGTAGTGAAATCTCAAGGCTATAGATTAGCTCGAATTAGCACAGAGATGGAACCATTTTTGAGAAACCTGAACAACTTAGAGAATGATTTTCTAGTGAGATGCTATGATACTCAGATGTTAAAAAACATCCTGGAACCCATTATAGAACTGAAAAGGACTAAAGCACCTTCACTCAACCTCCCCAGTAGAAAAATGTTAAGTAATCCCACAGAGAATAACAAATGCAAAAATAGCTGCATCCTGACATACACTTTGGATTATCACAGTATCAAAAATATTATTGAAGAAAACTGGGACATTGTCACAGGAAACCCTTTTCTGATTAACATCTTAGGTGAAGCCCCATCATTTGTTTATAGGAAGGCCAGGAATATTAGAAGTTTTGTTTAATTTAAACCTAGACCATGTGAGAAAAGCACTAAAAGATGTGAAACTAATTGTACATTTTGTATATTTATACAGCAAGGTGATAGTTTTTATTGCCCTTATTTAAAGAAGATCATTAAAACCAGTGTAGGGGGTGACTCTAACACTAAAAAAGTAATTTACAGGGCACAGTGCAATGAATGTGATGCATTCTATGTGGGCAAGACTGTAAATAAACTCAAGCGAAGGATTTCATGTCATCTGTCAGAAATCCGCTCTGGATGTAAAAATAATGCACTAGCCAAACACCCTTCTCTTCATAAAAGACACACAGGTTTTAAGTTCCAGAGCCTGGATCACATAGACATGGGTGATCTTGAAGGAGACATCCCGAATATTCTGGAGGAACATAAACTCATGTGGCAATTAAAGCTGAACTCTTTTAGAAAGCCTGGACTAAACTACTACTGTTCAATTAAAAGTGCACTGGAACTTAGAAAATTGCCACATTGTTTACATGACTAATTGTATTTTATTTTATTTTTTTCTACAAGTTGGTTTTAAATACCATTTTAAATAATTTGAAATTTAAGTGTATATTTTGTTTCCATCATCATATATATATATATATATATATTTTTTTTTTTATTTTATTTTTTATTTTTTTTTTTTCTGGTTCTCTTTTTTCCACTTTATTCAAAATGATGGTAATAACAATACTAACTAATTATACAATTATATAGGTTTTTAGGGTTCTTGTACACAGACCTGAAGAAGTCTAGAAGGACAAAAGCGATCTTTGTTAACAATTAGGTTATGAAAATAGAAACTGATTTTTACATGCAAAATGTATATGTATATATTTATATATAATTTTTGATCGCAAAATGAACTAAGGTTGATATATTTCCAGCCACGTAGTATATTGCCTTGTATAAAATCACAGACTTAATAATCTACTTAATAATTTGGTTAAATAAGATGTACCATTAAAGTACATTAGGGCTATATATTATTATGACAGCTATTGGATAGGGCAGGACCAGCTTGAATGTCACACTGATGGGGGAAGGGATGTGAATTTAACATGTGTACCAATAACACTTTGTTTTACAGCACAATAAACCACTCCCATGCCTGATAAAAAGTATATATATATTTAGAAAGCTTGTGAGGAAATTATTACTCTATTTTTGTTTTACTTGGATCGCTTGTCTGTGTACTTAATAAAGGATTTTCGACTGGAAACAGACTGCCTGCCTTGCTTGGATTACTTTCGAATACTTAGTATTGCTGTAGAATTATATATTTTCTATTATTACCTTTTGACTTGACGAGTTTACGTTCGCTACTTCTGCTACTATTGTCTGATCTGTTTAATATACAGTGATTAACTAGAAATAAATGGACTGAAAATCGTCCACACAGAGAAGTTTCTTACACTGTTTCATTTATATATTTGCTGATCTCTATCTGCGTATCAGTACTGCATTTTTATTTATTTTTGTAAAATGTCTGCACTAGTCTACTGCACTGTTTTTATTTATTTGTTTGACTGAATTATTTACTTTTCTATGTCTCCATGTAAATATTTGCTGAGCTCTGGTTACTTATCAGTACAGCATTTCATAATAGAGCACTATTTTTGGATTATTCAGTTATTCATCCAGAAAAAAAAAACATTTACACACATGCTCATACTCTGGAATAAGCTTCCCATTCATGTCAAGCAGAGCACATCACTGGCCTCTTCAAGAGAAATCTTAATGAGTGGATGGGTAACAGAAAGTTCACTCCAGGGATCATTCCAGTTGCCCTACTGTATATGGGCACTGTGAACTAACATCGGGCGGCATGGTGTTTGGACAATTTTTTTTTTTTTGGGCTAGGCTTGTAAGGACTCTAGGGTCATTAGCCTAGTATACTCCTATGAACATATGAACCAATCTGCAGTAGTTTACTGCACTATTTGTATTTATTTGCTTGAATTATTTACTTTACTTTGTCTCCATTTATGTATTTGCTGATCTTGGGCTGCTTATCAGTAGTGCATTTTATTTATTTATTTGTGTAACACTTCTGCACTAGTTTACTGCACTGTTTTTTATTTATTTGTTTGACTAAATTATTTACTTTTCTGTGTCTCCATTTATATATTTCCTGATCTCTGGGTGAAGTTTTCTTTTTCTCCCCACTGAACTGCTGTTGCATTTTTAAGTTGGTTGCTTTTGCTTTTGCATGCCCACTCCTGTGAGTTTATGGTGTACTCAGTCCAGAGAGGAAAAACTGGTCAAACAGCTTCTGTATTACCTGTTTTTCTTGGGGTGTTGCTTTAGAAGGGTCTTTTATCATGCTGGTAAAGAAATATTACAACTGAGTGAATTTCTGTTTATCTTCCTAGAGCTCCATTTATACGTGATGGAGAGTGCTTCTTAAGTAATCTGAATTAGAGAGCTACATAAGTTTATTTTTTCACTTTCTGTAACTGTTCTTATCAGCACAGCATTTGTATTTATTTGCTTTTCAGTACTGCATTTTTTTTTTATTTTTGTAAAACTTCTGCACTAGTTTACTACACTGTTTTTATCTATTTGTTTGACTGAAATATTGACTTTTCTATGTCTCCATGTATATATTTGCTAAGCTCTGGTTGCTTATCAGTACTGCATTGTTTTTTGTTTATTTGTGTAACAGTTCTGCACTAGTTTACTGCACTGTTTTTATTTATTTGTTTCACTGAATTGTTTACATTTCTGTGTCTCCATTTATATATTTGCTGATCTCTGGTTGAATTTTTATTTTTTCCTCACTGAACTCCTGTTCTGTTCTTAAAGTTGGCGGCTTTTGCCTAACACTACAGTGAGTTTATGGTGTACTCAGTCCATAGAGGAAAAGCTGGTCAAACAGCTTCTGTGTTATCTGTTTGTTTCAGGGTGTTGCTTTTGAAGGGCCTTTTATCTTGCTGCTATAAAAATATTACAATTGAGCAAATTTCTGCTTATCTTCCTAGAGCTCCATTTGTGCCTGATGGAGAGTGCTTCTTAAGCAATCTGAATTACAGGGCTACATAAGTATATTTTTTGCACATTATCTAACTGTTCAGTGATTCTTATCAGCACTTCACTGGTTGTATTTATTTGCTTATCAGTACTGCATTGTTTTTTACTTATTTTTATAACAGTTCTGCACTACTACTGCACCATTTTTATTTATTTGATTGACTGAATTATTTACTTGTCTGTGTCTCCATTTTTATATTTGCTGATCTCTGATTGCTTATTACTACTGCATTGTTTTTTGTTTATTTGTGTAACAGTTCTGCACTAGTTTACTGCACTGTTTTTATTTATTTGTTTCACTGAATTGTTTACATTTCTGTGTCTCCATTTATATATTTGCTGATCTCTGGTTGAATTTTTATTTTTTCCTCACTGAACTCCTGTTCTGTTCTTAAAGTTGGCGGCTTTTGCCTAACACTACAGTAAGTTTATGGTGTACTCAGTCCATAGAGGAAAAGCTGGTCAAACAGCTTCTGTGTTATCTGTTTGTTTCAGGGTGTTGCTTTTGAAGGGCCTTTTATCTTGCTGCTATAAAAATATTACAATTGAGCAAATTTCTGCTTATCTTCCTAGAGCTCCATTTGTGCCTGATGGAGAGTGCTTCTTAAGCAATCTGAATTACAGGGCTACATAAGTATATTTTTTGCACATTATCTAACTGTTCAGTGATTCTTATCAGCACTTCACTGGTTGTATTTATTTGCTTATCAGTACTGCATTGTTTTTTACTTATTTTTATAACAGTTCTGCACTACTACTGCACCATTTTTATTTATTTGATTGACTGAATTATTTACTTGTCTGTGTCTCCATTTTTATATTTGCTGATCTCTGATTGCTTATTACTACTGCATTGTTTTTATTTACTTGTGTAACAGTTCAGCTCTAGTTTACTGCACTGTTTTTATTTTATTTGTTTGACTGAATTATTTACTTTTCTGTGTCTTCATTTACATATTTGCTGATCTCTGGTTGAATTTATCTTTTTCTCCCATAGAAATGCTGTTGTGTTCTTAAAGTTGGTGGCTTTTGGTGTTGCCTGTCTCTACTGTGAGTCTGGTGTGTTCTCAGTCCAGAGAGGCAAAACTTGTCAAACAGCTTCTGTGTTATCTATTTGTCTCAGCATGTGTCTTTAGAAAGATGTTTTAACTTGCTGGTATAAAAATTTTACAATTGAGTGAATTTCTGCTTATCTTGCTTGTGCTCCATTTGTGCGTGAAGGAGAGTGGTTCTTTAACAATCTGAATTACAGACTTACATAAGTATATTTTTCAATATTATCTAACTGTTCAGTGCTTGTTATCAGTACAGAACTGGTTATATTTATTTGCTTAGCAGTACTGCATTGTTTTTTATGTATTTGTATAACACTTCTGCTCTACTTTACTGTACTGTTTTTATTTATTTGTTGCTTATCAGTACTGCATTATTAATTATCGGTGTAACAGTTCTGTACTAGTTTACTGCACTGTTTGTATTTATTTGTTTGACTGAATTATTTATTTTTCTGTGTTTCCATTTATATATTTGCTGATATCTGGTTGTTTATCAGTACTTCATTTTTTTTTTATTTATGTAACAGTTTTGCTGTAGTTTACTACGCTGTTTGTATTTATTTGTTTTACTGAATTTTTTACTTTTTGTCTCTCTATTTATATATTTCCTGATCTCTAGTTGAATCCCCCAATACTGAACTGCTGTTGCATTCTTAAAGTTGGTGGCTTTTGCTGTTGCCTGGCCACTGTTTTGAGTTTATGGTGTACTCAGTCCAGAGAGGAAAAACTGGTCAAACAGCTTATGTGTTACCTATTTTTCTTGGGTCTATATTACATAGTTGAATTATGACAACGTCAAACGTAATATGGTCAAAACCATAAGTTTGAAGTTGTCATACTTCGATTGGGGAAAAAACAAAAGAAAAAGAAAATGAACATACCTGAGGGTTGTAAACAGGGGTAAAGCCCCCCTGCACCCCCCACGTGGAGAGCTGCACCCCCCACACCCCCTGCTTTTTAAATATACCAACTCCAAGGTCGCGCTACAGTGCAGAAAACTTATTTGTTTAACAGTTCTGCACTATTACTGCTCTGTTTTTATTTATTTGTAACTTTTGAACTTTGACAGCAACAGTTCATACAAAATCAAATTGTTAAATTCAACAAATTCAAAGTCCCATGAATGTTATCTATGAGTTTTTTTTTCATTAGAACATACCTGATATTATTTCCATACCAGATATGCAGCATTGCCTTAAACAGGGGTAATATTGTAGCTAATCTTATTGCAAGTTGCAGTGAACTCCTCTTCTTACCTGCCCTGGACTTAATTTGAGACTTAGTGACAGATATCTCAACAAGGAAATTGCTATCCTGGGTATCCTTTTCACTAGATGAAAAGTCGACACCTACAGTGGATGCCAGAATCTTATCTTTAAATCATTTGTAAATTAAGATAACATCACCTCTAAGGTCATGTACCTTATAGACAATAGGCTCAAAACTTTGAACATTTTAGTACAGTAAATATAAAATACATTAGTCAGATAAAGAGTACAGGTTCCTTGATCCTTTTTAACCTCTTCAAGGATGTAATACTGTAAATGCATACCTGTCCACAATATTCAGTATATGGCATTATCAAAGAATATAGAGGAGGCCCAACACCTTTTTATATCTACTGTATTCAGACTAGAGAATAGAGAATATCACTCATCACACAACATATAACAGCCAGTGTGAGTTTTTCAAACCTAAATTGGTCATCAGTATATGTACATATGTCTTTTGTTAGCTATACTTCTTCATGCGATTCTTGATTTAATAAGTAAGAATAACAGTTACTACCAACACCAAAATAATGTGCTGCACATGTTGACATATTAAAAGATACAGGTTACTGTCAGATCAGCAACAAAAAACATACAAGTCGTTGGTTTAAAAAACATCTTAGAGGCATCAATTGCTAATGAAAACTAACGTTCTATGTTATATTTGTTTGTGGGAAAGGATAATATACTTTACAAAAATGATTACCATTCAGCAGGAGTGTCCAGATCAAAAGATGTGAAATCCACACTTCCCCCATCTCTGTTAAAGAAAGAAGTAAGCAAGTAAGTAAGAAATGAAACAAAGAAACAGACAAATAAATAAATATTCCAATACACTTTGTAGTAAATAATGATTAAGAATTGCATTATATCTGATAACTTAAACTGAAACATTATGAAGTGCAATGCTTCCATGTTGACAATATTTCTAAATTATTTGCAAAAATGACTTACTCTGAAATGAAGAAACAGACAAGGCAAATAAATAAGGGCTGTCAGAGGCCAGCTGACAGGAACAATTTAAGCAGAAGGGTTGACAACTCTAAATACATCATATGAGCCTTATCAGCAGATAACATTATGTGTCCTTAAGGGGTAATTAACCAAAAAGGGTATAGATAGCTATTGTGCATTAATTGCACTTTGTTCTTTTTTTTACTTTAATTTGTTTATTAATTTGTTTGTTTATTAGTTCTAGTAGCAAATGATTGGAAAACTTTACAAAATTGGATAGAAAATAGATTAAGTTTGGTAAAAAACTGAACGAGTTCTAAAAAATAGTATATTAAATGAAGCATGTTTCATGCTGAAGTTATGTCTGGCCTACATGCATTATACTGAATCAAAATTCAAAACAGTTTGCAGATGGGTAATCTACTGGTAGACAAAAAGTGAACACTTGAGATCCAACTGCCTGAGATTTAACCAGTTGATGAGCAGAGTTTCATATAAATCACTGTCGGAGAGTTGTAAGTGAAGTGTTTCACTTTTGGGGGGAATTTTCCCCATTTTCAAATAGGTGCAACTGAGAAATTAATACATATAAGTTTGTTAGTGTGGGGGGTTTGCCCACTACATTTGCGGATGCAGTGGGCCTTACTGTCCTGTAAATAACACTTAAAAATTGTTTTTTGACAAGTTTTTTAGCAAAGGCAATTCAAAGATTCCAATCTTCAGTGCATTTACTTTTGTCCACTCATAGTGAGGGCTTTCAGACATTAGTTTTATCAGCATACCAAAGTAATTTCCACTTGAGGTAAAAGACATGCCATGCCGATATAGGCATCTGCATAAGGAAAACAACCCTGAAACATTATTAATTTCTTGTTATCAAGTCTAATAAAAAGATGCTAGCAGGAAAAAAGTAACTCTTTTGTTTAACAGTAAAAATTCACTATAGAATGGGAACTGTGAATTTATAGTAACCATTTTATCTCAACAATTTAGATCAGTTGCAAAATCTATTGAAGTCTGTGTTTTCACTAAATCATATTATTTATTCTCCATAAAAATATCCAACAAACTTAACAGGACCATTTGTAAGTAACAGAAATGATTAAATAAGAAGTAAAGGCTTTCATAGCTGGAAAACTGGAGACATTTCAGACTGCTTAGCCATGACAATTTTACCCTGGTAATTAGGTACAATTGTTTCTCTAGATGCTGACAAATTTGTTTCTCCAATCTAATGGAAAAGAGTGATAGTTCCTTTTTGAATAAAAAATGTCATAGGTTACATACAATAAAAATAAAATAAAAAAATAAAGAAAATAAAAAAAAAATAAAGATTATCAGAAATAAAATGCAGCAGAGTAGCCACGGTGGTGCAGAGGTAGCGTTGTCGCCTCACAGCAAGAGGTTCTTCTGTTTGATTCTCGGCTGGAGCGCCTTCTTTGTGGAGTCTACATGTCCTCCCCGTGGTTGAATGGTGTTCAAAAGACATGTGTGAATGGGTGTGCCTTTGTTGAAGGTTGGGCATCAGACTGGCACTTCAGCACTGTAAAAATCTGCTGCCAATCATTAGCAGATCAGAGTTCTACTCTGGCGACCCCTAACTGGGAAAAGAAGAAACAGAATGCAGCAGAAGAGAACTCCAAACAAGAAACTGAAATCCTTCTTTTACAAGCTGCTTCCAACAGGTGTATACCTTCTGGATGACCAGTGGTAATGAACCCCTGGCTCTTATCATATTAATTATCCATACTCTGTGGTCATCAGTGACAGTAAAAAGCACTTTATTCATATGGGAAAAGACAACCAAATCAACTGCCCAAATCTGGGTAGGTGCCAGAAGTGGTTAAGACAGAGTCTGACATTTAACTTTCTCTTTAGGATGTGTTGTTCTGCTTGTCTTTGATCTTTTGTCCATGGCAACTCACAGTATACAAAAACTATGCTCGAATATGGCCAGAGGAATGAGTATTCTGTCTGTTGAAGTGGCTTCCTACTACTGCTCACGGTAAAATGGATATAAATGGCTGAGTGCAGCTCCCTGAGTTGGACTGTCTGATCACTGTTCCTTATAGCACTGGTTTCTCTGTATGTGTTGGTTGTGATTTCCTTTTTTTCCTCATTTATTTTGGGGGAGGGGGTTGGGCAGCAATGCAGGAGGTGTATATTAGAAAGGGGACTATGGGGGTATAATGACTTAGATGAGGGTAGAGGTGGCTTGCTCCCATGTACATTATGATTTAAAAAATGTCTCAAAATCTTGAAATGTCTGCCAGCTGTGTTTGTCTGGTTGAGCCATCATGGATTAGCTCTTCTATTAGATGCAGTGAAAGCTCTTGAAATCCACTTAAGAAAATAATAGAACAAGGCACCAAGAAGGATAGAATGCAATGTTATGCTTAATGAGGAAAGAACTATAATGTATTTATTTTGGTTCACACCTCAGCTCAGTAAGACTTTTTTTTACCCTACTTATAGCAATATTTTAAAGGCAGAAAAGGGCAAATTGCCTTACTCTACTAGCAAGACAAAAACATCCTTCCAGATTACCACCATTGCTTTACTCTTCCTTGTAATTCCATTTCTGACATCTAGCTCATTTCAACTTTTTTTATAATATTTGTTAATTTATTTATTGATATTTTTATTGCATTTGTTTATTGGGATAGGCAGTATGGACATAACGAGAGAACTTGACAAGTATTTAACAAACATTACACATAGTATAAAAATTGTAAGACTAAACACATCAGTTAATAACATGTTTGTACATGTTAAGATCAAAGTCAGATAGTATTCTGATTACATTTTACATGGCAGAGGGTTTATAGCAGCAGAGAGTAGCTAAATCTACTTGTTTACTATGTAAGCAGATCATAGTCAGAGTAAAAGTGAAGATAAATCTTATCTTGAGTGGTAAAGGGAGACTATTAGCCAAACATTAAATTCAGCTATAGGATTTCTTACAACTGCCTTAAATCCCAACTACGGTTAAGTACAGTAGAAAACTACTCCTTTACATTAGTGCTTCCCAATCCTTGTTATTATGTCTTATAATAAATAAGGAAAGTATATTAGGAACAGCTGCAAAACAACCATGTGCCAAGTCAGTTTTTATAGCCTCCTCCTGTGCAAGGGCTACGTACTTAGACGTAATGCTCACTATAACCAGTGTAAATTGAAAGGGTCATCTTACTGAATCTAGGTGGTAAGCACACCCTGTCCCCATGGATATAAAGTAATAGTCGCATATGACTTCATGATTCTCACTCAGTCATGATGGAAATAAATATTAGCAACAACTTTATGTGTAACTCAGTCAGAATTTTAAAGGTGACTTTTATTATAAAAACAGACACTTTCAGTAAGATGACCTCTCATTACTCCTCACTGCGTATTGCATACCTCTCAACTTCTTAGAGTAAGAAATCTGGACAAAGCCATAAATAAAAGTGGGACAAAGGCCCAAAAATAGGGATATTGTTTTAAATATTTCTCTTACAAACTTAGAAAGCTGATAGAATAACAGGTTGCGCATTAGCATGAATTTTCTGAAGGATATGAAGTCTGTAACTCAAATGTCCATCATTGTTTTCTAACTTCATTCTTCAATGATTTGCACTAATTTGCCAGAAAAAACACAATTTTATGAAAAAGAGACCAAAAATATGTAGCAAAAATCTGGACAGTCTGTAAAAATCTGTACAGTTGATAGGTATGTGTTAGAGACATTGAGCCAGCCCAAGATTTCCTCATACAGCTAACTTCAAAAACTGTCTGCTTTCACTAATAGATGATGCAACATTATAGTAACAGCTGTAAGTAAGATTAGGCTGAGTAATAAATGAGTCATGATTAAAGCATGGATAATCCAGCATCAGTGAATTTCCTAGGAATTTGTGAATCTTGGTTGAAATAGGAGCCATGTATGTCAGTACTATCAGTGTATATATTTCTCTGATAACTGATCAAATTAAATAACAGGTGGAGTAGTTCTGTCTGTGGTCAAAACTATAAAAAAATAAAAAAAAATACTGTCCATTCGGTCAACACTGTAAGTCAGAAGCAATACCAGAGACAATATTGCCCCCCTACCACTTATATCTATAAAATTAGCAAAAGCAATAAAAATGCCATTTGTAACACAGGACTCAACATCCCTGTCTCAAATACATAAATACATCTGTCATTGTTACGGGAAGATATCTTTTTGGGTGAACTTACATATCAATGGTATGAGCCCAACAATGTCTAACTGGCAAAGAATTCTAGACAATTTTTGTCTGACAAGATCAGTAAAGAGGTCCACCAGCCCAAATCCACAGTCTAATACCAGCATTGTAATTGAAATGATAAAAACAAGTATCTCCACTGACTATCTTAATATGTGGTCTCTAACTTATTATGAGTAATTGTTACCCTGAATGACACAGATTATCTCTAAAAAGCTCCTGAAGTAGCATCATTGCCTACATCATTGCAATCAATGCCAGAGACAATGGAAATTCTGTCTTTACTGAACAACATTTTAATGACTACACCTGCTTCCTAACAAACAGCCATCACCACCCTCTCCTGTTTCTGAAAATTCTACTTCACATTCAGGATAAACTATTCCAGTAAGGAAGGTTAAGTTTCAAAAGTAAACAGTGCTGCAGAATTAACAGTGACATCTGAGAAAAATGAAGGTAAAGCACAAATCCTGACAAACATGAAAAACTGATCTAAGAAATACATAAACACTCCAAATTTTCCCAAGCCCCTTAAAAAAGTGGACACTAGTGGACATCCCAGGTACCAAAAGAAATATCTGATAAAAGGGCAACTAGTATGGGCAACTAGAATGAGTACTTGGGAGGCTTATTTCCAGACTGAATGTCTGATTTTGAAGAATATGTTCTAAAAAATGGGATATCCACTTACACTCATTAAAGAGCGTATAGATGAAGTTAAGAATAAAAGAATGAGTGGTCATTTTTTACCAGTTTTAGGTACATCCAGGCAATCCAACCTTACCTAATCCATGCCCAGACAGGTCACCTATAGAGTCTGTCAGCACCTTCAACACCTGTTTTATTAAATCAATATCCAAGCTATTTAACCCCAATGCCTCAAACACCAGTACTTCTAACCTCCCTGAACCATCAACTATTAACTGTGATAACACTTTGTACCTCACATTCCTACTACCTATATCAAAACTCTACTCTCTAAGCTAAAACCATGCTCAGTATCTGCTGACAATATCCCTTCATATTTTCTCCCGATTGTAGCTGATTCTCTTGCTCTGCCTGTAACTAGCCTTAAAAATTTCTCCATCTCTGAATACAAAGTTCCATCAGTCTGGAAACAATTCTACACTCTTCCTATTCACAAAGGAGGTAACTCTTCAGAAATCAAATCTCTAATTTTAGACCTATTGCTATTCTCTCCCATCTCCAGAATTCTTGAGAAATGCATACATAAACAAATTATGCATTATCTCATTCAGGAAAAACAGCTTCTGACACAAGCATAGTGCCACCACAGCTCTACTATCCTTTCTCAGCACTATTTCTCTTGCCAAAGATAATCACAAACTTATATCTTGTCAATTCCTTGACACTGTCTCTCAATCTCTGCTACTAAACAAACTAACACACTTCAACTTCTCCCTGATACAGTTGCATGGTGCTCTAGCTGCCTCACTGACAGACTGCATTCGGTGAGATGGCACTCTGCACTATCATCTCCCCTTCCAGTAAAAATGGGTGTTCCCCCAAGGATCCATTCTTGGGCCATTACTTTTTAGTATCTTTACCAACTTACTCCACTCCTCTGTCTACCATTGTCCAATATGCACATGACTGTACAGTCATCACTGTTGCTAACTCACCCTCAGAACTCCTATCAGCTGCTCAGTCTTCCTTTAACTCAGTTGAGACATGGCTTTCAAATAACCAGCTCATCCTCAATCCCAAAACAACAAAACTGCTACTTTTTCTTCCAAAAACCATGAACCATATCAAATTCACCTTCTCCATAATGTCCCTAAACAATTCTCCCATTGAAGTCGAACCTAGCACTAAACTACTTGGCATCACCATCGATGATCAACTAAACTTTGATCTACACATAAATAATTGCATCAGAAAAAAACATCAGAAGCTAGGACTCCTGTATAGAAATAAGAAATCCCTCACCACTGAAGCTAGAATTACTCTTTCACATGCGTACCTTCTACCCTCCTTAACATACTGTTCCCAAATACTCATAAATATCAACTCCTCCCTACTTACCAAACTAGATCCAACCTATCACAGGATAGCTACATTCGCAGCTCAACAAACCTACAAATCCCACCACTGTGTCTCCCTAAAATATCTTGAGCTTGAGCTGCCTCACCTGCTTCTTCAATCTCAGCTTCAAATCATACACTTCATTCTATATCAGCCAGCTTTCTGTCCAAATGTATCATCCCTCATCTCCCACTACTCCCCAACAAGACATCTCAGAAGCTCATCCCAAGATCTACTAAAAGTTTACAAACCCAAGTCACATACTAGTTGCAACTTATATAGTTACCACCCCTCTATTGCATGGAACAATCTCCCACTACAAATTAGGACCCATAAACACCCCAAACAATTTAAGTCAGCCACTAGAAAGTACTTTAATAGGCATAGGATCTGCCACTGTACACACCCTCCCTGACCACAACCATCTTACATAATAACCATCTTTGTCCAATACTTCTTACTATCATCCCCTCAATCATCCTATCTCTGCTGACCTAACTGCTCTAGTCCTTCTCCCCTAACTGTGTCATATTTACTTTCTTACTTCCATATCTATAAATACCTCTAAAGTTACTGTAATTGTTTATGTAATATGTAATAGATAGGATAAACAGCTTACTCCCTATGCTTTTGATGTAATTTCCTTAGCCTTGTTGTTATCAGCTATTCTGCTCATAGACTTGTTATTTACTATGCTAATGTTGTTATCTGCCTTTTGCTTTTATTTTAAACTTTTTGTAACTACTGTAATTGAATTGAAACTACCATGACAGTTCTATGCAATTTTAAATTGTTTGTACTACTTGGAGCTTTTTTACCCGGGCCTCTGCTGAAAAAGGGCTTTAGCTCAGTCGGACATTCCCGGTCGACAAATGTAAAATAAAATAAAATAAATAAATAATAATAATAAAATATATTCTTGCCAGTTTATGGACGGATAGTTGAAGTCAATTGTAACACTGGTATTTCGTTCAACTGATAACTTCTGTAATTGGTTATGATATTCTGCATGGTCTGATATGTTCAAAGATGGGAATCTAATCAGATGAAATGTGATAATTAGAATGCAGTTTAGACTTCCACCATTTATGGCTTTGTATCATGCAAATCTGGTGACTGACAACAGGATTACAAATAAACACAGATACCCTCTCTCAGTTGGCAGTGGATCTGAATACATGATAGGCGTTGTATCCAGGGATGCAGGAGTGCTGCCAACTACAATGAGCATTGTATCTAGGGATGCAAGAATGGTACCAACTGCAATGAGCATTGTATGCAGGGAAGCAGGAGTGCTACCAACTACAATGGGCATTGTGTCCAGGATTGCAGGCATGCTACCAATTTCAATGGAACCAATTTTCTGTAATTACACAAAAACTAACGTCTTCTAGGTTAAGGACGGCATCAAGCTCAGAGAATCTGCTGTTTGGGTTTCTGCCATTTAGCAGCAATACCTTGATATTATGCAAAATGGAATTTAAATATGTTGGGATGTTTATCAGGTAATCTCTGCCTAAGAAAAGCAGTATGGAGGTAGCAAAACTTTTAGCCAATATTCAAAACAGCATGGTGAATACTGCATTTCCTGTGTTGCACTTAATTTAAAATAGTTTTTTTCTCTAAAAACTGAATTTTACATGATTTTGGCCTAGCACTCAAGTGTGGGGTCATTTATTGCACTGTTGTGATTATTTTGCTGCTTGTGTATCTCTGCTACCTTTAAACTACAGCAAAGAGAAAAAAAAATCTTGCTTTTTTTCCACTTTCTGAAAGTTAAGAAAGTTCAGTTACAGATTTGCTGTTCTGAACTGTTTGGAAGTTTCTAGAAGGCCAGTGCTTGCTTGGGCTAAAGGGAAGTCTCTGTGTTCACCAGTGGGAGTGGTTAACACTGAGCAGCCTGCCTGTCCCTGGAGGAGTGGTTACTACCTAGAAGCTGTAGTTTTATTGGCCATTTTGGGTCAATTCTAAACTCCTTGATCTGTCTCTCTTAAAACCCAGCTGCCTCGTGGTTTTGGCATCTTTTCAGGCTTGCTAGTTGTTGCTGAAGCACCTAACAAGGGGAGAAAATGCTGAGAGAAGAAAATTAGCCACTTTTGTGATTTTAAGTATTTTCTTCTGATTTTTTGTAAAGTTTTACTGCTTTGCCATCTATTTTATGGCATTTTCCGGCTTGCTAAAGTTTATAACAGTAACAGTACTTGGAACACACCTAGAGCCTGTTTACTGCATTTCCTGTGTTGCACTTAATTTAAAATCGTTTTTTTCTCTACAAACTGCATTTTATCTGATTTTGGCCTAGCACTCAAGTGCGGGGTCATTTATTGCACTGTTGTGATTATTTTGCTGCTTGTGTATCTCTGCTACCTTTAAACTACAACAAAAAGAAAAAAAAAATCTTGTTTTTTTCCCACTTTCTGAAAGTTAAGATAGTTCAGTTACAGATTTGCTGTTCTGAACTGTTTGGAAGTTTCTAGAAGGCCAGTGCTTGCTTGGGCTAAAGGGAAGTCTCTGTGTTCACCAGTGGGAGTGGTTAACACTGAACAGCCTGCCTGTCCCTGGAGGAGTGGTTACTACCTAGAAGCTGTAGTTTTACTGGCCATTTTGGGTCAATTCTAAACTCCTTGATCTGTCTCTCTTAAAACCCGGCTGCCTCATGGTTTTGGCATTTTTTTCAGGCTTGCTAGTTGTTGCTGAAGCACCTACCAAGGGGAGAAAACACTGAGAGAAGAAAAGAAGCCACTTTTGTGATTTTAACTATTTTCTTCTGATTTTTTGTTAAGTTTTACTGTTTTGCCGCCTATTTTTTGGCATTTTCCGGCTTGCTAAAGTTTATATCTGTAACAGTAACAGTACTTGGAACACATCTAGAGCCTGTTTACTGCATTTCCTGTGTTGCACTTAATTTAAAATTGTTTCTTTCTCTAAAAACTGCATTTTACCTGATTTTGGCCCAGCACTCAAGTGTGGGGTCATTTATTGCACTGTTGTGATTATTTTGCTGCTTGTGTATCTCTGCTACCTTTAAACTACAAAAAAAAAAAAAAAAAAAAAATATATTGCTTTTTTCCCAGTTTCTGAAAGTTAAGAAAGTTCATTTACAGATTTGCTGTTCTGAACTGTTTGGAAGTTTCTAGAAGGCCAGTGCTTGCTTGGGCTAAAGGGAAGTCTCTGTGTTCACCGGTGGGAGTGGTTAACACTGAGCAGCCTGCCTGTCCCTGGAGGAGTGGTTACTGCCTAGAAGCTGTAGTTTTGTTTGCCATTTTGGGTCAATTCTAAACTCCTTGATCTCTCTCTCTTAAAACCCTACAACTCTCTTTTTGCGCGGTTTTGCACACTGAGCAGCATCGGGCAGCGCCGCCTAAACAGGTTTAAACTATTACAGGCTCCACAAAGTCTGCTCTTCAATTTTTCCCTTAGAACTGTTCAAACTCTCAAAGTAATCACTTTATTCTCTTTCTAAAGCCCTGCACTTGCTCATCTCTTATAAGGAAACACTAACTAACTAAAGCACTACACCCTCCTTGACTTCTCATAAATATTAGGCTCCCGATTAGTCCTTCCTGATCAAGTGAAAAATCAGTTCCCTTCCCTAATCTGATCAGTAAAAAAACAGTTCCCTATACTAATATGGTATGTCCAACTGTCAGTTTCAAGGTTACTCTCCAGTCCAGCTGGTGAATCTGGGAATTTTGAGACAATGTTACAATTGCCTTATGTACACAGACAACCCTCTCCTTTTTCCAACAAACTCTAATACATGTGAGAGATGCAGTTACACAGCCAAACTGGAGGCAGAGCTCTCAACCCAAGACTGGCACAGTCAGTCAGGAGGAAAAGGTAACCACCCACACCACGAATCCAGTCTCACACAGACCTATTGCATCTGCATACCCAACACATAAACACACAAAAACATACTTGGAGGCTCTAAATAAAAATCTGCCTAAACAGCAAAGACCTCCTAAGCAGATATCCAAGCAACAGCCACCCCTCAACAATACCCACGAATCACATATCTCACAAAATCAGTGTGCCTCACAGTCACAGCCCTTATGGCCAAACAACACACCAAATACACTTGTTATAGGGGACTCTATTGTCTGGCACACTGACGGCCTGCTCACCAGACTGAACAAGGAGAAGATCACTGTAAGCTGCCTGTTGGGTGCCAGGATCCACCACATAATGCAAGCACTCAGGTCACTCCAAAGCAAGTACAAGTATGTCTCTGTCATTGTCCATGCTGGTGTGAATGACCTGAGATGTACCTTCCTGGACTACATGAAAAGAGACATAGAGGAACTCTCTGACCATGTAGCCCAGTCTGGTATGACCCTGACCTTGAGTAGCATCTTGCCCTCACCAAGAATGATGCCACAGTATAAAGACAAAATTATCAGTTTCAACAATTGGCTAAAGTATTAGTGTCATTCTGTTAAGAGAAAAAGTTTAAAAAACATACTGTTATTTGTCTTTTTCCTGTTCTTGCAAAGTGAACATGTTATTTGTTGGGATATGCCTATCAAAGATGGGCCTCATCTGTGAACAAAATGCAGCATTGCTTATGAACCTGAATGATATCTGTTTTCTGCATTTCAGAATAAAGAGATTTGGTTATAGCTCAGTGAAGCCTGGGATAAGGACGCACGGCTGAGTAAGAGTTAATTTACTGGGGCAGGATGCATGTCCTGGAAAATTTGAGTTACCGTTGTTGAATTGAACATTTTGTACTTCTTGAACATTCTGTACTAGCTGAGGGTTTGAGGTAATTTGTGATAAACATGTGTTTCCTATATGTTTTTCATAGCCAACTGTCAATGGTCAGAAATGTAACAAAAAGTTGTTTTGCTTGCAGTATAAAAGTTGATGTCAGTAAACAAGTTGATCAGATCAGAGGAGATCAGATCAGTCCGGACCGGACATCTTGGCCAACATGCTGTGTAATCTGGTTAACTGCTAATAAAGGAAAATTCATCACCTGAGGCAGATGCGACTCGTTTGAATTTTTTCTTCTGACATTTTGGTCCTTCGGACCGGAAACCTCTACGAAGATACGGATCAGACAGACAAAGAGACCGAAAAACCTGTGCAGGTGAGGGTTTCTCATCTTAAGATTCCCTCGACTGAAAGCGAAAAGAGGCCGGCCACTCTCTGATCCCTATCTGAGGGACGGTTTCTGAATGAAAAGGGGAAACGGAGTCTCATCTGGTTCAGGTAGGATGAAAAATAAATTTCTTTTAATTTAATTTAATCTTGTCGACAAGGTTTTATTTTTAGTTAAGGATGGGTAGGATTACTTGTTACGATTATTTTGTTTGGGTCACCCATTAAGATAGTCCCATTTTATAATAAGCCCTGTAAAATAATTTTGATACAGTCCTAAATACCTGAGGAAAAAAAAAAAGGGGGAAGGTAAAACAAGAAATCTAGGGGAAACATGGGTTCGAGTTGCTGCAAGTGTGAGAGTGATGCCTGTTTAAATGTTGATGCTAAGTATATGAAAGGTTTACACAAAAATAATGTTAAATTTTTGAAAAAGTGGAAGTCGAGATATGATTTTGATGGTACACTGAATAAGAATGCCTGTGCAAAATTGGTTAGAGATTTGAAAAGAGATGCGGGAACTAGAACTAAAAAACAAAGACAATTGGGATTTCCCCAAGCACAAAAATGGTTAGAAGAGGCAAATAAACGAGCTATAAAAGAAAAACAGTGCCAGGAAAAAGAAAAAATAAATCAAAAGGGATCACTGGTGCCAAGTGGAAAAGTAGCTTTATTTTAGATAAGGAGGATGAGCATACAGTTTGTGCGGTACAAAGGCAGGCAACTTCCCCACCGTATGGGGAAATTGCTGCTGCTTTACTGGCGGAACCTCCTCAATATCAGTCTGAAGATGTGGGATCTGTACAGCAGGGTGGGTTATTGGCTGCTCAAGGAAACATTGTGACCCCTCCAATTTACCCGCAAATTCCCGTAGTACCCAAGGTTGCTTTGCAACAGGTAGACCAACCTATGCAGTTAAGGTCGGGACCAGCAGGGCAAGGACATTGGGCCATTAAACTTTCTGACCACTCAGAAGCCCTTCCCTTAATACAAGTTGCAAACCCACAAGCAGGGGATGTTGGACAAGAGCCAACTATTTTAGTTTATCGTCCCTGGGCTAGAGAGGATATGAAATGAGCTACGGATGGTATTCCTCATCCCAAGGTTAATTTTCAAAAGTTTTCTGAGGACATAGTTGATATGCATTTAAGTTATCATCTAAATGGTTTAGAAGTAGAACAAGTAGTGCAACAAATCCTGGGTCCAGATTGGCACTTAGTTTGTGGTACTTGGACATGTAAGGCAGATGACGGCACTACATTAAAGCATAATTCTGTGGTGTTAGACACGCGAGTCACTGATCTGTTGAAGAGAATTTCTGATAAGTGGCGTCCAAGAGCAGATTGGACAGTAATAAATCAATGCATCCAAAATGATGATGAATCTGTAGATCACTATATTGTAAGATTGACAGAAGTGTTCAATAACCATTGTGGAATGATGATTCCGCAGGATCAGACTACTGATAGTCCCTACGAACAGCAATTGAAAAACGCTTTTCTTAAAGGTTGTAAGGCTCCGATAAATAGTTTTATAACTAAGCATATGGTAGATCACAGAACATGTAGACTGCAACCTTTGTTTGAATATGCATGGGATGCTGAGCAACATTTCAACTTAAAAAAGAAAAAGAAAGTACAAGTGGGAATGATGGTGGTATATTTTTGGTACAGGAGCAAAGGGGGCAAGGGCGCCGTGGTGGCGTACAAAGACGTGGGGGCCCGAAATGGGACATGTCATATAAACAGGGTGGACATTCAGAGGAATATGAGGGGAGGTTAAAACATGGAGAATTTTTTAAATGCAGTAGACGTGGGCACTTTGCTGCCGACTGCGAAGAGTGGCAACATCCCCCACAGCTTAGGAACAAGGGCTCCACATGACTATATGATAGTAAAGGAAGGCGCCAAATTCATTATTGTGATTATTGTAGAGAAGAAGAAAGTGAGAATGATTGTGATGATGATGAGGCAGACACTCTCTCTGCGATGAATGTCAGGACACCCAGGAAATTAAGGAAGGGCGGGATTGTGACTGTGAAGTCATAAACCTGGCACATTTGGGTATTGCTATGCATCTGGATCAAAAACCCATGATAGAGTTTTTGGTTGAGGGACAGAAAGTGTAGTTTTTGTGTGATTCAGGTGCATCGTGTACACTTTTGGGTCCAGCAGTTCTACCTTCGAACTGCGAAACAGATGAGTCTGTCCTTGTGAAAGCAGCAAACGGGAAAATCTATAAGGAACCACTGTCTCATCCTCTATTGTTCACAGATCCGCAAACAAACCAAACTGTTAGGTGTAGGGTAATTATATCAAAAGTTTGTCCAGTTAATTTGCTGGGAAGAGATTTGATGCATTTGTTTGGAATAGCGGCAATTCCCACTCCTAAAGGCATTGAGGCGAAAAGGTTAGCGGATGGCTTGGTGGTACAAGGAATACAAGACTTGTTTTACTGGTATAGCCAGGACTTGATTTCAAACGGGCAGGGGAGGGTTGATACAGATTTGATCAACCTAGCTTTAAGTAAATCTAGGAGCGGGTCACCGCAGGTTGCGGTGCACTTTCATTGTACTATGTACTACAGACAGACCCCTGGTCTGGATAAAGAATGTGAAAAATAATTCTTTAGGCACAAATGTGCAAAGATAATTTTGAATTATATGTTTTGGGATAAGCAAGGTAATACAGTAGTGACCTGTACTTTGACCAAGGAAATTAGTTGTTTATATCGCTGAGGTTATAGCCCACATATTTCAATTACTAAAGCGGTGGGGACATATTGGGTAGATTTGGTGAAAAAGGTAACAAATTGGGACACAATGTCTGAAAGTCAGTTGAAGGATCAACAGATCCAGGTACAAAGATTAAATTGGGTGACTTGGGCACAACCAAGTGTGCACCTCAGGGATGACAAAACAGAAATGGCATGACAAATCCTCCTAACTCAAGAGGAAGATAGTGCGTTAAGTGCCTTACCTGTAGATTTATGGTCAAAAGGTAAAGAGGATGTAGGACTGATGAAAACAGCAGGTGAAGTTTGTATAACTCCAAAGTCAGGTTTTAGACCTCGTAAGCACCAATACCCGCTAAGTAAACAAGCAGAGGAAGGAATTAAGCCAGTCATTGAGCAGCTAAAACAGGTAGGAATTCTTGTTGAATACCCAGATTCGCCCTGCAATACTCCGTTGTTTCCTGTAAAGAAACCGGATGGGTCATGGAGGTTGGTACAGGATTTACAAGCAGTTAATTCGGCTGTGATCCTAAGAGCACCGGTGGTCCCTGACCCCTATACATTACTTAATGATTTATTACCTCAGCACAGATATTTTTCTGTCATAGATATAAGCAATGCTTTTTTCTCCATACCACTACATAAGGAGAGTAGATTTTGGTTTGCATTCACTTATCAAGGTAAAAGATACACCTACATCAGATTGCCACAGGATTATTGTGAGAGTCCGACAATATTCACACAAGAAATGGCTGCGAATTTAGCTCAGTTTGTTCCCCCAGAGGGAAGCCAGGTTCTGTTGTATGTAGATGATATTTTGTTGGCCTCACCCACGCAGGAAAGTTGTAGAGGGGATACCCTTGCCCTTCTTAGTTTTTTAGCTGAGCAAGGACATAAGGTAAATAAAGAAAAGTTACAACTGTGGAAAGCACAAGTAAAGTACTTGGGTTATTTAATTTCGCAGGCAGGTAGACAATTGGAGAACAAAAGAAAACAAGCAATTCTTGAGGCACCTATGCCTACGACTAAGCGGGAGATGATGTCCTTTTCAGGTGTGACTAATTTTTGTAGAAGTTGGATCCCTAACTATGCTGAGGAAGTAGGGCCATTGACCGCACTGATCTATGATACTCCCATGGCGGCTAAGAATAATATACAGTGGACAAATAAGGCAATACAGGCATTTATTACAAATAAGCAATTGATAGCAGGATCCTCTGTTTTGGGTTTTCCGAACTATTCTAAGCCGTTTGTACAAATGGTTGATTGTAAGGGAGGATATATGACTTTGGTTCTGGTACAAGTACATGGGGATAAACAGAGGCCGATAGCTTTCTACTCTTCCAGATTATATCCTGTTGCAAGGACTTTGCCGCATTGTGTTTAAGCTGTGGTGGCGGCCGCCATGGCAGTACAAGCCTCAGCATCATTAGTTTTGTTTCACCCATTACAATTGCGGGTTCCACATTCAGTAGCTACTATACTTTTGCAAGATAAGATAACCTTTTTATCTCCTAGTCGTCATTTGTCGTGTATGACAGTGCTGCTGACACAGCCTCACATGACCATAGAAAGATGTACTACTCTTAATCCGGCGACACTTTTGCCGAATCCAAAAGAAGGTACTCCACACGTTTGTTTAGAAAGCATTCATGACAAAGTACTTCCCCGACCAGATTTAACGGATATTCCATTGATAGATTCTGATCTCATTTTGTTTGTAGATGGATCAGCAAAGAAAGACACTGTAGAAGAAACACTAGTAGGGTATGCTGTCACACCAGAAACTGAAGTTTTGGAGGATTGTCAAACATTTATTCTGCACAGGCAGCTGAGTTGGTGGCTTTTGCTCGAGCTTGTACCTTAGGGGAGGGTAAAAAAGTGACAATTTATACAGATAGTCAGTATGCTTTCTCCACCGTACATGTTTTTGCTCAACTATGGAAGAATAGGGGAATGGTTACTGTGACAGGTAAACCAATAAATCATAGAGATTTAATTTTACAGTTGTTAGATGCAGTGCAACTACCACTTCAGATAGCGATATGTAAATGTTCTGCACATACCAACAGAAAAGATCCTGTCTCCAGGGGAAATGCCCTAGCTGATATGGCTGCAAAAAAGGCAGCTCAAGAAAATGATTTGCTTTTACATGATAATGATTTGGAGCCTGGACACCTCTTAGACTTAGAGACACTAAAAGTAATGCAAACATTGACGACACAGAAGGAAAAATGTCATTGGGTAAAATATGGTATCACTCAACAGAGTGGGTTGTATAGGGCATCAGATGGCAAAATGGTATTACCCTCAAACCTTTTTAGGTATGCGGCATTGGTTAGCCATGGACCTGCCCATGTAGGAGTACAGACGATGATTCAGATAGTGTCTAAGGTGCTTTGGTGTAAAGGGTTTTCAACTTATGCAAAGCAATTCTGTTTATCTTGTTTATTATGTGCAAAGTATCATGCTCAGGGGGGAGTTAAAAAGTCTCAGCAGGCATTCCCTACCCCTCTGTATCCATTCCACACACTCTGTATGGACTTTATTGAATTGACACTCTCAGAGGGAAAAAGGTTCTGTTTGGTCATTATTGATGCTTTTTCTAAATGGGTAGAAGCTTTTCCAATGTAGCATCCGAATGCACAAACAGTATCAAAGCTTTTGACTACAGAAATAATTCCCCAATTTGGCCTACCAAGACGCATTTACAGTGATAATGGATCTCATTTTATTAACCAGATTGTTCTGAAATTGGGTCAAGTGTTTCAAATTGATCTCAAAAATCATTGTGCTTACCATCCCCAATCAGCTGGACTGGTGGAAAGACACAACTATGTCTTGAAGAGTAAGCTCCGCAAACTAATGGCAGAAACACATAGGTCATGGACTGCGTGCATTCCGTTGGCACTCCTGTACATGCGAATCTCACCTTCCTACAAAGGACTTACACCATTTGAACTTTTGTTTGGGAGACTATATTACGTCCTGCAGTGGCAAGGATTGTTGCCAGTGGAACGTGAGGGGGGTGAGGATCTAGCGGATTATATGAAGAAGCTGCTAAATGTCAAATCTCTTGTAACCAATGACTCCTTTGCAGATTCCAGAAATGAAACCTTGTTAAGCGTGACACCCGGGGACTGGGTGTGGATCCAAATTGTGAAGAGAAAGAATTGGTCATCCCCCAGGTGGGAAGGCCCATACCAAGTACTTGTCTCGACACCCAAAGATCGCTGAGAGGACTTTGTGGATTCATATCACCCACTGTAAAAAACTCAAGGCTCTTCCTTCTGCCATTGATATTGGTCAAACTCCACTGGACCTCTGAGCGCAAAGTCTGGCTACAAAGGGGGATTAGCCCAATAGGGGTTAGTTCGTCTCAAACCCAGTGACGAAACCAACGGCGCGAGGTAGTCCTTAGGGAGGATGGCCATGTTCAACTGGTACTTGAACTGTCACATGATGATGATTTTGGTGGCGAAAGTAAATATGTCCATACGAGAAGGAACAGTTGCAAGAGAAAAAGGAATGGTGGTGCTGCAAGCGCAAACAGGTGTTACTACTGTGTTTAAGGTGAAACTTTGTGAAAGAATTTTGGACTGTTCTAAATGGAACAATAATAATTTCTTGACTCATGCAAAATACTTGTGCAATAGAGACTGTACATCCTGGTCAAGTGTTTGGTGGTCAACAGATGTGAATGGATGAGAAACAAGTGGTGCAGTGATACCAGAGAAAGATAAAAGCAGGCAACAAAGAATAAAAATTGCGCATTTCCAAGGTACCAGAGTAGTTACTATAACCACTGTGTCACCACAAGAAAGTGATTCAGGAGTTTATGGAATCGGAGTGTCTCTTCCAACTAGAACTGATCCTTTGGGGACCCTCCAACTTAAAGTACAAAGCCTTAAGAATGCTACAAATAAAGCAGATTTTGCCTTCACAAAAGAAGAACAATTGTTACTCGAGACGGGATTCGTACACCATAATGAATGGTTATCTTGGGTTAGATATAGTACCCGAGAAGCACATCGTGAGAACTGTATTTCTTGTGCTGAAGGTAAACAGCAATTAGCAACAGTCCCATTGATGCAAGATGAAGGTAACCTAACATGTCTGTTGAAATTATTCTTCAACAAAACTGAAGATAAATGCAAAGATGAAACTCAGCATTTTCCGGTCATAAGCAAAGTTGAGAAACCGCCTGCAGCGATTTCCTATCCAGGTTCGTATATGCGCATTTCCAGAGATGGCACAGGGAAAAATTATGGCAATATGGGACAGAACTATTGCAATGTTACCGTGAATGGCAATGGGAATCCATTTCTGGAGAACCAAACTCATAGTTTAGCAGATGTATGGTGGTTATGTGGAGACAACAAACTCAGATCAAGGCTTACAATTCCCTGGAAGGGAACTTGTGCACTTGTAAAGTTAATTCTGCCATTCTACATTTTCCCAGTTCCAGCAAGCAATTTCGTAAGAGAACTTGAAATAAAGCCAAAGTGGTTGAGTAGGAGAAAAAGAGAGGCACCGAAGCAATCTTTCGATAACGGTGTCTACATCTATAGCAATGGCGTACCAAGAGGCGTACCTGATTAATACAAAGCAATAAACCAAATAGCATCTGGTTTTACATCCATCTTTTGTCTGGATTCAACCTAATAAGAATGTGGACTGGATCAACTACATTTACTATAACCAGGAGCGTTTTGTGAACTATACCAAAGATGCATTGAAAGGAATCGCTGAACAACTGGGGGCCACTTCGCAGGTGGCATGGCAGAATTGAATTACGTTGGATATGCTCCTGGCCAAAGAAGGAGGAGTTTGCAAGATGTTTGGGACTTTCTGTTGTACATATATTCCAAACAACACTGCACCTGATGGAAGTATCACTCGAGCTTTGAAAGGTTTGGAGATGTTATCCGAAGAATTTGCAGAGAACTCTGGGGTAAATAATCCCTTTACAGATTTTCTACAAGCGTGGTTTGGAAAATGGAGTAATCTCATCAGCAGTTTCCTGGTGTCCGTTGGAGTCGCTGTGGGTATTGTGGTGGTGTGTGGTTGTTGTTGTATACCCTGTATCAGAGGTCTTCTACAAAGACTGGTTGATACTGCTGTTACAAAGACGATGTACCAGCAATTGCAACAGACTGGTGAAAGTGAATACATTGAAATGTGACTCTTTGCAAATGTTTTTGAAGTTTAAAAATTTGTCTTGCCAATGAAGTAATGTATGCAAAGAAAAACTTAGTTTTTACCATATATTGCTGAAATAAAAGACGACTAAAAGTGTTTTCAGGGGGGAAATGTTAAGAGAAAAAGTTTTAAAAACATACTGTTATTTGTCTTTTTCCTGTTCTTGCAAAGTGAACATGTTATTTGTTGGGATATGCCTATCAAAGATGGGTCTCATCTGTGAACAAAATGCAGCATTGCTTATGAACCTGAATGATATCTGTTTTCTGCATTTCAGAATAAAGAGATTTGGTTATAGCTCAGTGAAGCCTGGGATAAGGACGCACGGCCGAGTAAGAGTTAATTTACTGGGGCAGGCTGTGTGTCCTGGAAAATTTGAGCTACCGTTGTTGAATTGAACATTTTGTACTTCTTGAACATTCTGTACTAGCTGTGGGTTTGAGGTAATTTGTGATAAACATGTTTTTCCTATATGTTTTTCATAGCCAACTGTCAACAGTCAGAAATGTAACAAAAAATTGTTTTGCTTGCAGTATAAAAGTTGATGTCATTAAACAAGTTGATTAGATCAGAAGAGATCAGATCAGTCCAGACCGGACATCTTGGCCAACATGCTGTGTAATCTGGTTAACTGCTAATAAAGGAAAATTCATCACCTGAGGCAGATGCGACTCATTTGAATTTTTTCTTCTGACGCATTCAAAGGGGATCCAGTGTCTGTCAGCCTGGGATGACATGCTCGACAAGCCATGTTGCTTCGCTAGGGACAGCTTGCACCTGTCTCCTTTAGGCTTTCGTATACTGGCCAAGACTCTTGCCACCCCCATAGTGCCTTTTTTAGGCAAGGCTCAAAGGACAAACCCACCTCCATAGACAACCCAAGGATAAAAAAACTAAAGGTAATGCTACTGAATGCCAGAAGTCTAAACCTCAAGATGCACGCACTCAAGGCTCTCCTCAGTATGGAGAAAATCAATGTTTGTGCAGTAACAGAAACCTGGTTCAAGGCTGCTGAGAGCACCCCAGCACTACCAGGTTATAACTCATACCATGCGTTTCGGCCCCAAAACTCGGACCGAAGCACAAAAGGAGGGGGAGTATCTATATTCATCAAAGATACCTACACCTCCAGGTTAGTGGCACTGCACGAAGCATCGGAAACCATCCATGTGCAACTAACAGCGGGCAAAACTGCCTTTCAGTTTGTAGCCTGCTACAGGACACCCTCCCTATTACAGGAACCCCACTTGGCATTCCTGAGAACACTGGAGAATATGAAGGTCTCTCCAAACACTATGTTATTGGGTGACTTCAATTACCCAAGCATTGACTGGGAAAACTACTCAAGCACAAACACCCTCGCCCAACGGTTCCTTGAATTTATAAACTCTAATGCAATGGAACAACTGGTCACCACTCCCACAAGAGGGAACAGCATATTGGACCTGGTCATCACCAACATGGGGACTCTATGTTCCACACCAGAGGTAAACCCCTCATTGGTAAGATCAGACCATAAACAAATTTCCCTGGGCATCCATATCCCGTCCCCACCCCCAGCCAAGGAAATCACTGTAAATAATTTCTCAAAAGCCAACTTTGCACTTCTCAAGACTGAGGTGGAATTCTTCAAAGCCCCTGGGCCAGAGGATAATACATCCCAATCTGCAGAATCCTTTACAAATGCATTCTATGAGCACCTGCAGGAATGCATGGATCGTGCTATCCCAAATAAAACCAAGACTCACTCCTCCAAAAACAGGAGACCAGTCTGGTGGACCCCGGCCATAAATAAGCTATACAACAGAAGGAGAAAGCTACTACATGGCAGACCAAAATCCCAAAAAGGGAAGGCATCTCTGATCAGCATTAGCAAGAAACTTCGATCCCTCATAAAATCCTCAAAGGCCAGCTTTGAAAGAAAAATTGCCCTAGACACTAAAGATAATCACAAGGCCTTCTTTAGTTATGTCAGGAACATGGGCGGAAACTCCCAGATATGCCCTGAATTGTTGCATAACGGTACAAAATATACCGAACATACAGACATAGCCAACATCCTGGCAGACAGATTCAGCACAAACTTCTCCCCCCTTTCCCCCGAAAGGAGCAAATGCCTATCCCAACTGAATGTAACCTCCCTGACATCACAGATGCACAGGTGAAAGCTGCCCTCTCCAAAGCAAAAAACACAGCATCTGTGGGACAGGACGGTGTCCCAGGCTGTGTCTTACATGAGCTCCAAGAAGAACTGAACCCTTACATTAAGTCACTGTTCAAACTTATCCTTACTACAGGATATGTACCCAAAGAATGGCGTACAGCTACAGTGGTCCCACTCCATAAAGGTGGTGCCACAACGGACCCCGGAAACTATCGCCCCATAAGCCTGACTAGTCTGGTCTGTAAAGCTATGGAGCGTATTATCATGGAACTTATAAACAAAGACATTGGGAGCCTCCAGACACTGGACCCTACCCAATTCGGCTTTGTTAAGGGCAGATCTTGCCTCTTAATCCTAGTTGATTTCTTTGAAACAGTTACCAAAGCCATAGATGAGGGCAAGATAGTCCACACAGTCTATCTGGACCTCGCAAAAGCCTTCGACACAATACCCCACTCGGGCATCACAAATAAGCTTACCAGCTTAAATATCAACCCCTATATCACAAGATGGGTTGCAAACTGGTTCAGAGATAGAACCCACATGGTCAGAATCACAGGTGCCATGTCCGAATCCAAACCAGTTACAAGTGGCGTCCCACACGGCTCAGTTCTGGGACCTCTCTTGTTCGGTATATACTTCTCTGAGGTTCAGGCTAATACGGGGGGATTATGCCTGACAAAGTTCGCAGATGATTGCAAACTGGGGGCCATAATCGAATCTCCAGCTGACACAAGCGTCCTCCAAAAGGGTCTCACAGAGACAGATGCTTGGTGCCAGAGCCACGGCCTCAAGCTAAATGCTAAAAAGTGCATAGTCATCCCCTTTGGGAAAAACAAGGTGCCCACAAATTACCACATAGGTGGTAATCCATTAAGTACGGAAGAAGTAATTAGAGATTTGGGGACCAACGTAGATAGTAATCTCTCCTTTGATAATCACGTTGCCAAAGTGGTTAGAAAGACCTTCTATATAGCCCACCTTATCACGAAAGGGTTCGCATCTAGATCAAGAGAGGTCATTGCGCCCCTCTACTCGTCACTCATCAGGCCCATAATTGAATACAATGCCCCTTTTGGGATGTACCTTACCCGACACCTGCAGCAACTGGAGAGACCCCAAAAGTACCTCACCAAGAGGATCATGGGCAACAAACAGATGTCCTATGCAGCTCGACTAAAGAAACTCCAGCTTTACTCAGTTGCTTACTGCCTACTCAGAGGCAATCAATGCCTGACGTACAAAGCCATGTCAAACCCAGAATTAATGGACATGCTCCACCTCAAAAAATCCAAGTCCCTTAGAGCTACATGCTCCAGGGACCTAAATCTCAGCACAAAAATAAATAGGACATGCTGGAGGGACAGATTCATTTCCCAGAGGCTCCCCTCACTGTAGAATAGAATCCCAATTCATGTTAGACATAGACCCTCGCTGACCCTCTTCAAGCGAAATCTGGACGCGTGGATGGGAAATCACAAGTTCACCCCTGGAATCTCTTCTGTGTCCCTGCTAGCAGTGGCACAGTAAACTAATCTTAAAAGGGTACCTTCTGTGACCTACGTTACAGAGGCACAGTAGGCTAATCTAATAGGGAGGCGGAAGCCAAATACACTCTGGCTAGGCTTATAAATGCCCTAGGGCAGATAGCCTAATATCTAGCTATGAACTTATGAACCTATGAAAGATGTAAGCTAATCCTGGCAAAACACTTGGGTCTGATAACCATTTCATCATATGTAGATACAACCTGGATCCCCTTAATATGGTACCAATTTACTAACTAGTTAGTGAGGAAATATGACAAGGAAAAGTATGCTGTTTTGCAGATCATGAAATGATTTAACAGTGAACACCCTAAAAAACAAGAATGGGTAGGTACATTCTTAAAATTGTGCAACAATCTAAAGTATGCCAGCAGAGATTACATACTTAAAAGAGTAAGATTGTGCAATGATAAGTACATAACCTTAGGCAAGATTAGATCATAAATTATGACACTAGAAGTTTCCAAATGCAAACAAAAATATGGTTTGGACTATATCATGTTACCTGGAGTCATCCGAGTACTTGTTTTGGACATTAATGGGAACAACGTGAGCTGTGAAGAAAGAAGACAGAAGAAGGACAAGCAAAACATCAAGCCCTTAATGCGTACCTCTCAACATTTTAGCGCAAGAAATCTGAACAAAGCCTGACAAAATGGGGGGACAAAGGCCCAAAAATAGGGGCAGAGTTTAAATATTTCTCTAATAAACTTAGAAAGTTATTAGAATGACAGGATTTGTGTTGGCATGTATTTTTCTAAAGGATATGAAGTTTGAAACTCAAATGTATGTCATTATTTACTAACTTCAGTATACATATTCTCCCAGTGATTTGCCGGAAAACCACACCTTTTATGAGTAACAGACCAAAAATATGAGGAAAAATTTTGCACATCCTATGAAAACCTGGACAGTTCAGAGATATGTCTTAATGGCATTATGTATAGTGAGATAATCGTCAGTCCTGGAGTAGTTCCACTTCAGATTATAGGCATATGGAATACAAGAAAAACACACAGAGTAGTATAAAATATTAATCAGATTAAAAATGTAGAAAAGATTATTATGAATTGATACAAGTTACGGTGAACATAATTAAGGCAAATATTTTACAATAAAGTCATGCATATATTAATTACTATAAAAAAGAAGATGGGAGAGAAAACAAAAATGTTTCTTCACAATGTTCTTTCCAAAGTATAACTGCAGTAAAATGACAAGATAATTAGATAGCTTGCTAATGTGATAAATATACAAACACATACACACGCACATATCTATATCTGTATCTATCTATTTATATAGAGAAATACAGATATAGATATGTACATTTGTCTAATATATATATATATAAATAGATATATATTTATACATATATAATTCTAAATTTATATATATATATATATATATATATATATATATAAATATGTATGTATATGTATGTATATACATATGTATATATATATGTATATATATATATATATAAATATATATATAAAACTTTATATATATATATATATATATATATATATATATATATATATATATATATATATAACTTTATATATATATATATATATATTTATATATATATATATATGTATATGTATATAGTAGATATTCACATATACAAATACCAAAGAAAACTGCAACTCTTTCTTCAGTTATGTCAGAAAATAAAGGACCCAACAATGCACGTTATGGTAAACTTTACCACATCTACCAATGGTGCTGCCCCCAGAATCCCTGAAAATGTACTTTTCCCTGAAATCCCCTTGTAACGAGTATTGCAATCCCTGTAAAAGGCTAAAAACAATACTTATATATGGGGCCAGACACCATATCAGACTGCTTTCTCATCAGTGGCCAATATGCACAATCTCAACCTCTATTTAAACTGTCCAACCTCAGCACATCCATATGGTTTGTGACTGATGCCTAAATAACAACCATACTGTCTTGCATAGGGGTGGTGCCAAAACAGCAAGGCTGGCTTGTTAACTTGGTGCTGGCCTGCAGCCCCACAATTAAAAAAATAAAATAAAATAAAATGTTGTTGTTGTGTCTTTCGGCTTTTCCCAGTTAGGGGTCGCTACAGCGGAACTCCGGTCCGCTAATGATTGGCAGTAGATTTTTATGTGCCGAGTTGCCAGCCCTGATGCACAACCTTCAACGAAGGTATGCCCATTCACGCATGTCTCCACACAGAAGACGCTCTAGCTGAGAATCGAACAGGACGTCTTATTGTGAGGCAACAACGCTACCGCAGCACCACCACCACATAAAATAAAATACATTGTGCTAAATTTGGAAAGCCAGTTATTGTTTTTAAATCAAACATGATAGTTGATTTTCTGGTTGTTTTTTTTTTCCCAGGAAGATTTTTTTTTCACTTGCTGTGTTTTCTAAACAGCCTAGCATCAACCCATTCTTAGCATTGTATTAGCAATCAGCAGATCTATATTGCTTATAGGCAGTTTGCCTGATACTGTCAGCATCATGAAGGAAGGTTAGTACTTCGTTTAAGTTTGTGGTACATATGTGTGACTATGTGTAGATGTATATTTATGTTTGATATATATAGTGCATATATTTTCATCAAGTAATGTCTATCTTGTTGGGAGATGGAGCCTGAGCAGCTGATTAAAAATCAGCTGTTCAAAATGCACCAGCTTTTTATGTCAGAGATCACTGTACAGTGGGGATAGGGCAATATTCCCTTTCCCCACTGTAATACAATCTCAGAGTTGGAATGTATAATTACCAGGATGTGTGGGTGGTACAGCCCCCCCCCCCCACCATGGGAGGTGGTGGAGGGATTTGTTCCCCTTCAAAAAATACATTTTTTTTATCCTTTGTGGACCACTGTTTTTTTGAAGTCAGTGTGTTCAACTCAATGATTTTAAGATCAACAAATTGTGCCACCGATCAATCTTTATGCTTCCATATATGGATAAGGGGGGAAATAAAGCTCCCATCTCTCCCAGCTTTTGCCTCATATTTTAATTTGCTTATAAAATGTGTGGTGTCTCGGCAAAGCAGTCAAGATTGCAGTCACTAAATAATAGCCTAATAGGTAGTTACAAGGCATGCGATCCAGAACGCCATTAAGTTGCCTTGACCAAATTCCCAATTGAACTATCTGGTCAAGTGGGTTGTACATGGTAATACAGTAGGCAGATGAAGGATGAGTTAATTAAAATGAGTACCACAGAAAGTAGTTCATTAACAGATAACAGTGTTATTCCTCTGTGCCAGTGGCAAGATATTTGAGCTTCAGACTTAACAGCCTTCATACAAAAGCATGCTAATGCAAAGTCTGTTATTCCAGCATCTTTTTAATTATCGAAAGGCAATATCTACCCTGATTTTTGTCGGCAATATCTGCCCTGATTTTTGTCCTAAGTCCAATGTTATTATTTCATATTTCTCTTTGATTATTAAGCTAAAATGTTGAGAGGTAGTTGGGAGGTGGATTGCACACCATTCTGACTGTAGTGAGCTAAGAAGATACATTTCTGTGTGGAAGCTGTGTTTGCATAAATTACTTCTTTTTGATTGTATTGATCTAACTGCACAATTTAGCAAAGATTAAGTGGAAAGAAAAGTCTGATACAAGAAGTCAAAAGTTTACTTGTATGCACAATCAGTGTATTCAGTTGTTTGGTGATAATTCATCGAGGGCACTATTGGAAACTTCACAGTAGGGTAGTTGTGAGTTGCTGGTTATCACGGACAATAGGTGTTTTGCTTATGTATTGTTAAGAAGCAGAGTGGAACAAGAGATGAATGGACCTGAAGAGTAGTTGTTAAACAAAAAGACGTGAGTAGCAGACTGAGTAAAAACCACTGAAGTTATAACAAAGCCCATCCATTTGTATCTGTCCACCTATTGCAACTGCACTATGCCTAATTGACCTACTTCGTATGTTTGTAATTCCAGAACAGAAACTCTGACCATTGCAGGTCAGAGTAGTGACGTTCCAAAACATCAAACCAATGAAAAAAACAATTTCAAACATGAAAACTTCTTATTTCATGTTTTTGCAGGGGGGGGGGGGCAAGCCCTCCTTGCCCCCTCCACACCCCTAGCTACTTAAATATACCAGCTCTGAGATTGCACTACAGTGAAGAGAATGGGAAGGTTTCCATTCTGCACTGTACAGCAATCTTCATTCACAAGGTTAGATATTTCAGAAGTTTGATCCTCTGCTCTTCGATGATCAGAGGTTCAATGTTCCGGAATTTTGAAAATATGAAGGGGATCCTCCTGAATACATATTATACATATTATCATTTGTCTGCAGTCCATGGTGGAGAGGAGGTTGTAGCTATGAATACATAGTGTGCAGATTTCTGTCATCATCATGTATTTTGACATTAAGGATATGCATGCAGTGAAAATGAGATAATTTTCAGTCCTGTAGTAAGGTTAAAGTATTTCTACAGCAAGCAAAATGACAGACACTTAAATGAAGCAGTGCTTTTTCATTATTCCTATATAATATAAATGATGCTGCCTCATTTTGGTGAAGAATATAATAATTTAGATGACAAAGATTCTTTCTTCACAACAGTCAAACTGTTCAATAAACTCAGGAGAAGGGAAGATTGCAACCATGGTCAACACTTGGGGAGGGTGAGAAGATTCACCATTTTGTGAATAATGCAACTGTTATTAATTTTTTGAATGTGCGTTACACAGCATGGGAAGGTTGTGTTGTACTGCCTTTCTTGTGGTTCCTCTGGATTATCCTGCTTAAGTAGTACTATAAGAGCATAAACGCCTGGATCCAGGACAAGGAAAACATAAAGCAGAGAATATTTACCAAGATAGCATCTTTGCAGAGTAGAAACACCCCTGCACCACCTTACATGCTGCTTACTTGTATGTTCAAGATGAGCAAAATTCATTTTAGATGTCATTTCCACTCCTGCCATTCACTTTCTTTTTTACTGCAGTCTCTCCCCCTATGGTAATACTATAAGCAGTAACAGAAAAAAAGGCTTTGATATGAGCAAATACAATCCAAGCAGAAATATGTAATGTGAAATCTCTTTTACAACAGCCAAACTCAGAAATGCTGAAAGTATGAGTCAAGATCTAATGTTATAACTTAACTTCATGCACTAAACAAGGGTAACAGTGCTCTGCTACAGTAAAACAGTACTGAGTCAGTCCACACAGCCTATCTGGACCTCGCCAAGGCCTTTGACACCATTCCCCACTCTGGAATCATAGATAGACTTACTAAGCTGGGCATTATCCCTACGTCACTCGATGGGTTGCCAACTGGCTTACTGACAGAACCCACATTGTAAAAGTAGCCAACTCCAAATGATTCATTTATGGAGACCACCTGCCCAAGGTATGTTACTTGTTATTGTCCCATGCCATACTAATAGAAATATGTGTATTGGACTTCAGATATTGGTGAAAGGTCCTTACTTAGTATGGGTTAGTGTTTGCACAGGTCATTTTTATCAGGGTTGTACACCATGGATATAAGTTTGCCTAATGTTTGGGACCTATCTGGCTTTGATGGTGAGGGTATCCATATCCAGTCATTATCAGGAGTCAAAGTGTAAGTAGTAGACTTGGACAATGTGATGTCTACATTCCCACTCCATTCCATGGACACACTGCCTGTGAAGTTGCACCCAACTCCACAAAGCCAAGATGACATCCATGGACAAGATAACACAGGAACTTCTGCTCAGGTAGTGGTGCCATCAACAGTTGCACAGTCTACATTGATTTCTGCAAGCTCTGCAGAGCATGAAGACAACTACAGTAGATGGTGTACTGGTTCCTGAGTACACCATGACTACTGTCCACCTACTGAGGTGAGTATACTTGGCTGCTACCCATCTTTTGTTCAGGACTAGCACAGAAGTACAAACAGACAATAACAAAGGTATAGCTGAGTTGGTTAGGGTAATACTTCACATGTGCCTCTATAGGACCACATATCATAGCCTATACAATTTTCATGACCTGTTCAGCTCTGCCTCCAGTGTGGAAGCCCAGCATGGGAAGGAGAAGGCATGGTCTCAAACCCGAAGTGCCAGTACCTCCATGTCAGCATCCAATGTTGAGAAATCTATAGGGCAATTGGGCATACATACAGACAGGTTGTTCATGCAGAGACCATCCATAGAGCAAACCACTGTTTGCATTCACAGCATACAACCCCCTTTCAGCACAGTGCAAACCATGCTCATGATCTTTGCATGAGATGGTGCCTAATGCACAATTATATATCTTCTTAGAAGGAAAAAAATGCAGGAGCCTAAAATTGCAACCTTACAGCA
>NC_056741.1:930694715-930709715 GCF_019279795.1 Protopterus annectens | reverse complement strand
TAACAAAGGTTCCAGGAGATATCCAGCATAATCAAAAAAGATGCCCCTGGGGAAATCACCCATCACAAATCATTGATAACAGTTGCACATATGCCATACATTTGTGTCATAGATACTGCCTGTGTTGCCCGCAGGCATGTTGTATATTATTCACTGAGTACTACAGGCTACCTGGCAGTTGATAGAGTGTTAAGTTTTACAGTTAATGTACCTTCTTTCCATGTCACCTGTGGGACCTTTATTTTAATGTGGGTACAGTATACAACCCCTACTACTTTAGAAAAATGGGTTATGTCATAAAAATTCCACATAGTGCTGGTTCTCCCCTCTCTAGTGTGAAGAAAACATGTATATTGCCCACATATGTAACATGGTATCAGTTAACGGGTAGAGTATCTTTGAGTCCCCACATCCTCCCCCATGTTCCCCACTGGTTACTGGAACACTCATGTTGCTATGATTCTCAAAGCCACACAAACCTTGTTATCCAGAAGGATTGGTACTTCATCAATCCCATGGGCCTGCAGATGAGAACAACACACTGTGACCAGGTTCAGCATTGTGACTCCATTCACACAGTCACAGTCTATAATGTATTTTTGTAAAGGGCATGGAATGTTAAGTGTGGCTGTATGACATAGCACATTCAAAATGACGATATGCAGCATTATAACTACCTGCAGTCATTACACACATACAAATTCTTTAAAGTTACAGCCACCTCTAACATTGTTACGCTACGCCCCTGTGAAGGCTGCCAGCCTAGCCAGATAGAATTGTGCAGATAATTCTACCATTTGTAAATATGAAAGTAAACTACAGGCTTGTTGTCTTAAATATAAAGAAATAATGTTACATGTGGAACTGGAAATAAATGTGACAACAATGCACTCTACTGACCAAAGTAAAGCATGTGGTGACCCTTTGAAGTAAACAGTGGTGCTGAAAGGTCTAGATGAAGCCATTATTTCTATTGTTTTAACCAAGAGTTAAATTGCTAGATTTAAACATGCAAATGTATTTTTATTGCTCTGCTCCTGACTAGCTGCAAAATAACAAAAGGAGGTGTAAAAGAATGTAGATGCAGTTTCTGTTGGCCTGGGAACACCAGGAACATGTAAAACGATGATGTAATGTTTATCAGAACTGCAATAGCAATTTAAACAGATAGAATCAGAAGGCATTGATATTTTTCTCTTGATCATCCAACTCACAGCACTCTGCCTGTTTTCTTTAAGTAAGTTGTCTTATACTTGTTTTTTTCTTTTAGGAATAGCTAGAAACTAGAAAGATTAGACTAAGTGTTTTTCTGTGATTCCAGAACTGTACTACAGATTTATTTTAAGTATTTCTGTGTGATCTCTGAACTATTTTGACTAGCACTGTGTAGCAGAAAGTGTTGTCTTGTGGTTTTAATTATTTATTATTCATCATCGTCCTCTTTCGGCTTTTCCCGTTAGGGGTCGCCACAGCGGATCATCTCTTTCCATTTTAATTATTTATTATTAAATATTTTAAAACCTTTTAACTGTGGCTGTTTTATGTAGAGATAAATTAAGCTCTAGAGTACATTGCATATTTATAGAGTTTACTGTCCAAATCACTCCAAATAAGCCCTGACTGATTAGTCACATTTCCCACAGTCACAGTCTATAATGTATTTTTGTAAAGGGCATGGAATGTTAAGTGTGGCTGTATAACATAGCACATTCAAAAATGATGATATGCAGCATCATAACTACCTGCAATCATTACACACATACAAATTCTTTAAAGCTACAGCCACCTCTAACATTGTTACACTACGCCCCTGTGAAGGCTGCCAGCCTAGCCAGATAGAATTGTGCAGATAATTCTATAATTTGTAAATATGAATGTAAACTACAGGCTTGTTGTCTTAAATGTAAAGAAATACTGTTACATGTGGAACTGGAAATAAATGTGACAACAGTGCACTCTACTGACCAAAGTAAAGCATGTGGTGACCCTTTGAAATAAACAGTGGTGCCGAAAAGTCTAGATGAAGAAATTCTTTCTATTGTTTAACAAAGAGTTAAATTGCTAGATTTAAACATGCAAATGTATTTTTATTGCTCGGATCCTACCCATCTGCAAAATAACAAAAGGAGGTGTAAAAGAATGTAAATGCAGTTTCTGTTGGCCTGGGAACACCTGGAAAGTGTAAAAAGATGATGTAATGTTTATCAGAACTGCAATAGCAATTTAAACAGAATCAGAAGGCATTGAGCATTTTTGTCTTTATCATCCAACTCACAGCACTCTGCCTGTTTTCTTTAAGTAAGTTATCTTGGATTTGTGTTTTCTTTTAGGAATAGCTAGGCACTAGAAAGATTAGACTAAGCATTTTTCTGTGATGTCAGAACTGTACTACTGATATATTTTAAGTATTTCTGTGTGATCTCTGAACTCTTTTGACTAGCATTGTATAGTAGAAAGTATTGTCTTGTAGTTTTAATTATTTATTGTTAAATATTTTAAAACCTTTTAACTGTGGCTGTTTTGTGTAGAGATACATTAAGCTCTAGACTACATTGCATATTTATAGAGTTTACTGTCCAAGTCACTCCAAATAAGCCTTGCCTGATTAGTCACATTTACCAATTGGATAATAATATTGCACAGTAATAATTGGACACACTTTTAAGCGCCTTTGGGTAGCTGATAATATTAGCTGGGTGGTGTCAGTCAGTACTACCATATAGTCTGGGTAAAAGGGGCACAGCTGGAGAACCTGTGCCAGCCTTCCCCAGAAGTGTCTGTGTGGATGTATAAACTCTTATCTCAAAGTGTGTGTGTGTGTGTGTGTGTGTGTTTGTGTGTGTGTGTGTGTGTGTGTGTGTGTGTGTGTGTGTGTGTGTGTGTGTGTGTGTGTGTCAGCTACTTAGGCAGGGACATGAAGCACTGGTTGGACAGAGAGGGTGCTGGAGATTTTAACTTGCCCAGCTGGCTGAGATCTGGACCCTATAGCTGTACCAGTGGGGAGTCTTATTCGGGACATGGGGAGCAAGGGAGCGACCAGCCCCAGACTGACTGTGATCTTTGTGTGCTCTTAAGGGAAATTGCACTTTACTGTGTGTATTTGTTATCCTTTCCTCTCATATGAGATGCCCCCTCTGGTGTTAGTGGTGAGGATTGAGGCTCCTTGATTGCTGGCCCAGGGCACGAGCATCACAGCCCCTTGTGTAACTTCAATATTTTATGTTTGGCCATTACATTGGAGCTAGCTCCTCTAGTCACAGATTATATACATTTCTGAATCATTCTCTCATACTGCTTACTAATGGTTGCATCTACCAAGTCTTTCATTTTAATAATTTTGCTCATACCATGTCATTATCCATATGTATCTAGCAACCACTCTAACCCCAAATCATATCCTACTGAGTCTCTCCTATTTGCCACAGTAAATATCTGGACCAACCATAACCATCTCTGTCCTGGCATCCACCATGTATTGCGAGCATCCATAAGTATCTAGTAACCACTTTAAGTATGTGCTATCCTACCCACTTGTAGGATTTTTGTACTAATCAGTTAATGTTACTGGGTTTTTGTTGCTGCAGCAGTCAAGGAAGCCAGCAACCTTAAAAAAAACTATTCTGTACTCCTATTTCCCACTTTAAATCTTAAAAGCCTACGTACCTTAACTGTACTTTTCCCCAAGACTTTTTTACTGCTCACTCCTGTTATCTTGCTCCTGACTTTTGCTTTCTAGTACCCCCGTCTCCCTGGCTTATTCTATGCTGTTTTTGTCTGCATCCTGCTGACTCTTAATTGGTGCCTAGTGCAGAAGTGACATATCTGTGCATGACAGGTTTAATTTCTTCACCTCTGACTCTCAGTTTTACTGTCTCCCTCCAGACATTGTTTTTCTCTAATTTATTCTCTCTTTAAAACCACTCACTGTATCTACTCCTTCCCCGTGCTCTCCAAACATAGCTAGCTGACTGATTGTCCTCTTGGGTGATTTCCTGACCTGGGTGTTTCATCACTCTTACCCAAAATTCCAAACCCTGCCTGTAAACCTAATTTCTGGATCTTAGTTTTCATAGGTGCCTTGGCTGGGTGGGCACCATTTTTAAACTTCTTTTCTTCTTGGCTACTGTGTATTCCTTGCCAGTTGCATTCCATCCACCATGTAAATGTTTATCTGGTTAAAAATTACATTTCCAAATCTAGTGTTATGTTAGTGTACTACTGTTTGCAATTATGAGCACTTTTTGTATGTTCTCAATGTACGCCGCATTGTGTATGCAATGAAACACTGCTAAATGCCTCATTTTTGCTACTCGCTTATGCATGCAGGTTACTAGATGCAAATTGTGTAGCTGCCTACACTACCTTATTATTTTAACTTAGTTTAGTGAAGTAAAAGTCTCACACAACCCTTCTTTTGTGACTAGTTACAATGGTTAACATTGGAATATCCTAATTTGAGCTGTACGCATAGCTGCCGATGTCCTACTACAAGGCTGTACTTATTGCTAATATAATGTACTTACCTGAGTTCCGTCAGCTCTAATAGCAAGGGAAAGGATTATATAAACTTTTAGATATACAAGATTGCAAAGGATATTGTACTGTAGCAAAAATCTGTTTAGCTTGAAATAACCTGTTCTATCGGCGATCAGCTGGCGTTGGTAACAAACACAAAATAAATTTAGCCATTTTAGAGAAACAAGATTGCAAAAGACATTGTACTGTAACAAAAAGGCTTTCAGCTTGAAATAACCTGTTCTGTCAGCGATTAGCTGACTTTGGTAACAAACACACCATAAATGTGGTATGTATTCTGCCATTCTACTTGTGGGCATTGTAGTTGTTGTTAGTAGTGTATTTTCAAGCACACAGTCTGTATTAGTGAATATTAGATTGTTATCTAAGATTTTTTCTAACTGTACTGCTAAATTGTGCTTATATCTTATATTGAATTGATAGAAGCTGTAAATGAGCATAATTAGTGTTGTAATTGTTGCAAGTAGTGCCATCTCAAGTATATAACCTGCAATGTTGAACTTTATATTTATCTACATTTTCTAACTGTCCTACTCAATTATGCCTATACAACAAATTGATAGAAGCTGCCAATATTTATAAGTAGTATTGTAGTTATAAGCACCAGAGTTTTTTGCTATACCAAACTTGCTTTATTTCCCCCCCTACTGATTTCACCATCTAACCCACCATTTTTTGCCTTTATAGCCCCAAACCATATTCTACTGTGGCTCTACTATTTGTCACAGTAAATATCTAGACCAACCATAACCATCTCTGTTCTGGCATCCACCGTGTATTGCGGGCATCCATAAGTATCTAGTAACCACTTTAAGTATGTGCTGTCTTACCCACTTGTAGGATTTTTGTACTAATCAGTTAACCTTACTGGGTGGTTGTTGCTGCAGCAGTCAAGGAACCCAGCAGCCTAAAAAAAATATTCTGTATTCCTATTTCCCACTTTAAATCTTAATAGCCTCCCTACCTTAACCATACTTTTCCCCAAGTCTTTTTTACTGCTTACTTCTGTTGTCTTGCTCCTGACTTTTGCTTTCTAGTACCCCCATCCCACTATCTTATTCTATGCTGTTTTTGCCCGCATCCTGCTGACTCTTAATTGGTGTCTAGTGCAGAAGCGACATAACTGTGCATGACAGGTTCAATTTCTTCACCTATGACTCTCAGTTTTACTGTCTCCCTCCAGGCATTGTTTTACTCTCATTTTTTCTCTCATTAAAACCACTCGGTGTACTTACTCCTTCCCTGTGCTATCCAAACCTTGCTAGCTGACTGATTGTCCTCTTGGGTGATTTACTGATATGGGTGTTTCATCGCTCTTACTCAAAATTCCAAACCCAGCCTGTAAACCTAATTTCTGAATCTTAGTTTATATTGGTGCCTTGGCTGTGTGGGAGACATTTTTAAACTTGTTTTCTTCTTGGCTGCTGTGTGTTCCTTGCCAGTTGAATTCCATCCGCCATGTAAATGTTTAACTGGTTAAAGATTACATTTCCAAATCTATTGTTATGTTAGTGTACTACTGTTTGCAATTATGAGCACTTTTTTTATGTTCTCAATGTACGCCACATTGTGTGTGTAATGAAACACTGCTAAATTCCTCATTTTTGCTGCTCGCTTATGTATGCAGGCTACCAGATGCAAATTGTGCACCTGCCTACACTAGCTTATTATTTTAACTTAGTTTAGTGAAGTAAAAGTCTCACACAACTCTTCTTTTGTGACTAGTTGCAATAGTTAATATTGAAATATCCTAATGTGAGCCATACGCATAGCTGCTGATGACTCGTTTTACTGACTCCCTCCAGGCATTGTTTTTTTCTTATTTCTTCTCTCATTAAAACCACTCACTGCACCTGCTCCTTCCACATGCTATCCAAACCTTGCTAGCTGACTGACTGTCTTCTTGGGTGATTTCCTCACCTGGGTGTAGGCCCTGCTCCACTCACCCTCGCTATGCACAGGCTCACTTCGCTCCCCTATCCTACCCTCATTCTCACCCACCCCCAATATCCTGTAACTTATACTTATCCAAACCACACCCATCCATGACCTTATCCTAACATATAGCTAATCTTCAATCTCCTCCAATCTGTCAGTTATAACTCAGAGTTCCCTATTCCCACCTAGCTCAGCTTAGTACTCCCAGTCTGATAACACATCCTACCATTGTCTCCCTACACTACAGGACATTACCTCCTCCTCTCATCTTTACTCCTACTCCCCATACTATCTTATTTCCTATGTTACCCTATTGCCATTATTCCCTGCTCTGATTCATCTTATTATCTATAACCATCAACTTCTATCACCAACCATTTCTAAACGAACACACTAAACCCCATCTGATATTCTTTCTTACAACAGATACTTTTCTACATTATGTACTCCTATAACAGTAACTCCCCCAAACCCACTTCCAAACTAAATGCTTCCAACCATGCCCTCTTTAAAGCTATTCATCTTATACACAGTTACTTTTATCCTACTATTCCTGCCACACATTTGTCCTCCTAACAGTCCCATCATCTTTTCCATTACTCCTTTCGAACTTCACCCATCAATACTGCCCTTTGTCAAAGTAAATCCCCCATTTACATCTCTCCTCAGCTATTTGTCCACTTTCAGACAGTTCTCTTTTACATATATTACTTCCAAACATGTAGACCCACTATTAAACTTTATATACACAACAAATTTATCTCCAAAATAAGATTTCTTATTCTGCACTCACCCAAATTAAACTTCAATCCGACATCCATCCCAACCCAGGCCCTGTTACTACCACTCTACCTAAGCAACCCCCTAATCCAAACACAGATACTACCATCCCCTCGACAACTACTTTACCATGAAAAAACATATATCAGATTTTTTCTTTATAAATGTCAACCTTAGAAGTCTCCTAAGTAAAGTAGATGAATTCCATGCAGCCATGACACTATATTCCCCAAATATAGCTATTGTAATGGAAACTTGGCTTAAACTCCATATTACATCTGAAGAAATACTCCTTGATGGGTGTAGCATCATTAGAAAGGACAGATTAGCTAAACATGGTGGGGGCATTGCCATCCCTATACAAAGATAACCTCAAAGTAATCCAACTTAACTCTAGCCCACCAAGCCTCCCTAACGCTGAAATCTTAACTGCCAGGCTTGATATAAATTAACACAAATCAATAGTTATCATAGCTATCTACCTCCCCCTGCAAATAATTTACAAAATATTGAAAATATACTCAAATGGGCTTCCTCTAACTTTAACCACAAAACAGTAATACTAGGTGACTTTAACCTGGACTGACTCACATGCTCCTCAAATACACCAACACATTTTATAAACCTATATAATTTCCATTAAAATATACAACACCCTACATGCATAGACAAGCACACAAACAGACTTTCCACCTTTGATTGGATTCTGACAAATAAAACTAACATCAAGTATGAGTCTGGCTGCCTACCTGACACTTTAAGTGATCACTAACCAGTATAACTAATAAGAAAAAACTCAAATAACTATGGTAATATCACCTACCACTACACCCCGAATAAAAAACACTTCTCACTATCTACCTTCCAGACTCTCATAAAACAACAAAATTGGGCTCCCTTAAACACCTTACAACTAGATCATGCAGGTCAAGACTTTAATAACATTTTCCTGCAAATCTTAAATAAACTTGCCCCACCCAGAAAATATTTTTCTAAAAACAAAAAACTCCCATGGTTAGCAAAAGAAACAATACAACTACTTAGACTAAGAGACAAAGCCTGGTCCCTCTCTCTTTCTAACAAAAGTCATGCTAATCTCTTCAGCTTCCAGCAACTTAGAAATCAAGCTAAGAAACAAATCAAAATAGACATAAAATACTTTCAAACTTGCCAAATAAAATATCAAACAAATCGACAAAGATTTCGGCAGTTAGTCAACTTCCTTCTAAAACCAGAGAAACCCACTACCCCAGTCCCTACTACAAATAATACTATAGACCCTATTGCATCCCAGTTTAATTCCCACTTGATTAACTCAATAATCTCCCTATTACATAATGCTTCTACCCCACCTCTGTCTGTACCCACTGTATCTGGTCCACCACAAACCCACTTTAAACTAGAACCCATTCAAACAAGCTAGATACAAGGCTTACTATCTAAAGTAAAACCATATACCCTCGCCAATGATCAATTACCAGTTGAATTTCTGAAATTAGCTGCCTCGAACTATCACCTACCCTATATAAATTCTAATTAACTGCTCTATCCCTGAACAATATGTACCTGCCATATGGAAAATATCGCAGATCATTCCACTGCATAAAGGAGGCCCCTCTAAAGACATATCTAATTACAAACCTATAGCCATACTCTCACCCTTAGCAAAAATCCTAGAAAAGTATGTCCACAAACAAATAATTGATTACTTCCAAAAAAAAACAACCTCCTATCTGTTACTCAACATGATTTTTGACCAACACAGTACTAGTGCAGCCCTCATTAGCGTTATCAAGTCCATTAACTACCTTAAAAATAACAACCAACTTGACTCTGCTACCTTTCTTTGACATGTCAAAGGCCTTTGACCCCGTATGACATCAAATCCTCCTAAACAGACTTGCCAAATACAAGCTTTGCCCTGAGGTCCTAAAGTGGTTCCATAGTTACCTCTCAAACAGCCAGCAACCTACCTTATGGGATAATAAACTCTCCTCCCACCTTGCCATCTCTGTAGGAGTCCCCCAAGGATCGATTCTAGGGCCACTACTCTTTTTACCAATGACCTTACAACAGCTGCTAGTCCTGCCAACATTATTCAATATGCAGATGACTCCTCGCTTATCTGCTCAGCACCAACAATCATGCCACTTCAAGAAAAGACCCAGACTGCCCTTACCAACATTGAAAAATATGTAGCAACTCATCAACTTATATTAAATCCCAATACAACTAAGCTTATGGTCTTTTCAAATCCTTCCTTGTTAGCTAATGGTCAACTCCCTTCTATTTTCTCTTCTAATGGCACTAAAATAGAACCTGTTGAACACACTAAACTTCTTGGTGTAACCATAGATAATGCATTGACATTTGACATACATATAGCACAGGCTATTAAAAAAGTCCATATTAAACTCAATACACTCTACAGAGCAAAACCCTATCTTTCAGACCATGCTAGACTGGCTACAGCAAGAACCCACTTGATATCTTCACTACTCTACTGTTCTCAAATATTCAGAAACCTCCATAATGCAGAAATAAACAACCTTGAATCTTGCTATAGCAAGATAGCCAAATCTGCAACTAACCTACCCCCAAAAACATATTATTGTACTGCCCTCAAATAACTACATTGGTTAGAACTCCCAAACTTACTCACACTAAACCAATTATTGATCATCCACACAGTGATGTATAAACCTGATCAGGGCCCAGCCCTAACTAACCTTGTCCAACCCTACAAAAACCTTAAATCTCTTAGGTCGGCTGACAAAGTCCTACTTAAAGTAAATAAATTTCATAACTCCCATGGTGACTCCTTATACTGCCACAAGATTTCAAATGTCTGAAACTCACTTCATCAACAAATTATATCTATTGATCATACATGCAACTTTAAAAAGGAACTAAGAAAATACTTCCTATCCCACTGGCTATGTCCATGCTCTACTCCAGACTTTTTCTGTCACTCTGGCCGCAGATCTCAAAACAATTTGAGGAAGGGACTCCCTTCACACAACTGACTGTACAAAAAATATATATATTGTAAATTGTTAAATGTTCATATTGTATCAATGCTTTTTCTGACTTATAACTTTATTTTATGCTGTTTACTATGTTTCTTAAGCTATTTACTATGTTTTTACTTTACTAACAATATCTGCATCTCTGTGTAACTTGTAACATTTTTATGCTACTAAATATTTGTATAACCAAGTTTCTGGAGCTTTTCTCCCTGGGTCTCGACTGAAAAAGGACTTTTTGTCCAGTTGGACATTACCCGATAAACAAATATAAATTAATAAATAAATAATAAAATTATACCACCATCATGTGTTGCTCCACCTGCCAGTGCTCTACACCTCTACACTTCGTTGATTATCACACACAATTGCTGATCTTAGTGCAGGAAATGTTTCTGAACCTCTAGGATAATGTGTTGTGTTACAAAATACCATGGTTGTGTAAAGTTTATGCAGCTCGTAAACTTTCAAGTTGTTGCTGTGTCGTTCGGCTTTTCCTGGTTAGGGGTCGTCACAGTGGAACTCCGGTCCGCTAATTATTGGTAGTTGCTTTTTACGTGCCGAGTTACCAGCCCTGACGCACAACCTTCAACGAAGGTACGCTCATTCACGTATGTCTCCACGCAGAAGACGCTCTAGCTGAGAATCGAACCGGGCAGCGTCTTACCGTGAGGCGACAATGCTACCGCAGCACCACCACCGCGGGTAGCTCGTATACTTTCAAGTAATTTGCATATTTCTTGAGTACTGTGGAATTTCATTTTGTAAAAGTTGCCCTTGGTAATTCTATTTTAATAAGTTTGGAATAAGTTGTTCTTGAGTAATGTAAACTTTCATTGTGATAGTGGCTACTAGTGATGTAGTTTCAGTTGTTCAGAGCTCTCACTGACATATTCCCTTTATGGTACACAGCATTTGTCTGTGATGAGAGTTGATAGTGCCACTTTATTGGGAGATGCGAATGTGTGTGGCTTGTTTACATTTCTTTGCTATAAGTAGCAGTAATTTTAACTGTGGCTGCTATTCTTCTTACTGTGAGGAACTCTGGCATTCTCCCATCCACGAAAGCCAGTGGGGTAACGTTTTGTAATTTGCCCATCACATAAGAGGAACTGAACTCAGGCACAAGACCTAGTGAAGACAGCGGCTGCTATTTGATGTCTCTTAGTGACTTATCAGTGTATCAGCAATGAAATATTGCTTAAATGACAGTAATAGCTGAGATAACATATTTCTGAATTCTTATTCTGCTTGTAAATATTGATGAATGATCACATACTGAGTCACATATGATGCTGGTTATGGAGAAATTGTTTGGGTCATATACTGTAATCCAGTCTTGGATGCTATGTTTTAGAATGGCTGTACCAGTTCATTAGTTTTTGTAATTAAAATTACAGGGATAAGTATTGAGATGAGACAGACTATTTTGGCTTGATTCCAGTAAGTAGTCTATCTTTATTGTTGATTTTGACTATGCTCAAAGCAACAGTTTGCTGGGTTGTGTCCTTGGGAGAAACACTTTAGAGATATATGCAAACCAAAACATGTTTCTTTTATTCATTTGCCGGCTAATTAACACTGAGTCCAGAGAAACAGCATGAGACAGTTAGGTTAGTGTATTGAATTCTAATGTAAAAACTATTCCAACTGTGTATTTATAGAGATTTTAGCCATCTGCAGCTGTCTGTGTCTCAGCTGTGGCTTTTGCAAGGATTCTATAATACCAAAGTTGGTGTGATTACAAGGGCTGGATAGACAGAAATAGTGGTTATATTCTACATATTCTCTATGCATCAACTGGTAATTGTTATTGATTGTGTTATACTCCATTTGGTTACACAGCTGAACTGATATTGCCTAAGGGAGCACTTAGGTTGGATTAGGCATCTCCATCTACTAACAGCAGGCATAGCATGTGCCTCTATAGGTCTTTGGCAACAATAATGAGATACTTTGTTGTGAGCAAATTTTTTGTGGGTCTTTTGGAGAGCTTGTTGTGAATGCAAATGATTACAAGTTTATGGAGGAGCAAACTGTTAGCACCTATATAGCTTTGTAGGGACTGAGAGAAGGCTGGAATATAAAGAAGGGTTGATTTGGTGTGGGTGTGGTTCTCAAGGTGTCTGGGCTGATTTTATGTAACTTTTCTTACAAGACAGCAATATTAATGTGAGTGTTGATACTGTCAGTTATGTCATGCTACATAGAGCTTCAGCATTTGGAATACAGTATCATGCTTTACTAACTGAGGTGATAGTGTAATTAGGTTAGATAGGAAGGTATAATAGGTTGTGGGGTAATGGTGGCTAGACTGCCTGTGTACAGCTAGGTGTGGTAGGAGGTAGAATGTAGTTTGTTGCTGTGTTGATGGAAATATCAGTAGACAGTGCACATTGATCAGGTGATTAGATGTTAGACTGGGAATTAATGAGTCACCTGTAGCTGTCATGTGTTTGAAGATGTGTATTTACGTAAGGAATGATGGTGTTGGTGGGATGAAAGCAGGGTAACAGGAATGAACATTCATTTGACGGTTGTTTGCTTTGGTTTTAGTCGTGTGAAAAACTACTAGTAACTTGTCCATAAACAAGAATTTGTTTCAAAGAATGTTTACATTTAAAAGTAAAACTTTATAACATTGTATTAAAAAACAATTAAGGATATGTTATGAACTACTAACTGGCTGAAGTACATGATCTTTGGAGCTGCTCCGCAACTGGGAAGATGCAAAGTTCAAGTTTTGCAATGAGGGACAGATAGGTAATCCAGTTAATGGAAAACACCTGAATGTGACAGCAGATTCCAGTACTATAAAAAATAAATTAATGTATTTTTAAAAACTGCATATGAATGAGTGACTGAGGAGTCTCGGACACCATTAGCAAATCCTTTTTGTAATCAGACACCACTATGGTATGCAGTCCGATTATGACACACCAGATCACTACATACTAACGAATCACTCTGTAACTCAGAGCCTGATCACCTCATACAACTGAATTACTCTATTACACTGTGACAGGTTGCTACATAATATTGGATCACTGTCAGACTGTGTTAGATCACTTCATATCACTGAATCAGTCTGTTGTACCCTGTCAAATCACTACATATCACAGAACCACCCTTTTATATTGTGCCAGACCACTGCATGCCACTGAATCCATTAATCCATGCTAGAGAACTATAGACCGAAGAGATTATTGCATATAGTACCTATGGTATTTATTTAAATATATTGTGCCCATCTGTTTGGTTAGCATGACATATGTACAGCTGTGTACATGTGCAAAGACCTGACAAACACATGGGAATCAAGACAACAGTACATCAAAGGAGGTGTGGCAGCGATAGCGGTACTGAAGTACATGCAGCCCCCCACTGCTGTAGGAGGTTTCCCTATGGATCATCAAAATCCAACCAGCTGAACGTCCATTATGTTGATTTCAAATGATAAGCATCACAACTATCTTTATTTGAATGATGCACAATATTACAATAATGTTTTTCACAACAGCAAGAAATCTTACTCACCTACTCCTTACTTAAAACTGCCAACTCTCCAGTCAAACAATAGTAGGGAAAGGAGACATTCCCTGCAACAAATAAAAGAGACACTGAATGAATTGTGATCTTGTCATTATAATATACATATAGGGATTAAGGTCCTGAAATGCTAACTTCAGAGAATCAGGGATGGGGAATTTGCACCAATCCAGATTGCCTGTAAGGATTTGTATGGAAATTACTATAGCATACCACAATAAAGGGTCAAATTATTGTGCCCTAGAAGGTAAAGAAATCTAGAAGTGGCCAGAACAACTTCAAAAGTCTGGTACCATATCGGTATAGTGGACAACTGGTTTTAGCATTAGACCTCAGTTTATTTTCTGTACTGGTTACAGGCTTGATCAAGATATGTCAGAATGCACATTTGCATTTTTCTCTTCTCTGGAGAGTAAAGAAATATAAATCTATGATGATATTCTGCTCTGTGCTGGAGCTATTTCAGTGGCAGTTTGATACAGACATTTGTTAATTAGGTACATACTCCTTTTGCCTATCAGCACAATACAGAGATTTCTTTTAATCAAGCACGTTTACCCCTCAGCACAAAAACATGGAAATGGACTGTAAAGTGAGCCAGAAAGTCAACCAATCTATTTATATAATTTTGCAGCAATTAAAGAAGACATCTGAGCAAATGCTTTACTATAAAGAGTAAAAGCTATCATTTTTGTAAAAATATAGATGAATGAATGTATAAGTGAGTGTATTCATGTATGAATAAATAAATGCACTAACAAACAAAAATAAATAAATCACCAAAGCATATCCTTATTCATTATAAACAAAATAAAAGAATAAGGACATTTCTAATCATTGTTTTCTTGGGGACCAGTTTTCTACATCATAACTTATCATTAATCATGCAGTGTGTTGCATCCCTAAGACCATACTTCTGCTATTTGAAATCTGAAGACAGCCAGTGATCTCTATTAGACTTGTCTTTTAGTATGGTCTTAGCTTAAAATATCCCAGATGCAATAAACTAGCACAGAAAATGCAATATTATTTATGTTAGGTTGACCTGCTTACTCAGCATGCTAGAATAGAATAAAACTAAGAAATACTCTCATTTCATCTGTTACTTATCTAATTAATGTGTGTACTAGAAAAAAATGTTAAATAACACATAAAACTTCAAAGTATATCT
>NC_056741.1:930674715-930689715 GCF_019279795.1 Protopterus annectens | reverse complement strand
AGACCCAGAAATAGAGACATACTTATAAATACTGACAAATAGGATGAAGCACACCAGGATCCACTGAATAATATTTTATCGAGCGCTTTCGTCTTTTATAATAAAAAACTTTGTCAGAATAACAGACAAGTACAAGAAATCAAACTGTGACCTAACTTAAATAACACACAAATTCACTAGTGTTAATTACAAATTAGCTGAAAGGTATATGGCTCTAAAAGGACATATTCCCTAAACTAAGTGTAAAACAAATTCTGGTGTTCATTTTGTCAATAAATAATTTTAGACAGTCACTTTTATGTATATATACATACATATATATATTTGTGGGTCTATATGTATGTCGGTATGTCTATATATATGTTTTGCAAAATTGTTATTAATATGTGTTAATTTATTTTAATGCTTATTACAATATTTATTCGATTTGCTTATGATGCTGGCTAACACCAGTATTTGTTTTACACTTAGTTTAGGGAATATGTCCTTTTAGAGCCATATACCTTTCAGCTAATTGATAATTAACACTAGTGAATTGGTGTGTTATTTAAGTTGGGTCAGAGTTTGATTTCTTGTACTTGTCTGTTATTCTGACAAAGTTTTTTATTATAAAAGACGAAAGCGCTGAATAAAATATTATTCAGTGGATCCTGGTGTGCTTCATCCTATTTGTTTATCTAGTTTGGAACTTTTTGTGTACACTTTTAAATATTGCTCATATAAACTCCAAAAGTGACTAGGGTAACATAGTGAGTTTTACATACATTCTCTGAAGGCCTTGATGTCTGAAACCTCACTGCATATCATCTTCCTCGGATCAACCAGTGATTTACCAAAAACATGAAATTATATGATAAACAGTCTGACATATGTGCTGAACTCAGGACATTGTGCAAAAATGTGGACCATTAAAAGGTAGCAAAGCTCCTCGGACCATTACTCAGGCTACTCTCATGCGCAATCAACAGCCATCACAATATTCGTTTATTGGGTGTCATGTCACTTCTGTAAATAATACAGAAATATACAGTGATAAAGATATGTTACATTACAACATTATGCAGTACCCACTGTCATATTTAAGACAATTTAGATAAATGAGAGTGAACGTGACAGCACTTGTTAGCTTCCATAATGCAGTCAACGCAAGCATAATTATGCATGATCACAACCATTCCAACCCCTCCATCTCAAAGGAACCTAGGTTGTCTAAATTTTATAACCAACTAACCACACTGGTCAACAGACCCTTAGGTTCACTACTAAACTGCAATACGGGGATAAAGATTACCTTATGGGGCAAGCATCACAGGCCACTGAGCAGCCTAGACTTTGTGTCAATAGAAATCAACACTAGAACAATGCTCATGGCATCAATTTTAAAGCTGCAAAGTTGACAGCTTTTATAAATCAAAGCCATTTGAAAATAACCAGGACCCACCTGAGAATATATTTAGACAATTTAAATCCCAATTTCTTGCAACAACAAAGTACCCTGGGTAAAATTAGCAGAATTTTTAATGAGAATGCATGCTCACCAATTACATATCAATAAATATTAGCCAAAAGAGTAATACAGTCATTCTACATAAATATGATCTACAAATCACAGTGTATGTTTCAGAGCAAAGTGCCCAACCACAAACATTTACTTTACCACACATCCCAGGAGTGTCTCTTTGCCCTTCATAGCTGCCATTTTGCAGAGTAATTATGATTTACAGACAAAATAGAAAAAAATAATAATTGTATAATTGATGGTCTGATATTTTCTTGATGATTTAAATAGGTTCTTTTTTTTTTAATATCTATAATTTCTTCTCTGTCAGTTTTCTGTAAACAGTCGTTACGGACTTTGCTGACTGTCATAGAAGCCTGTAACTGTAAGTGGCTAAATATTTGCCTGTATTAATTTTTGCTGATTGGGGCGGCCACGGTGGTGCAGTGGTTAGTGTTGCCACCTCACAGCAAGAGGTTCTCCGGTTCGATTCTCGGCTGGAGTGCCTTCTGTGCGGAGTCTGCATATCCTCCCTGTGGTCGCGTGGGTTTCCTCTGGGTGCTCCGGTTTCCTCCCACATCCCAAAGACATGCAGTAGGTGGATTGGACACTCTAAATTGGCCCTAGGTATGAGTGTGTGTGTGCCTTCTGTGGAAGGTTGGGTGCCGGGCTGGCAACTCAACAGCGTAAAACTCCACTGCCAATCATGAGTAGACAGATGATCCACTGTGGTGACCCCTAACCAGGAAAAAGCCAAAAGAAGAAGAAGATTCATTTTTGCTGATTGTGTAATTTTATCTTTAGCCTTTTTAATTGACTTTTGCTAATGGTTATAGCAGCTTGGTTATTTTGCATTAGTATCATTTATAAATAGCATTTTAATTCATTTTAGATTACTTAAATCTTATTATAGGCTCATTTTCACACTAAATATTATTGATCATATATGTACCTTCTGAGCTTAAATAACATGAGAAAGATTAAGCAAGAGTATCTGAGATACTTCTGGTAAGCTGTTACTAATTATTCTGTGAAATTAGTCGGTGGTGAGCTCTTAAATGTTTTGCCAAAACTGAAATAAGGTAAAATGAATGATTCTAGAATTCAGTTTATATTGCCAAAGTAATTATTCAGCAGGCATTCTATGGTTAACAAAGCTAGGTGTTAATACATGAACATGGATATGCATAGGTCATGTCATTGCAATTATTCCATATGTAGAAAAATGAGCCACTGCAAAATTTGACTCTGCAACATCTGACCTAAAAACAAATTAGGATCCAGGCACACATGGATCGAGCATCCGCATACCAGGATTATTACTTGCCCTCCACAGGACAGTTAATGTCATCGCACATGCTTAGCAAGTGAGGGTTACTCACTGGTGCTTCATTGCCCAAGAAAACATCCTAATTGTCACTCGAGGCTTGGTTGGAAACAATCCAGCCATAAAAAGCCACGAGGCTGCATACCACCTCCACTAATGAGCTGAGGAGAAAAACACCATAAAACAACCACAACCTTGTATAATAACCTGAAAAGCTGTAACTTCTTCTTACTACCACCAATGGCTGTACCAGAAGGGAAGCCCTCTCACCTCCAGCTCTAGTCAAGAATGAATCTGCCTAAAACAACCAGGGAGGAAACGTACCATTAAAGCTTAAATAATGACCACAACCCTACATAATAACTGCAGGAACTGTAACCATGAATCACTACCACCAACGATCAAACTGAGAGTGGAGCCAGCTTAACATCATCACTAATTAAGTACTAAACTGCCTATATAACCAGGCAAAAAGAAAAAAATTAAAAGTTAAATTGTAAACCTCTGGAAGTTCTTAAACAACAAAACAGCCTATCAGCCCACAGCAACCCAGTCAAAGCAGCCCAAACAAACCAGCCAACCAAGATCCACCAGCACATGCAGCAAGACAGATGCTATACCTTCTAATAAATCTAACTTGCACAGAGCCTTAAACCCCTCATCACACTACTTTGCAAAAGGAGAAGGAGAAAAAAAATATGTATTAAACAACCATTACCCACATCCTCTGTACATACTACCATTGACCCAAGGCCTGCCTGTCTACCAAAGTACCTACTGGTCATTATGGACATAAACCTGCAATCTGGCAAGTTCACGTCAAAATCTGATCCCTTACTCAATTGCGCTCACACAAAACCATTTAAGCCCCTCCTTGCACTTACCTCATTTCCTCCCAACCCTCCTTCCTTCCTACTTTAACCCTTCCATCCCCAGTGCACTAACTTTCTTCCACTACCATTTTAACTCATATTACTATTCCTACCTGACCCTCACCTGAAGATGTCCCTGGACAAATTGGTTTGTTCTCATACCTCATTTAGCTTTAATATGTTGCAGTATTGATCTTTTAATGCATTTTTGGCTGCTTCACTGCACCATCTCACTTTTCATTTCTAAACATATTACAACATTCAAATATATTTGTTATGTATACATCATAATATTAAGTATTTATAACTTAAATGTTAAAACAAATCAGATGTAACTATTCCAACTTATACTGTAAACAGTATTATATCATTTAGTAAGATAATTAAGAAGTAAAGACAAATTATTTAAGATAATTTGTCTTGCATTCTTGATCTGGATGGTAACATTTCTAATTGTTTTAGATATACATATAGTTACAAAAATTATAAAGCTCTTTTTTAGATTCATAAGTGACTAAAGTTTTTGAAATTAATAACTGCATTTTTAAGTGGCACAGTGAGGCAGTGAACAGCATTGGTGTATCATGAAACCTAGTTATCTAGTTTGGCTCCTGCTGTGCACATTATGTGCAGAATCTATATGCCCTTCCTGTATCTGTGGGAATTTATAAGGTTCTCAGCTCTCCCCACAACCCTCTAAATTACTTTGATGTGTGCGTGTGTGTGCGTGTGTGTGTGTGTGTGTGTGTGTGTGTGTGTGTGTGTGTGTGTGTGTGTGTGTGTGTGTGTGCTTGTCTGTGCGAATGCACATATATGTGTATTTGTGCAGGTTCTTCAGTGGATGGACTACTTTGGATAGTCTCCAGCTTCTCTGCAACCTTGAACAGGATAAGGCATGTATAAGAATGAATAAACAAAATGTACAAGTGAATGTCACAAACCAGTTTGCACAAGTCAAGGTCACCTGCTTTGTGCTAAAGTACTTTGTATCCGTGGGGGACACTACTAGCTTGTTTTCATTTCTTTCACTTTATCAGATATCTGTGAAAAATATGTCAGTAGCATTTGTTACTGCAGAACTTCAAAAACGGCACTGAAATTTGCAACTGCCGAATATACTTCAATGACTGGAATTTATTTTTCATTTTATATCATGTTTCTTCATATCAAAGATTTTATGGACTACTTTCTGACATGCTTAATAATAGCTACCTGTGTACTATAACATATAACTCAAGGCCGCCTAATATTTCTGACACTCCATGCTTGCATTTAAATTACAGCTGAAGCTAATACAAAAATGAATAATTTTAATAAAATACTCTCATATTCCCTCACTCGCCCTTTACTTTGATGATGCCTCTATCATCGTCTTATAGAAAATATTTTCAACCATCCAAATTTTTGATTCCAAGAACTGCCTGTAATTTAATGTTGCATCAACGGTGAAACCACCATTGTGTAACTACAGTGATTACTTCATCTTTTGGTTAATGGACACCATATCACTCCCTGACATAGTTGTAGGTTCTCAATAGCATAGTCACTATTTTCTGAGATTGGTAGCTAGTGCATATCTGCTGTCTGCCCTGTACTATCTTACTATAAACTATGGCTCTGATGTGGATGGTTATGTTTATTTTAATTAAATGCAGAAAAGGCACAGTGTCAGATAAGATTGAAAATATCTATTTTAAATGGCATTGTAAACTTTATTGCTAAATTTCTTTTCAAAATAAATTTTATTAGGCTTTCTTTTTCCTAAATAATCTTGTACCTTTAGTAATCAGCAGAGGAGATGCTAATACGCAAAAAAAAAGAAAGAGAGGGAGAGATAAGGACACAGAATGAACACATGAATATCTCCTACATGGCAAGATGAAATTCTGTGTTACAAAAGTAAAACAAATAATGGAGGACATTTCAATCAAAAAAAACTTTTGTTTATGAACCAGGAGCAAACAATAACTCATTCACTCCAATGGAGCTCTGGAGATTTGCACTCTTACTTCCAATGATTGCATCATGACAATTTGAATATAAACTCAAGTGATGCTCTCACATTTCGAATAAATGTTCATACCTCTGGAACCATACTAGCTACCAAAGAAATGTAAATAACAAACTGTTCAGAAGAAACACATTTTTACAGTGGTAATGTTCTTTATATTCTAGTTCTTATATGGGTCATGGGTCATAGCTGCGGCTACTTCACCAAGCAAATGCACTACTCACTCTAGCTCTTTTTCTGAGGTGGACGTAGGAAGGTGTTATGGCCATTTTGCTCTGCTAAATTTTCTGGAATCTGGATCGCCATCGATCTGGTTTGCAGGGCTGATGTCTACAGCTGCTATAAGGCCTGGATCACTAAACAAACTGTAAATACTGTTGAAGATTCATTCAGACTGCTATAGCTGCTTTCTCTCTAAAATAAACAACAAAAATCAATGGAGGAAACAGAAGATGCAACAGACCTAGGAAAAGGGGCAACCGAGCTGGCATCAGCATCAGGTTAAGAAAAGCTCCACTCAGGCCTGCAATTCCTTCTATGCTGCTGGCTAATTTAAGGTCTCTGAATAACAAAATGGACTTTATCAGGCTAAACATTAACACAAACAGTAATGTAAGAAACAGCTGTATTATTATATTTACTGAGGCTAAATTCAAATATCAGTGACCAAACTGTTGGAATAGACACATTCTCCTTATTCAGGGCTTACAGGTTACAGGCTGTCAGTGGTAAAACTAAATGTGGGGGAGTCTGTATATACATCAACAACAGCTGGTGTGAAAACAATGATGTCATTAATAGCCACTGCTCAGCTGACATTAAATACCTTACAATTAAATGTCATCCATGCTACAAATGTCATCCATTCTACTTTCCCAAGAAGTTTTCAACTATCTTTATAACTGCAATTTGCATACCTTTGAGTTTAAATAGCAATGAAGCACCTGCCAGCCTGTACCAGTTAGCTTGTGATCTGTAAAACAAGAACTCAAGAGTGTGCCAGCATTTTAGGTGGGGATTTAAATCAGGCCAAACTGAAAACTTTGTTACCAAACTACCAGCAGTATGTAAACCTCTCATCAATAGGTAATAACACACTTGATCAAGTGTACTCAAATATCAGTCATTCAAAGCAATCCCCCACCCCCATCCTGGTAGCTGAGATCACATTTCCATCCCTTATCCCTGCCTTAAAGCAGTGCTAGTAAGGGGAAAAACCTTTCAAGAAGCAAATAAGGATCTGACCTGAAAGAGCTGTCTTAGCTCTGCAAGACTGTTTTGAATGCACTGAGTGGAAACTAATTAAAGAGGCTGCCACCACAAATCATTGTATTAATTTGAATGAGTACACTGAAACAGTTGTGGGATAAATCACAAAATGTATTGCGGATGTCATCACCTTGATGGATGTAACCATCAGAGCCAGTCAAAAACCCTGCCTCACCAGTGAGGTTTATGAACTACTGAGAGTGTGTAAAGTTACATTTAAGGCTGGAGACAGAGATGCTTTGAAAAAGGTAAGGGCCAACTTGAACAAAAGTGGGAAAGTAACAAAACGGGCCTACAGGCTAAAAATACAAAGATAGCTCACTGACCCGAAAGATCCCAGGCTGTTGTAGAGAGGGATGCAAAGCATCACAGACTATATGCCACCATCCACGCAATCTGATGATAACCTAGATATTTAAACAAGCTAAACATCTACTTCAGTAGATTCGAGAAATCAAATAGAACCTCACCAAATAAACTACTAACCAATGCAGATGCAATCTCATTATGCCTCAACTTGGAAGAGGTATGCAGGAACCTACGTAGGGTTCACCTGGGCAAAGCAGCTGATCTGGATATGATCCCAGGAAGGCTACTTAAAAACTGTGATGATCATCTGGTACCAGTCTTGACAGACGTGTTCAATATATCTCTCAGCCATGAAATAGTGCCCAAATGCTTTAAGACAGCAGGCATCATTGCTCTTCCCAAGAAACCATCTTCAGCATCATTAAATGATTACCAGCCAATTGCAGTTACCTCAATAGTGATGAAGTGTTTAAAAAAATGGTCAGGGATCACATAACATCCTGCCAACCTGCTACATTTGATCCTTTACAATTCACATACGGGCCAAATCATTCTACTGCTGATGCCATAGTCTTAACACTTCATCACAGCTTGGACCACCTGGAAAATACAAACTGTTATGTACGCATGCTGTTCATAGGCTTCAGCTCTGCCTTCAATACAGTAATTCCACAACAATTGCAGTCTAAGCTGAGTAATCTAGGCTTAGAAAATGAAATATGCAACTGGATCTTCAACTTCCTGACTGAAAGGACACAAATAATTTGAGCAGGAAAACATCACTCAAACAGCATCGTCCTAAACACTGGGGTCCCACAAGGTTTCATATTCAGTCCACTACTTTTCACAGTTCTAACACATGACTACACAGCTATGCAGTCAAATAGAATAATAAAATTTGCATATGACACCACAGTAATTGGCCTTATCAAGAGAGAAGACGAGAGTGCTAAAAGGGAGGAGGTCAACCAACTCATTCATTGGTGCACTGACAACAACTTAGCATTAAATGTTGGGAAAAACAAGGAAATCATCATTGATTTTAGCAAGGAAAATAAGCCACATAACCCTCTCATCATCACTTGTGGCACAGTGGAGAGAGTAAATAGCACCAAAGTCCTAGGGGTACATATCTCGCAAGACATAAGTTGGGCCAGAAATCCTTCCTACCTTATAAAGAGGGCCCAACACGTCTCCACTTCCTAAGGAGACTTTGTTGGGCTAACCTCCCCCCATATGTCCCACTTACCCTCTATACAGCCACGACTGAGAGCGTACTGACAAACAACATTGTTGCCTGGTATGGAAATTGCTCTCAAGCTGATCGGAAGGCACTGGATAAGACCATTATACAGGCCACAAAACTCATTGGCTCCAGCCTTTAATCCATACAGGATATATATTCAAACAGATGCTATGGTAGCGTCTGAAAACTATTGAGGGGATATATACCATCCAGCTTATGGACTGCTCAGACTCCTGCCATCAAGGAAGCACTACAGAAACATCATATGCAGGAGATCTAGATTTCATAACAGCTTCTTCCCACATGATATCAGATTGCTGAATAACAAACCCATAGCCTAACCGACTAAATGGGTAAAACATTATTTATGAACAATATGTCATTATTACTTACATAACTCTCTGCATAGCTCACTTTATATATCTCTATCTGCACCATGAAAATGGCAAACTGTAAGTTTATGGCAAATATTGGTGGTGGGTAAGTATTACATGTCTCCATGTTTTTTTTTTTTCTTATTTATAGTAGTTTTTTATATATCCTTATATTTCTACTGAGTCTGTTCCTGTTGTTGTCTGCTTTATTTCTGCTATAAAAGCTTATTTTTTACTTTATTTATTTTTGGTATCTTATTTTGCTTTTTATTTTTACTATTTCATTTTTATTAATTTAATCTATCTTCCTTTTGTAAACTGTCATTCTTATGGTACTAGCTTGAGTATCGAAATTTTGTGCAGTGATATGCACTTTTTCCTCTTTGTTGATCTGTATGACAATAAAGTTTACTTTGACTTAAACTGGATTTTATAGGTCATAATTATTACAGTAAATAGTAATTTTGTAAATAAGTTACAAAATCTCAGTAACCTTCAAGCTGCTTACATACTGTCAGCAACATTTTTATTGTCCATCTCTGAGATTTCATATGAGGATATAGATACTACGAAAAATTAGATAGTTATTAATATAAATAAATAGTACATGGACAACAATTCATTTTTCTTTAGCAGTATTAAACAAAAGCCAAATAGTGTTGCCACTCTGTTGCTCATTATGCAAGTATTAAGATGAAATCATTCAGTAACTCTAATATATCATGTTTTTGATTGTTAATGCAAATGTGAACAGGCTTTACTAGATGGTTAGAGACCCAGTAAGATATAATTGCAGAAATACCTGGATGATTCAGTAGGCTGTCAATAAAGTGAAACTTCAGTATATCTTCCTTCAACGTACTATTTTGTTTGGTTGCTTGCTTTTTGGTCTGTTTATTAACATGTCTGCAACTAATATTTAATTTGCTACCAAGAAAGCATTATTATTAATAAATATATTGGACTTGCAGATTGAAAAACATCATGTTTGTTTCCTTTAATGTCAGCATGAGCTTGAGTTAGTTCCACTGTATTGACATTTTTACAGCGCTGATAGCAATTTCAGTGCTGTCAAAAACAAATGCACATAAAAATGAAGAACTAATGGTAGCCCAAGCCAGATGAGAGTTTATATTCCAGGTTTATATTATTGAATAGTATTCATTAAAATGTGCATGATATACCACATTTAGTGGTTACATGCACACACGCAAACACACACACACGCGCACACACACACACGTATATATATATATATATATATATATATATATATATATATATATATGTATATATATCTATATACACACATACAAACATACACAAGTTCATAGGTGAATATTAGGCTAGTTGCCACAAAGGGCCATGTTAAGCCTAGTCAGTAACCCAAGATCAGAATCAAAACCTGTACCTTCTATCTGCTAACTTAAGACTTTAAACATTATGCCAAATCCACGCCATATTAAAGTTGCAGAAGCATACACTTTTTCCCAAACTTGTTTTATGTATTTATTTATGATTTTGTTTTTTCATTTTATCTGTTGTTAACCAGGTTAGTCTCACTAGGCTAGTAGCCTTTTTTTCAGGGGACACCTGAAGTGGTATTTATACTACTAGGTGGAATTATGGAACTTCCCCTACTATTATTGCTAGGTGCTTTAGGATCTTATACATCCACCTCAGATACCACCATCTCAGACAGAAAGGGCCTCAATTTAATGTGTCATCCAAAGAATGATAAAATCAGGAGTGCGACACCCCCTCTATGCTACATGAAAGTGTCTGCAATAACTCTACCTAGTGTGGCTATACAACAAACAGCCTTTTGCACTAAAGGTGAGTGGGTTACCTTTGTACCACTGACACTACATACAAATGGTGAAATGTATCTTTCATCTCTATAAGAATTGACAGTCAAACCTGTGTGTTTTATTGAGCAATAGTGGGGTAACTGGAGGTAATTTCCCTTATCCCCACCATTGTGAGATCTTGGAGTTTGTACATTCCAAGATACTAGGATATGTGGGGTGCTCCCTTCCAAAAACTCTTTTTGAAGTTGGCATTTTTCCTTTTCCATGGTTTAGGTTCAGTTTATTTTTCATTATATGAGTTTCCAGGATACATTCATTCATTCATTCATTCATTTATTTATTTATTTATTTATTCATTTATTTATTTATCCATTCATTTGTTTGTTCATTCCAGTTTGATAACCAGCTAAGTGAGCTGGTCCGCATAACCTTTTCAGCCACAACATGGGCCATTTGGAGCAAAGAACATAAAATAACACTAGCAATGATGATGTGCATTACGTTCTAACTATTGTCCTTGAGCACATATGCAGGTGGCTTCAGTGGACAGATCTTCCTTTAATTTACCCTTAATGTTCATAAAGTCTGTTGCTTTTAACTTCTGCTAGTAGAGGATTCCCAGTGGAAGGTTCTGTTTTGATTAATGCCCTTTCCCACACAAGAGTTTTCAAGCAAGTACTGACCAGGGTGATTACTTCTGCATTATTGTCATTATGGAAGTGAGCTTGCTGTCTAATGTTTTAATATGAGGACAGTACTCTGGTTTAATTATTTTAAAAATCAGTGTGCTAGGTAGCAAGTCTGTTCTGCTGTGTACTTGCAACCAAAGGAAGCTTTTCAAAAGGTGGCAATGATTACTGCAAGCATCTGCAAGAAGCACAAATCTGAACATTTTATTTTCCGCTGTCTGTATTTTCAGAGTGTTGGCTCTGGAATGTGTTGTTAACAGTGGCAGGTCATGTTTAGTTTTAAGGATGAGAACATTTCTGGATTATTCATGGTGTGCATAGGGAGAGAAAACATGGGATATTTTATACCATAGCTTTATATGGAAAGAGTTTAGTTGACCACATTGTAGATGTACTGAGTGCAACATTAAGGAGAGCTCTAATGTAATGCCAAGATATTTTTGTTTATTAATGGCTAAGATTAGTTTGCCTAAGTTATTTGTTATCATTGGTGTGTGATGAAGTCCTTGTCATTTTTATGTAAGTGCAAATACCATGACACAGGATTTATTTGGATTAAATAGATGCCTTTTGCCGTGTATCTAGTTACCTTGTTTTGAGAAAGAAGCCTGTACTATTTATTGGGGTTCAGCAGCTTTGGTACTAGAATTCAGGTGAAGCAATTCATCTACATTCATAATCCCACTGAAAGATCATGAGTTAGATCATATATAAAGAAAGGTAAAAGAGAAGACGGGCCTAGCACAGATTCTTTTGGCACACCTATACTGAGCATGCAGACAAGGCAGCTGCCATGTTTATATAGTTGGAAATGTTGCCTGTTAATAGTCTTGGTTCTCTTCAGAATTATTTTGGAGAAGATGTTACATTTTCTTGGCAGTTTTGGTGGCAATTCTAGTTTCCTTCCTTTGAGGAATAGGCAGCTGTTCAAAGGATTTTATTTCTACCTTGTCAAAGCTTTGTCCATTTTAGATATGTATTTAAGTCTGTTGTTAGCCAGGGAAATTCCTGATCTCTATGTCTTCCCTGAATAGATGGAAAGGCATTGCTCTGTACTGTCTCCAGGGCTGAGATGAATCTGGTTGGAGAATTGTTAGGATCTTTCTTACAATATAGAATAGGTCAGTCTGTAGACTGGAGATATGCAATCAGTAAGTCCTGCTTTGAATCTGTGATGTGTCTAAAAGTGACAATCTGGAATGGACTGTTTACCATCCTGAAGGCTAATGTGGAAATTATTGAGCAGTGGTTATTGAATTGATTAGGAAGGATGTCTTTAGATGTCTGTTTGATATGTTAGTTAGAATTAGGTCTAATGCTATATTGTTGCCAGCAAGTTGGTTTGGTCTAGTTGTTTGATTAACAATTTGTTTAAGCCCATGCTGTATAAGTATTTGTTTTTTTAGGGGCACATGTTTTCAGGGAGCTGAATTAATATTAAGGTTGCCCAGGATAATTGTATTATTTAGAACCCAGCAGGGCAGATTTATTTTATGAGTTGCTGCATGCTTTGAGGAAGCTACACCTATGCGCAAGTGAGGATGTTCACCCAGAATAATATGGCCTTAGATCCAGATGGGGCTTTTGTCATCACTCATATAGAATATGAGAATTTGAACGCCAATGTGAATATTCTTTATTACAAGAAGTGCTGTTTCATTACCATTTTTAAGGTGTGGTCCATTATCACAGTCCATGTTATATTTTGAAAGAATGTATTGTGAGGTGAAGTTATTACATTTTACTTATGTTTCTAACAAACCTGCTATATGGCAAGTGGTGGAAAAGAGCCATGATTCAAGTATGGTTCATTTGTTATTGATACTGTCAATGCTTAAGGAAGCAATTCTTAATTCCCTGCTTTTTGTTAATACTAGATTAAAGGTTGAGTAAATTATCCCTGGCTTGTATGGGCCAGAAATTATGTGAATGCCACCTGCTACAATAATATTGATGAGTAGGTAGCAGAGTTTATATGGTTGTCTCTTAATCAGATTCTGTGGTATGGGTTAATCTTGGAAGAGTAATAGTCTGAGGAATTGATCTCTGGTGATGTGTGTTCATTTAGATGAGCATTATAAAAGAAGGATCAGTGGGCTTAGTTGGTTTTGTTGGAAGAATTTCTTATGTGTGTTGTGCTATACTGTGCAACTAATGCAAAGGAGTCAGGCAGATAAACGGCAAAACAGAGTAGTGTTAGAAGAAGTGATATTAATGCACAGGTTTATCATATAACCATAGCTGATGGAAAGATATGTTGAAATCAGGTACAAAAGGGACAAAGTGGTGTAATTTGGAGAATGCCAGGTAAGGGTTGAGGCTCGTATCACTTCAGATAAAGTTTTGGATTTGATAGGATAGTAATGTAGCAATGCTGACACCAGTACTGCAATACTAGTTTTTAGAGACAGCAAGGAGGATAATGGAGAGGATATTATAAAACAGAAGAAAACGGAAGTTGATAGCTTTAAAGATAATAGCACAAATAAGCTGCTACAAGTGATAAACAATTAAACTCACAGAGGGTAGTGGCAGAGGGAATGTGAATGAAAGAATGCAGACTAAGGATATATGACAGTGTACCGACTACAGAAATATTAAGCTTCAAGATGTTTCACTTCTTAAATAACGAGGATTATGTATTAAATACCAGGTAGGAGGTGGAATGAAGATAAAAAAAGATTAATGAAATTACAAAAGCCAGGGAATATGCATGAGGTTCTGCTATGAAGGGAGGTAGGGGTGATGAAAGGATTACCTTAATAGTTCATGCAAGATGACATGGTGAAGTGATAGGGAGCAGAGGAAGAAGGAGTGGTTTGAGAAGGAATAGTGGTTGGTTTTGAAGGTTGTGGTTTCACTAGGAAAAGGAAATGGTTAAAGGAGGAAGATGGAATGGCTATTGTGGAATAAATATGCTGGTATGGTGGGGGTGAAAAGAGGTTATGAGAGGGACCACACATAAATGGAGAGATCACAAACAATCCATAATGTGCTGGTGACAGACCAAGCAAGAGGTAGCTGGTGCACTATGCCATAAAGAAACTAATGATAGAAAGAAAGGTTTTACTGGGGGATTGCTCATACTCATACTTTTTAAGTACTTTCCCCTCCATTCTATCTAACTAAATGCAGATTCTATCTCTCCTTCTGTCTCAGTCACACACACACACACACACACACACACACACACACACACACACACACACACACACACACACACACACACACAAAACCATGCATCTGTATATGTCTGTGTGTGTATATCTGAGTGCAAATGAATTTGTAAGCAATCACTGAGAGTACCAGTAATCAGTCCATATTCCATCAAAAAATTAGGTCAGTATAGTAGAATGCCTCATTGAACCACCCACTGCTACTTTACCTATATTCATATCTATATCTACAGATATGTATATATATATATATATATATATATATATATATATATGTATACATACTTTAGACCATCAAAATACCACATGATCAAATGTCAAATCGTTGGGATGAAAATAATGAAACCTGATATCACTGAAGGCCAACATTGTTGAAACTGGGAACATCAAAGCAAGAACATGGAACTCATACAGGATG
>NC_056741.1:929872215-929934715 GCF_019279795.1 Protopterus annectens | reverse complement strand
TGGCAGGCATTGAAGCAGGAAGTGTAGTAGCTTGTTGCTATGTTTGTACTGAGCAGTTTGCTACAATTTCAGAAGAGAGAAGAGATTTTTTTTTTTTTTTTTTTTATGTATTTTTTTGCCCTTTGATTTATTTATGGCACCACCAGAGCAGGGGATGGCCGCTGCTGCTGGAATAGCTTGTTACACCTCTGCCAGCTGATATAGACTGAGAGTAGTATTTGCTATGCTATAAAGTACATTTGATTAGTTTTCATTTCAGGCTGGGTCTGGCTCTGACTTACTTCCATAGCTCTCAGACTCTTAGTCCAAGCAATCTGGACAAAGACAAAATAATGGGGGGAGCAAAGGTCCAAAATACGGACAGATTTTACACACTGTTCTTACAAACATAGAACGTTGCTAGAGTAAAAGATTTTTGTGCTAGCATGCATTTTCTGAAGGATATGAAGCCTGAAACTCAAATGACTGTCATTATTTATTCACTTGCTTCCTCAATGATTTGCTGAAAAACCAAACATTTTATGAGGAACAGACCAAAAATATGTGGCAAAAATCTGAATTTTCTGTGAAAATCTGGCAGTTGAGAGGTATACTGATCCTTCATCATGTTGACAAGATATTCCACCTTGGACAAGCTCCATGTAGAAGTTTCTCAAGTAATAAGCCATGGGCCCTGGCTTTGCTACAGTTGTTCCTTTAATATAAGCTAGTATGTTGTATTAAATTTGTTAAAGCATTTTAGGAACTTGAACTTTATGTTCACTACCTGACAATTTCAATTTAAATGGTAACCAGGTCTCGAGATATAAACACTTTGTTGCATACACAAATCATTTGTTAAAGAAGAAAATAAAAGGAGGGAATGGCAAATGAAGGCATTTGACTGCATTTGATGTGAAAACGCATTCATGGAAGGATTACTCTGAAATAATGGATTTTTTTCCACAGTAACATTACCAATGAAGGAAATTAAAAAAAAAGCTTTTGGAAAGAAAGGCTTCAGAATAATTAGAAACCTTACCACACCTACTAAATCCACTTTGGGAAGTGAAAGCTTCAGATTCATTTTAGGAAAATGGCTCATCATACCCATTAAAGCCAGTAAGAATGTACACTTGCAACAAGAAATTTGATTGCAATAATTTTAATCCTAAGCTTAGTTTGATATTGGAGAAATATAAATATCAGTCTCATGCAATAAATATGAGCTAAGAAAAAAATGGCCCAGTTTTATAATTATTGGAAGATATTGTAGCATATAATGAGATATAGATTATGCGTATAATAAATGACAAATACATATAGGCCGGCCTTAGGCATAGGCCAACTAGGCGGCCACCTAGGGCGCCAGTCTAGCAGGGGCGCTTTTCCAGTATTTATTTGGTGAAGGTAGACCAGGATGAGGGCACCAGGTAATGTGTTGGGGGGGGGGGCGCCGTGGAACCCTTTTGCCTAGGGCACCAGTTGACCTAGGGCCGCTACATAAGGAAAGTTATTACTAGAAAGTAAAATGCTACTTGAAAATGTCTTAAATATTGATATAATTAGGAAATCAATCACAAGAAAATGTATACAGTTTGCAAGTTGAGCATCTGGCAGTAAACTTAATCAGGTATAACAACAGCACAGTGCAGGTATTTGTGCAAAATTACAGACTACGATACCTTCTCAGTGTAAATCTATGATATAGAAAAATATTGTGGTTTGTCATAGAATTAAACAGATAGCCAGACCTTTTACAGCATATAACATCTTTACAAGAAGCCTGTGGTAAATGACCTAAAAAGAAACTTGACACTCATTATTCAGGTATATTCTATCGAGAACAAAAAGGCAGACTGTGGAGAGTCTACAGAGCAGTCATTTCCTTTATACACTGCTCATTGTTTAAATCTGTAAAAAGTTAACCCTTTAGGGTCAAAACTAGTATACAAGAAAAGGATTAATTGTCTAAAGTAAGTCACTCGAAGTGTATAACCTTAATTACTTAACAGAATTTAAGAGAATCCACTGTTAGTCTCACAAACAGCTAAACATTTATTGAAATGTATTATACATACACACACACACACACACACACACACACACACACACACACACACATATATATATATATATATATATATATATATATATATATATATATATATATATGTGCAGTAAATGTAAACATTATGTCTCATAACAATGAATGGTACAGACTTTATCTTACTTTGGAGTCATTGTCTAGATAAAGCTAATTTAAGCTGTACTTAAACTGTGTTTAAAAAAGGAGCCACATCTAGTATTTAGCTCCATTCATCTGCAAATCCAGAATATTAACCAAGGAGAAAAAAGTAAGTTATCTGTTTCAGAAAATTTTGAAGATTTGGTCATACATTTCCAAATATTAATGACAAATGTTATGGGCAGTATGCACAAGGACATGCTGACCATATTAAACACTGGATTGGGAGGATGAAACATTGTCCCATTGTCCTGAAATTTAATTCTATCTTTGTGCCATATGATTCCAAAAAACTATCATTAGCTATAACTGTTTAATGTGGAGCTGTAGACATCATTCCTTATCAGTGAATGTATTACTTTAAGCTAATCCTGTGATGTCCAGAATAATTAAATTTAGCCTAGAATATACGGTGGCAGGGAAAATAATAGTGTATATTAAAAATGTAAAGCTCTGAGATTAATTTTAAGAAAAAAATATTTAACTTCTCATTGCTCCTCTGTTCTCTTGTAAAAGGCTTGAATGGCCTTGGTCTAGACTGTTTATTGACTACCATTGTTCTATTGCATGGAAACATTTCTGTTTTTTTTTTTTTGTATAAATGCTCATTCAAAATGGGTAGATGTTTATGCTACGAATCCTGCTACTTTATAAACCTTTAGCATATATTGTACCCCAGAAATTGTAATTTCTGGTAACAGAGCCTGTTTCACTAGTGTGGAATATACAGACTTTGTGAAAACAAATTGAATTTGTCGTGTCGTAATGCTTCCACAACATGGCTGCTTTTCTAAACAATCTTGTCTTGGTTTATGATTAACTGTGGATTTGCCTGGTAAGAGAAGTATTATTTGAATTTGTATTTTATTTCTTACTACTGTTTTCACTGTTTATACGAAGGAAGGGATAGCTTGTAGACAAGATTTACTTTGATTCATATTTTGTTGTTTTACCTTTAATTTTCACTCTGTTTGTTAGAAAGGAAGAGGTTTTAGACAGGTAAACACTAGGCATCCTAAGGGACATAGTCAGCTATAAAGCCACACAGATTGCAAAGAGGACAATCAAGAGTTCATTGATTAGTACTAGGCTAATTGCCCTTCTGAGCCATTTTAAGCCTAGCCAATTATCCCTTGCGAGACTCAAACCCTACAACTTGTGTTTGTAAGGCAAACACCTTAACCATTAGGCCACATTTTATCTAAACAATCCTGTTTTTGTTTGTGACTTATTGATCTTTTTATCTGTTAAAAAGAGGTGCAACTGCAAGTGATAGTGAACAGAAGGTACTGCATGTGAAGTAAATTCCAGCTTTGTCTGACTTGTATATCGTTTGTGTGTTTTTTCATAGAAGTCGATTTAAGTTCTCTTTGAATTCTGCAGTAACTGATTTGATTATTCTTTTCTTTTATAATTTTTATATTCATTTGATGTTGAATATGGATTCCTTAAATGAGTACGCCATTAATGATTTGCTAAAGCACAAATATCCTGTACTTTGTAATAAATGCTATGTATATATAAGGTAACATCTGATAATACTGGTGATCTCTGTTCCTCATGTCAAAAGCTGGATGATTTGCTTACCATTATTGATAGTAAATCTGGACTTACTGATGATGATTGCATATGTGCAAGTGGCACAGCTTGGAGAACATCTGTTACATATATTAATGACTAGACTGGTAACATAAATGACGTTAGACAATGACCAAATAGAACACATTTAGGATGTGTCTATTGTCTGTAAAGACCACTCAAACCCTATGAAAAAAAAAACAATGTCCCTGATTCAGAGTGTTTAGAAGAAAATAAAAAAAGAGAGAAAAGAAATTCACAACAAATAAAAAGATAAAGAAACTGATAAATGTCTGCAAAGAGAACACATACTAAAAGACATTGCTTTGTTATGTAACACATATTACAGGGAATGAGCAGTCTACAGAAAAAGGCAGCATTTTTCCAAGTGACAAGGTAAAAAAAAGGAGGCAAAGGACAGGTGAAAAGGAAGAAATCAAAACTGAATGTGGAAGGGCTGAAGAGACTGTAAGAAAAAAGATGAGAAAGTCAGTCATTGATAACATGGCTCAACCTGTGGATGTACAAAGCTAGCTAGATGAGAACTGTATGCCTGCAAATGTAACATGCAAGGAAAACAGTGTGATTAATACGACTAATGATGATGAAGATCACTCCTTTCTAACAACTGATAGAGCAGATATTACTGAATTAGAAGATGAAGATTCTTCAGATATGGTCAGAAAATATATTCTTGTAATTGGAGATTCAATTATTAGAGGAACTGATACTTACATTTACAGAGAAGATAATAAACATAGAATAGGGTTATACTTGCCAGGACCAAAAGTAGAGGATGTGAGACAAGCCTTAGAATGCCTTAATGTAAGGAAGTATGGATCTCTTAGCAGGGGACTTACACTCCTCTAAGATAGTATAGCTTGTACTAGTGTTAGAATGTATTTTTCACAAATCGCATATAGAAAGAACAGTCAGGTCACAATGAATGAAAAGATTTTTTTTTGGCGGGGGGGGGGGGGGTAAATACTTACATGAAAAAATGTCCCATTTTAAAAAATGGAAATGTGCGGAACATCCAAGCCTAATTTTGTGCATGTGTTCAGACAGGATGGTGTGCGTTTCTCAAGATCAAGAGAATTTGCAGCAGATATTTTGCAATATTTGACGAACAGAATACAGGATTTTTGCCAGGTCAAAAATTTAACAGTTCATTAATAGCAGCATTTGATGCATCTCTTATGGTTGTTACTACTAGGGCCATTAATAATATTTTTTTTTTATTGGAAAATTTTCTATGTTCCCACTAAATTGATGTTGTTATTGTTTGTGAAACATGGTTCTAGTACAATGACTGGAAACCAATTCTGGCAGGTGTAAATGTTTTTACTGTGACAGATATTCTAACAAAAACTCAGGTGGAGTTATGATATGGATTAATGATAGTTATGAGAGCTGTGATTATTACATGTTCATTGATAACACCAATACTATAGAGTGCGCAACTGTGACAATAAGGACAACCCTGGAACATATAACAATTGTAAGAGTATATAGACCATCAAAGTCAAGTTCTGATGACCTGGAGGAATTCATACATTTCTAGCATGAAACACAGGAGGGAAGAATAATAGTGACTGGGGACTTAAATTTACCAGAAACAGAGTGGAATAATATTGATTCAGCAACATTAGTAAGGAAATTATTCCCAATATATGTTCTGGAACAACAGTTGCTTCAGATTTAAAAAAAAAACTACCAGGGGAAAGACGATACTATTCATTGTTTGTGTTTCTAAAGAAATTACTTTTATTTCATGTCAAGTTTTACCACCATTGATGTGCAGTGATCATGGTGTTATAAAGGATAATTTGTTGCTAGATCATTCTGCTAAACTGAAATCTAATCCTATGCACAGAAGATTAATTACAGATTATATGGAAGCAAAACAGTCATGTTGTAAAACTTATTGGAGTGATGCATTTAGTGGAAAAACTCCACCAGAAGGAGTGTGGAAAGTTTTGAAAGAGATATTGTTTGAGTGCAAAAAAATCAAAACATGTTTATCATCACAATCTAGGCATACAACATCAGGGGAATATAGTTCCATAAGAACAAGATATTCGAATAAGATGAGAGACAAAAATTATAAGAAATGGTAAAGAGGTTGAACTGCTACTTTGAAAACCAAAATAAACAAGTGGACAAATAAATTAAGTACTGCTTGAGACAAGATCAAGAAAAATTTGAAGAACATTTATATAAAAGATATTAAGCATAATAGGAAATTGTTTTATGGATACATAAGATCCGGAAGGAGTAAAGGCATACAAACTGATAAACTGTGTATAGATTCTCAAATTTATTTTCAGGCACAACAGATTATAGATATATTTATAAAATCTTATGCAAAACAGTTTGACTCCACAAAAGGGGTGGTAAATTGTCCTAGTGACATCCAGGTAACCCCAGATACTAAAATCAAATTAGATTATATTGAAAAAGAAATGTGCAAACTGGATCCAAATAAAGCAAAGGGAGAATACAGAATTAGTAACAATGACCTGAGAACACTTCAGCAAGAACTTACAGAACCATTGTATCTATTATTCACTAGGCCATATAAATATGGGGAGATTCCTCAAGATTGGAGACTTGCTCTTATTAAACCTGTCTTTAAGGGAAAGGGGAGTAGGACAAACCAAGATTTATATAGACCGTTAAGTCTACTTTCATGTTGTGAACAATTAATGGGGAAGGTAATATTGGATAAGTTATTGTCAGAATTGGAAAGGTTGGGACTTGAAACCATATATCAACATGCATATGTTGAAAATAGATCAATTAATAGCTGTAACATGATGTCCTATAATAGTATACTACTAGTTATGGATGAAAAATTGTGCTGTGATGTAATTTATACAGCTTTAACTACAGCTTCTGACAGGGTCGTACACAAAACACTGATCAATAAATTAGGACAACTAGGAATTGATTTACTCTTGATGAGATGGATAGCTGCATGGCTTACCAATTGGATATGGCAAATATCATACTGCAATTGAACAGGTGAAATTCTTGGTTTCAGTCAGGGTGTCCCACAGGGCTCTGTCCTAGGCACATACAGTACTTATTTAGATTGCATCTTTCAGACTTACCTTTTTCATCTGAGGTGTTCTACAGTCTGTATGCAGATGACTTGAAATTGGGTAAACTGATTATACTTGTTACAAACAGGGCATGTCTGCAAAAGAACTTTACTAAATTGACCATTTGGGCACTGGAAAATAATATGCTGATAAAGACATCAAAAACTAAGCATATGATATTTGGGAAACATAAACTGAAAAATTAATGTTTAATACAACACACAGTGATTGAAACTATAAATTCATTTAAGGACTTGGTATACGGGTAGCTCCAGCTTTGAGTTTTTCCAATCATATCAACCAACTGGTTAATGGCAGTTATAGAACTAGAGGCTGTATAAAAAGATTTAAAAAGTCTAGGAAATCAGAAAATGATGAAACCAGTGTTTGTTAATTACATTAGACCCAAACTTGTATATGGAGTAACACTATGGAAACCTTATAAGAAAACAAGCATGAGTAAACTGGAGAGAGTACAGCGGAAACATACCAAAGGCATCCATGGATGTGAGCAATTAAGTTATTATGCAAGACTGAAATATCTGAACTTGTACAGTGTCTCTTACAGGTATCTAAGAGGAGATCTTATTCAGGTATATAGGGCATTTAGAGACAACTATCTCTGGGAATGTTTGGGGTTATCAAAAAGTAATACAGAATCATCAGAAAACTTATGTAGAAAAGTCTAAAAGAATGAGAAGTGTACTAATTGGTTCTCTGAGAGGCAGCTGATGCATAGAGCAGACTACCAAATTAGATTAAAGCAAGCACTAGATTAGATATTTTTTAAGACTAATCTGGACACTTATTATGGGAACAACTGTTTTGGTATATTGGCAGGCTAAAAGGGCATTAATGGCCATGCTTGAAATATTTGTATATATGTATGTATGTATACATGCTTACTACCTCAAAAGTATACTGCAATGCCTTGCCAAACACACAATCAATTAAATACCATGTCTCCATGTGGACAGTTTTGTATGCCATTTCTGCACCAATGTCAGACTGCCACATAGGGATCATAAGCCTGGGCTCTAGGGGTTAGTCAGCATCATATGCAACAGGCAGAACATGTTTTGGGAGGGATAATGGTTACATGTGCAGCTAATGTTTAGGTAGACTTTACTGCCTGGACATTAGTATGAATTTACTTGCCCATATGCTCCTTGAAAAAAAAAAACTTCACAAAAACATACACACAGGCTAGATTTGGAAGTATGCCAAAAATGAGAACCAAGAAGTATGCCAAAAATGAGAACTATGTAACAATATGAACTGCCAAGATACTGCACAGACATATTTATGATAATGCCCTATGGTCTGCATGTTGTATGGTAGTTCAGGGAATGATATCCATGCTGGTTCACATGTCTCTGTGACTTTGGGATTGGTGGGTTCTTATTGCTAGATATGTGCCAGCTATGGTATCCAGTACCTCTGAAATCTGAGAAATGTTATAGAAGCCATGCACAGTGGCAGTGAGCTCCTCTGCATTTTCAGAGAACCATATATTCTCATCCACATGCAGAAGCATGGCAATGAGGAACTTATTAAGAGTATGAGAGGTTGATGCCTGCAGTACTCCTAATATGTCCATAGCTGGCTACTGAAAGGTCCTAATAGCTGAAATGTCAACAGTTACATATGCCTTTATCTCCACATGGACACAAATTTTAAGAAGATCCAACACATATATGATATAAATCAGCCAGGGATCTCAGGATGTCACAGGCCACTCATGAATGGTCTATGACTTACTGGTCACTAACTCTATGAAATGTGAGGATATGCCTTGATCATCTCCATTTGTGTTATTGGGTATGATGGGCCACAAGAGACAAAGGCAGATGTCACTTTGATCCTTATGCTAACTTCTGTAGTACTGATTATTTCTGGCATGCTATAACAGTCTGGAGTACTGCAGTGACTTCCTTAGATGTATATCTGTGAATCAAAATGCCATATTTTATGTATTTATTTCCATAGAATTAATAGCTCATTTGCATGTGCAGACTCTTTATCATCAAATTATTTTTATTTTCATATCTGTGTATTTCACCACTGATACCATAAGGCTTATATGCAGCACATCTGTGTGAATCAGTACTATATCTAGCTATCTATCTATCTGTCTGTCTAGCTATCTATCTATGTGATGTGTAGATGAGTTTGCATAAACCTTTACATTTCCATGAATATAGAAGCAGCTTGGAGTGAACAAAGATATACTCTTCTCACCAAGATGGTGTAGAATCTTGGCATCTTTCATTTGGGGACCAGCTGACCTGCCATCAAATATCTATAAGAAGAACTTGAAGGACCATATTGGCATCGGCATAAACCCCCATTTGTCCCAGTTATACATGGATCCAGGGTGTCACATTAACAATGACCATCACCTAGACCCAGTGTTTAGACTACAGGGTGGGGGTGACTGGCCCAGCAGAAGGAGCAAAGATCCATATGGAAACAGAATACCATTTAGTGCACTATATCAATGAGTGGTCATAAAAAGAAAGGTCGAGATGTCATTAGTAGGCTTGCTCTTGGAGTGCCTGAAGGTTAGTTGAAGCATTAAGAAATAGTAAGGAAATGACAGGGAATGAAGTTCAATATGAGAGAAGATTGCCAAGTAAGTTTGTAAGAATTATACTATAGAATTTGTTTGAGGAATTAAGGTCACATTGCATTGCTTGTCTTTTACTAGATTTGATTCAAACCAAGTAAGAGTCACTATGAGTCTCACAAGTTAAGGAAGCAGATTTGCACTTTAGCATAACTGAAGTCTTGTTCTTACCTGCAAGACAAACCTTCTGGCACACTAACCTATTTAGCAGCAGTGTTTAATGCCCATGGACCCATGTCTCTCGTAGCTTGGCAGAGAACTCAACCAATACTAAAAGGAGCAAAGAGATCGGATAATTGCTAAATCTCAGAAAATACCGCTGAACTGGGGTGCGCACAATATCACATGACTCTCATTTTTTCTTCCTTTTATGTGTTACTGTGCTTATGGCACCTATAGCCCAGAAACTGCAAAATGACACACTCCATGTTTTTCTGCCCAGAATGACATTTTATTCAAAAATATCACTTTCAGTCATTCACAATTTATCTTTTACTGTTAGCCAATAGCTAAACACTCTCTGGATATTTTAATGACTCCTCTGCCATTACTTTTACATATTTTTTTCTCTGCCATTGCTCTCCAGTCTTTCAAACATTTTTTTCTCACACATCAGTGTCTCTCACCCTCTCCCTTCTTGTATGCTGTTTACAACCAACACTCATATGGCGTTTGCAGAACATTGATTTCTTTTCAGGATGCATAAATTTTATGCATATAAACCAATGAACACTACACTGAATATTTCAGAAGCAAAAGACCTCACCCTGGCTGGGTGAGCCCTGCACCATTCATCCTTGCTACACCTCGACTTACTCTTCTCTGCTACCCTTCCCTCATTTCCACCTACTCTTACACAAACTGAAGGTACACTCAGCCATCACCACTCACCCTACTGTATCAACCAATAGTGCACGACTGGCAAACAAAGCATCACTTCGAATCGTACACCATCCATCACAAAACTCTTTCCCTTTATCACACAAGTACCAACTGTAAACATCAATGTACAATACCTTCACACCAAAACTCAGACACGCTTATACACACCTATCCCATTTGACTGCAAATCAGCTAAAGATAACCCTCAACCCTGTTTGGAATTTGACAGATCATCACTATCCAGCTATCAATCTGCACACCGTATCTTCTCAGTCTCCATCATCTTAAACCACACAATACAACATTGCATTTATTACTACATATTATAATAAACATATCAATCACCACATCAAATATACCTTCTCAATAAGTAACAGTCCCCAGCCTGTACAACAGTGACAATCATCAACTTAATAGCATAATTCAAAGACAGCTTCTCTCACTATAAGAAAACACAGTGTCTATTTTCCTGATGCTATAACTCCAATCAGTAACCTTATTTGCTGAGACTCACCAAAAAACTCTTAATTCAGCTTTCTTCCTTAGATCTACTACATTCATTTCACACTAGAGTCTCTGGCTTCCTTTAAGTAAACAGCAAGCTGTCAAGTTGCAACAGGAATTTTCACTTTTCCTACCTGTGTTTGATGGAGTGCCACAAAGATCCATCTTATAACCCCTATTTTTTAGCATATTTATAAATCTTCATACCACAACCAAACAAGCTATTATTGTACAGTTCTCAGAAGACAATACACTAATCTTCTCAGTTCCAACACTTGTAAAGCTACAAATAGTCAACCAAGAAGCCCTTTTAGCAACTGAATTGTGGCTAACTAACTCACTACTACACAATCGAAAGAAAACCAAACTAATATGTTTTACACCAAATCATTGCTTTTATCAGAAATATAACTTTCATATAACATCTGTTATAATAAAAATGTCAGGTCTGACCAACACATTCTTCAGTCCATTAGAAAAAATGGCATAAAACAAACTTTCTCTACAGAGCTAGACCCTACATCCAATATACAGCAAGGAAAATCATTGCCTCAGCTCCTCTCCAACAATCACTCCTCTACACATCTCCATTACATAGAAACCTGCACTCCACCTATAAGATGAACCTAGATTAGTACTTCAATTGGACTAAAAAATTCACCACCAATCTCTTTTATAAAATACATAACTGCCTAGCCCTAAAACAGCTAAATTCTGACAACACCTAATCTACATACAATTTCATAGAGTGTACACCCTTTTATACAAAACTGAATACTGTCTTTCATTACAAAGTACCTTGTAAAATTATTAACCAACCTGTGGATTACACTCAGGTTACACCACTAATAAATCCAACACTGCAGGAGACTCAGTCCATGAACTGTGACTAGAAATGATGGAGTGCAATCCCACACAATCTAAATGAAATAAACAGAATGAAACGCCAAACTCAAACAATACTACAACAACTCGCAGATGTATTTGGGTACTACACCTGGGTAAAACTGACCACATACACCCTGTATTCTTACACATGTTTGGCAAATGAAGTCACATACCATCACATTTCTCTGTTCTTGATCAACTCTGCTAACCATCTGCTGATAACCACACTTGCATAACTCCACCATCAGGTTTCCCTCACCTCTCACCACCTACATATTTACTGTAAACCAGTTTTAGTAATTTAACTTTGTGGTCAGCAGTGTTTCACATGTATTACAAAACTAATTTGTATCTTGAAAGGCATCTCTCATTAAGGCTGCGGGTTATCATTCATTGTAAACTAATATATTTCTACATCTGAGGCATGGTGTAATTTGTGTAAAATTATGTTACCTACATGTATAACAGTCCATGATTTCCGAAACTGATACTTTCAATGTGTCTGTACTGTTGTATATCCCTTTGTCTAGTGAAGTCCAAAATACATTCATAAATTGAAAACTAATACATTACATATGTGTGTGTATGTATATATACGTATATATATATATATATATATATATATATATATATATATATATATATATATATATATATAGACACACACACACACACACACACACACACACACACACACACATATATATATATATATATATATATATATATATATATATATATATTCACTTTATAATTTCGAAATACTGAAATACCGAATGTTAGTATTTCAAAACCATAAAGTCGAACGGCCTAAATCCCAAAACTGCACAATCACAAACACAAAATCACGAACAGAAACACACCATACACCACACAACACATACATCATCCAACCCAAACCACAACAAACAAAGCACAAACAAACACAAAAACACAAACAAATAAACTACACTACATATAAGCAGGGGGGCAAACCCCCCCTGCACACCCCTACTTATATATACCAACTCCGAGATCACACAAACACACACAGAAAGGAAACACACACTCACACATTCTACAGCCCCTCGCACACACACAAACATCAGACATATACAAACACCAATACATCCAACACTTACACACCCATACATTCACCTGCCTACCCTAACCAACATGTACAACTAACAAACACATTCACACACACTCAAACTCCCACACAAAACCCTAACAAAACACTTACTTACCTTAAATTACACCTAAATCCATACACGACACAAAACACTATCCAGTCACAACACCACACGCAACACACCATAAAGCCTTAACTGCGAATTTGAGATATTCGGATTCGCCATTATGCACTTTCACGATTTTCAACGTTCAACTTTAGAAGCTCGAGATACTGAAATTCGGGATTTCAGTATTTCGAAATTATAAAGTGAACCCATGTATATATATATATATATATATATATATATATATATATATATATATATATATATATAAACATACATATATCAATATAATATAGAACTAGTCTACTAATGACTTCTTAAAATTTCTATGCATATGCATATGTATATTTTCCTCTATGCATATTTAAGCTATCTATTGCATTAACTGTATTCAAGTTTGTAGAGCTTTTTTCCCCAGGGCTTTGTTGAAAAGGGGAACATTCCCAATTGGACTGTTGGACTATCCCAGTTAACAAATGGAAAATGAAATAAAAAATCAAAAATGAAATTAATAAAATAAACTACCCACTGAAATATGTAATACATTTTAATCATTAAAACACATTCCTTTTATATTTTACATCACCTATACCAAGTTTCAATCATTTGAAAGGGAAACTACTATACTTCAAATATACACACACACACACACACACACACACACACACACACACACACACACACACACACACACACACACACACACACACACACATCTGTATATCTATATATTTATAGCTATATCTGTATCGATCTATACCTATTTATTTATTTTACATTTGTTTACCAGGAAAGTCTGACTGGGAAGTCAGTGTCAGTTTTCAGCAGAGGCCCAGGGAGAAAATCTCCAACATGTTACATTACAGTATGAGAAATAAAATATTCAATGAGTCCCAGTAAAAATCAAGAAAATTATACATACAGTTGATATAAAATACATTAAACACTTGTCTTTCAGTGTACATAATCATAGTGGGCAGTTAGTGAGAAAGGGAAGGTTAGAGTGGTATGGTATGCACAATGAATTGTCAGGTTTATGTAGCTGTAGAACTGCAAGGAGTAGCTCATTTTAGCTAGTAAGAGATAGGTCAAGGTGATTATTAAGTAAGTTTGTCTGGATCTTGACAGTTGCATATCCAGGAGTTGGTAAGGTAAGACGTTAGTAGATTCTGTTCATTTTGTTATTCTGCATTCTGATAGCTAGACTACTTATTTTCCAACCCACTTGTCACACATCTACAAATACCACATTCAACATCCATTCCCTTAACAATACTGCATCTCCTGTTACACATACTAAACTTCTGGGCATAGAGATTGATCACAACATGATATTCGAGGTCCATATCTCACATACAATAAAAAAAGTGCATAAAAAAATTAGGAACACTCTACAGAAAGAAACAGTACTTAACAGATACTACTAGAGTCAGTATACTACACACCCATCTCATTTCCACATTCCTATATGCCTCCCCAATTTTCACCACTCTTAGGAATTTTGATTTGAACAAACTAGCACCCAAATTCACTACCAATAGTCCATACAAAAGGCATCACTGCTTCCCCCTTAAACAAGTTAACTGGCTTGAACTTCTACACTTACCACTCTACAATCAGCTTCTACTAGCACATAAAATTATTTACCTCCTCCAAAAATACACCAGCCTTACATTTACTAACTCCATGCACAACCTCGAGGGCCATACACCCCAATAATAAGTTTCTTCTCAAGGTAACTAAATCTGGAAATGCTGCTGGTTCCTCCATTTACTCTCATGCAATAGCTAAATATTGGAACAAACTGCCCTCTGCCATCTTATCTTCTACCTCTATACATGACTTTAAAAATGTGCTTAAAAACACCTCTCTAACACATGGCTCTGCAACTGCAGCTGTCCAGGCTAGCACTAGTCTAATCTCTCATTCTTCAAACTCTGACTTAATGCTAGCTGAACTCTTCTAGTCCTCCGTTCTCCATAAATCTAAGACACCTAATATATTATATGACCTACACATGTATTTACCTATTGGACGTATACCTATGTACTAATCTGTCTGTCTCAGAGCAACCTTGTAACTGTAGTCCTTTTGGCTTAGCATCTTGTAATCAAGATATGTCTGTTTACTACATATATACTTACATTTTTATACTGTTTGGGCAAGATTCACGAAGGCTTGCAGGGAGTGTAAGAGATGTGCAACACTCCATGCAAGCCTCGCGATCCAGGAACAGCCCTAAACTCCGTGTAAGAGACCAGCTAAAACGTCTCTTACACGGACTGGGCGTGGACATGCTAAATACCTCACTTGCAGCTGAAAGGTATGCAAATGAGGTATATTAGTGATCCACGAAGCAGAAACCAGCCCGTGTAAGAGACGTTTTAGCTGCAGAAATGCTACATAATATGATCTTGTGGAAACAGCTGCAGCAGGACCAACATAGGGCTGGGCCAAACAGCCCCCCACCATTGCCAAGGCCATCACAGGCAGAGCGTGACTCGGAGGAGGAACAACCTGAGCCTGCCCCAGTAGGCAGAAGGAGGCGTGCCCAGTATGCCCTGGCCTTGGCAAAGAGGCAACGCATAGCACATACACTGGCTCAGTAGGAACCTTGGGAATGATACCCCATTTGGCTCACTCAAATAATAACACAGATGCCTAAAATGACATGACCTGCTCACAAACTCGTACAGGGAGTGTAATATGCACATCTGCCAGAGGCAGCCCTGCAGCACCACCTGAGGCATGAATGCCATGTGTTAAGTAATGTAACACCATGTACTATATGCACACCTGAGGACCCTGACTAACATCCACCCTCACCAAGCATGAAGCCACAAAATGACGATGGGATGATCAAGTGCAATAACTGGCTGACGTAATGCAGTTAGTCAAAGGGGAGCCAAAGTGTTTCAGGCTGGGAAGACATGCGGAGCATGACATGATGCACCACCTGCTAGGGGTGGCGTCCACCTATCAGTCCATGCCCCATGGATACTGGCAAAGGCTGTCAGTACCAACAGCATGCCCTGAATAGGTAAGTCTCAAAACACAAACCCACCTTCATAGGTACCACAAGGGATAGGAACCTAGATGTAATGCTACCCAATGCCAGAAGTCTAAACAGCAAGATGTGTGCAGTGTAAACGCACACAGTATGGAGAATGTAGATATCAGTCCTGTAATAGAAAACTGGGTCAAGGCTCACATCAGCACCCTAACACTACCAGGTCACACCTCATACTGTGCTGTACAGCCGTAAAACATGGAACAACCTACAAAAGGAGGGTGACTAGCAATAAATGTCAAGGATAACCACACCCCCATGTTGGTACCACAACATGAAGCAGCATGGATTAGCCATGGTCAAATACCAATGGCTAAAACCGCCTCCCAGTATATAGCCTGCTGCAGACTACTGTCCTAATACCAGGAACTGCACCTGGCCTATGTTGGAATACATGAATATATCAAGCCCCCCAAACCACATTATATTGCTTGACTGAAAATACCCAGACATACACCGGGAGCATTATACTAGCACCAACACAGTCAGAGATAAGTTCCCAGAATCCATAAACCAAAATGCCCAGGAACAACGTACCACTCCCACAAGAGGGGTAAGCATACTGGATGTGATGATCAGCAACATGTGTACTGGATGGCAAGATGAGAAGTGTACCCCTCACTGGTAAGACCAGACCATAGAGTAATCACACTGGATATACACATCCCGACCCCAGTCCCTGGCCAGAATACCACAGTGAAAAACATGTGTAAAGCATAGGTTGCACCCCTCCAAACCGATGTGGAATCCACGAAAGGCCCTGTGCAAGTGCAGAATATGGGACACACTGCAGAACATGTTATACAGGCATTCCATGAACACAGCCAGGAATGCTTGGAGTATGCAATCACAAATAACAACAAGACACAATGCCATACACGCAGACATCTGGCATTCTGGACTCCAGCCATTACCAAACCATGCAAGAGAATGAGGAAGCTACAACATGATAGAGCAAACATAAAAAGGGAAGTAATCACTGATCAGTAGTATGGCAATAAAATATGTCCACACATACAATCCACTAAGGCCAGCCACAACAAGAAGAATCTGTGAATCCAGAGGCAATGTGACACCTGTCCCAAGTACACAGACAACCACAACTCCCTCCAATAAATACAAATATATGTGATAGGTACAACCATGTATCCAAACCAGAGGCTGAGCTCCCCCAACTCGGTACTGTCAAAACTAGTCAGGAGGAGAAGGTAACCAGATACACCACAAACCCAGTCCCACATAGACCTACCACAACTGTAAACCAAACACATAAACACAGAAAAACATTCCCGGAGGCCCTAATTACAAACACACCACACCAACAGAAGCCTCCAAAGCAGATCCCAAGCAACCACAACCTCCAAACATAGCAAATGCAACACATAGTACACAAAGCTGGTGTGCCAAACAGTCACAGGCCAGAAGGAGAAAAAACATGCCTGATACAGTTGTAATAGGTGTCTGTATAGGCAGACACACTGCTGTCCCACACACCAGACTGAACAAGGGAAAGGGTACAGTAATCTGCCTGTAGGCTGCCATAATATGCCACATAACACAAGTACGCAGGTCACCCCAAAGCAAGCAGAAATATGATGCACTCAATGTCCATGCTGGTGTGAATGACCTAATATGTACCTCCCTGGACTACATGAAAAGAGACATGGATGAGCTCTCTGAGTATGTACCCCAGGCCGGTATGACACTGGCTGTGTGCAGCATCCAACCCTCACCAAGAATGATGCCACAGTACAAACACAGAATGATCATCTTTAACAGGTGGCACAGTTACAGCTGTCAGTCCAAGAGGGTCTAATGTCTGTCTGCTTGAGATGTCATGCATGACAAGCCATGCTGCTTTTCCAGGGATGGCTTGCACCTGTTACCCCTGTGCATCCGGATACTGGATAAGGCCTTTGCCACCTCCATAGAGCCGTATGTAGGCAAGGCCAAAAAGACTACCCATCACCCTAGAAAACATAAGTGGTAAGAAACATAAGGGTAATGCTGACCAATGCCAAATGTGTAAACTGCAATATGCATGCCCCTGAGGCACTTCCCAGCATAGAGAACATCGGTGTCTGTGCAGTGACAGAAGCCTGCTGCAAGCCTAGTGATAGCACACCAGCACTACCAGGTTATACCACATATCATGCCTTATGGCCCCAACACCTGGACCAAAACATCAAAGGAGGGGGAGTATCCATATGCAGCACAGACACCCATACGGCCAGGTAACTGACAATGCACAAAGCAGCGGAGACCACCCATGTGCACCTAAATGTAGTCAAAACTGCTGTACAGTCTGTACCATGTGACAGACCACACTCTCACACACAAGAACTCCACCCAGACATCCTGAAGACACTGGACAGTATGAATGTCCCACCAAATACCAGACAAGGTACTCATAAATTACCACATAGGTGGTAAACCATTATGTATGCAAGGAGTAATCAGGGACCTAGGGACACAAGTCGACAGTAATCTGTCATGTGACACTCACAATGCCAATGTGGCTAGGAAGATTGTCGATATTGGACACCGTATCATGAAAGGATTCACATCTACATCAACAGAGGTCACTGTGCCCCTGTACTGTTCCCTTATCAGACCCATAATCTAGTACAATGACTCATATGGGATGTACCGTACGTGACACCTGCAGCGGTTCGGAAGACATCAAAGGTGCCTCATCAAGAGGATAAAGGGTGTCAAATATATGTCATATGCTGCCTGGCTGTAGACACCCCAGCTGAATGCAGTCACAGACTGCCTACACAGAGGCATTGTATGTCTGTTGTACAAGGCCATGTCCAACACAGGAGTAATGGACATGCTCCACCACAGGAAATCAAAGCCATTGGAGCTGCGAGAGTGACAGATGTCAGCCTCAACACATAATGAAATAGGATGTGCTGGAGGGACAGATACATAACCCAGAGGCTCCCCACACCCAGAAACAGGATCCCAATCCATGTTAGGCAGAGCCCCTCACTGACACCCCTCAACAGGAATATTGCCAAGTGAATGGATGATTGTACATGTATACTGGGGGTCTTCACTGTGTCACGACCAGACAGAGGCACAGTAAAGAAAATCATAAATGGCCATAATAGTCACATAGCAAGGGGCGGCGAAAGACACACACACTCTGGCTTGGCTTACTAATGCCCTAGGGTGGGTAGCCTAGTATGAACCCATGAACCTATGAAGATACAAATTGTACAGGACACTAAGGATAATCACAAGGCTTACTTAACTGATGGTAGGAACCATGTTGGAAATCCACAGATATGCTCCGAATCACACAGATATTACAAACAACATACCAAACACACACACATATTCCTAACATACAACCTGACAGGTGCAGTGCAACCCCCCCTCCCCCAGAATGCAAAATATCTATCCCAGCAGACTGCTGGTCCCCTGACATTGCAGATGCTGAGGTAACAGCCATCATCTGCAAAGCAAAACACACAGCAGCAAAGGTATGTGATGGTGTCCTGGGCTGAGGCCAACATGGACTCCAAGAATAATGGAATGCCAAATCACACTACTGCCCAATGTCAGCCTTACCACAGGATATGTACCCAAAGAGCAGTGTACAACAACAGTGGTCCTTCACAACAAAGGTGTTGCCTGAATGGATACTGCAAACTACCACCCCAGGATCCTGACAAGCTTGGTCTGCACAGCTATGGAAAGGATCAGTATGTACCGCAGACATAAAGCTATTGTGGACCTACTGATACTGGACCCTACACAGTGTGGCTGTCGTAACTGCAGATCCTGCCCCTAAACATGTTTGACCCATTTGAAACAGTCATTAAGGTCATTGATGAGGGCAATGTGGTCCACACAGCGTAGCTGGACCGTGCATATGCTTCTAGACAATACCCTACGAGTTCAGTATGGATATGTTCACCAGCTTAAATATATACTGCTATGTCAGTAGAGGGGTTGCAAACCAGACCAAGGACAGAACTGACATGGTCAGACATGCTGCATCCATGTCGGACTACAAAGCAGATATGAGTGGCATCCCACAAGGCTTGGTCCTGGGCCCCCCCCATGTTCTGTATATATGTCCCATAGGTATAGGCCAACATGGAAGGACTGTGACTGAACATGTATGCAGAGGAGTACAAACAGCCCACCATATCCGACCTCCAGCTGACACAAGCAACCCACAAAAGGGCCACCTACAAACTGACAACTGGAGCCATAGCCATGTCAGCAAGCTAATTGCAGAACTGTGTATAGACAACCACCATGGATATACAGTAAGTGCCCACAAATTACCACACAGGTGTTAACCCATTACGTACCTAACATGTAATGAGAGACCTGGGGACACAAGGTGATAGACATCCTGCACTGGACAAACATGTGGCTGTAGTGTTCGCAGAAACATACCATATACCCACCCAATCATGAAGGTTGTCAGATGTAGATAAGGGGAGGTCACTGTGGCTCTGCAGTCATCCTTCATCAGCGTCACAATTGACTACAATAGCCCCTGTGGGATATACCTCAGCAGACACCTCCATCAACTGTAAGGTCCACAACAGTACCCCACCAGGAGTAGCAAAGAGCATGAACAGATGCCATGTGTTGCCTGAGTAAACAAACTGCAGCCCCACACACTGCCATACTGCCCAGCTACAGGCAAGCTGTGCCTGATGTATGAAGCCATGTCCAACCTGGAATCAATGAACATACTGCACCTTGTACAATCTGAATGGCAGTGAGCTATGCACATGAGAGACCTGAACCCCAGCACTGACATACATAGGACAAGCTGTACAGAATGATCCATAACACAGAAGGCACCCCCACTCTTGAGTAAACTCCCGGTACAGGTTAGCCAGAGAGTCACCTATTGACACCCCTCAAGAGGAATCCAGATGAGTGGATGGGAGATGGTAGGTTAACCCTGGGTATCACTGTTATGTCAGAGGTAGACGGAGGCACAGTATACTAACCATGACATATGTCATGGCAAACTCCAGTTACAATGTGTGTCGAAGGACAAACACACCCTGTGACTAGCATCAGAAATGGCCTAGGGAACATCGCTAGTGTTTGCCAATGTCCACCTATGTTGTGGAATACACTACCAATGTTGGACGAGTCTTGTGTAGGTAGTCCATATCTGAATATAATGCAACATGGTCATATGTGCACAACTGGCCCCTACAAAGTCTGTTGTGCTCACTATGAAGATGTCAAGCAGTGATAGGACTAAAGCCCAGGATATTGTCCACCACAGTGAAAGTACTGAACCAGTACACTATACGGTACTACAGTGTTAGGTCATTATGAAAGTATGTTGACAACTGTCTGCAAAGTATCCCATGCAATCCCTGCAGGCACAGTATAATCCCTGTTGTGGCAGACATGAAGCAGTTGGCCAGTTAGTACACAACATGACACCCAACACACAACCATAAACGTGAGATATTGTTGAAGTTCACACACACCCAAATATGTGGTGGACTTCAGAGTGCAACATATGGAAAGCTCACACTGGGCATGCTCGCACACTTTGATAAATGAGGCATATGTCAGACAACATGCCATGGAAAGGCTGAACTGGGCATGCTCAAACACTTAGGCCATATCTCCGTTTAGCAGTTGGCCACACATATCTGGTATTTGTACGTGTCATTCCAGGAACCAACCACAACACAGCAATCTGCCCAGTGCACACAGTAAATGACTACAGAGACATAAGTGATATAGTGGATCGCTGTCATATGCAAACATCTTCCACAGATACACAAGTTGGTCATAGGAATAGGGAATGCTATGGCAATAACGACCTGCAAACAGTAGAACAGCACAACAAATATTGTGCATCTGACAATTGAACATATGGGTGTAGAGGTCAATACTAGGCTTGTTGCCCTAGGGAATGACAGCTCAGCTAGAATGTGCTTGGCATCTGCATCCCCAGTACAGTAGGCTACTGTGCCACTGTAAAGTAGGTCACATAAGGCAACGTGTGAGTCTAGTGAGCTGTGCCTCAGTCAAGCAGGGGCACAGTGGAGATCCCAGGGTTTGAATGTGCTAAGCCACAGCCATGCTGTTGGTGTGTGCTGGTAGAGGGTTTCTAAGTATCTCTAACAGTAAGTGGCCGTCAATAACAGACTGAGGGGAGCCCTATCTGCATTGTCTGGACAATTCCACTGTCAACACTGTGTTGTGATGATTATGTGGGAATGAAGTGTCGTGCTGGAACTGTTCACAGATGTCCTCCCTCTGTGGGCTACAGCTCTGCAATGTATTAGCTCACTCTGTTGGACGGCTCATATATGGCTGGTGTACACCTGACAGGTGTCTTGTTGTAGAGCAGTCATGGGTATATGTGGGATAGCATGATCAATGCAAACCGTACACATGCTCATAGAATGCAATTGTCAAGGATTATGCTGAGTGGCCAGTATAGTCCCCCAGCATGGGTCCTTTGAAGTCGTCCACCCCAGTCTTCACAAGTGTAGAGTCTGCTTGTGCTAAATACAGTTTGTGTGCAGTGACAACCTTGCCTGGGGGTGGGGATGGGATATGGATGTCCAGGGAAAGGTGGGTATGGTCAGATATCAACAATGGTGGTCTACCTGTGGTGTGGAACAGTGAGTACCAATGTTGCAGATGGACAGGTGCAATATGTATTCCCCCATGTGGCTGTGGTGTGTGGTTCTGCCATAGCACATGGACCTACAAATTGTAGTGGCTGTAGGGTAAAGTGGTAGAGGCCTGAGTAGTTCTCACACACAATATGCCTGTACCTGATGTTAACAACTGGAATGGTGTATGTGAACACCTGTATATCCCGGCACTGTTCCCAGGGAAGCTAAGTGTGTGTCCTGGATGTGGGTGTGGTGTTCTGGACTGGTTGTGTTGTGTGTTACAGGTCCTGTGGTCATGAAGTATGATATAGAACATAACCTGCCAGTGCGATGTGCATATCTGACCCTGACGTAGGTGGCTGCAAATGCATATATATGCTATCCCCCACCTGACAGGTAGTACTAGATGTACATACCTCTGTAGAAATAAAGATGTCAGCACCCTATAAATACTGCTGGTGCAGACCAGATGCCCAGTAATTCGGTTAGCGCACTCTGCTAATGCGTCTCCCTCAAGTGTCATAATATAGGTAGGTAGGAGTTCAAACCATGCAATTGCTCAGTGTGTGTGTGTCTGTGTGTGTGTGGATGAGCAGGGTTGATGTTTGTGCAAGTCTGTGTGAGGAATATGTCCCTTTTGGCAACTGTGAAAGCACTACAAGATGCACATTCCCCTATCTAAGCACTGATGATGTCAGCACCCTATAAGTAAATCAGTTGAAGAAAAACCTCCTAGTAGTTCAAATAGCACGCTCCGCTAATGCATCTGTCACAAATGTCATAACATAGTTAGGTAGGGGTTTGAATCCTGCAATTGCCCAGTGTGTGTGGAGGTGTGTTAGTATGTGTGCAAGTCTGTGTGAGGGAGATGTCCCTTTTGGCAACTGTGAAAGCACTCTACAGGATGCATATTCCCCTATCTAAGCACGGATGATGTCTGCACCCTATAAGTACAGCAGGAAAAGAGACACCTCCCAGTAATTCGAATAGTGCGCTCTGCTAATGCATCTGTCATGTGTGTCATAACATAGTTAGGTAGGGGTTTGAATCCTGCAATTGCGCAGTGTGTGTGGAGAGGGTTTAGTGTGTGTGCAAGTCTGTGTAAGAGAGATGTCCCTTTTGGCAACTGTGAAAGCACTCTACAGGATGCACATTCCCCTATCTAAGCACGGATGATGTCATCACCCTATAAGTACAGCAGGAGAAGGGATACCTCCCAGTAATTCAAATAGCATGCTCTGCTAATGCATCTGTCATAACATAGTTAGAGAGGGGTTTGAATCCTGCAATTGCCCAGTGTGTGTGGAGGGGGGTTAGTGTGTGTGCAAGTCTGTTTGAGGGAGATGTCCCTTTTGGCAACTGTGAAAGCACTCTACAGGATGCATATTCCCCTATCTAAGCACGGATGATGTCAGCACCCTATAAGTACAGCAGGAGACGAGAAGCCTCCCAGTAATTTGAATAGCACAGTCTGCTAATGCGTTTCTCTCAAGTGTCATAATATAGTTCGGTAGGAGTTTGAAACCTGTGAATAGCAAGTTTGTTTGGATGTGGGGAGTGTGTGTGTGTGCAATTCTGTATGAAAAACATGAGCTTTTTTGCAATCAGGAGATCACACTACATGATGCACATTACCCTTTCCAAACAGTGATGATGTCAGCACCCTATACATACAGCTGGAGAAGGAATCCCTACCAGTAATCCGAATAGCACAGTCTGCTACAGCGTCGCTCTCAAGTATCATAACATAGTTAGGTAGGGGTTTGAAACCTGCAAGTGTGTGTGTGTTTGGATGTGGGGAGTTTGCATGTGTGCAATTTTGTATGAAAAACATGTTAGTTTTGGCAATCAGGAGATCACACGACCTGATGCACATTACCCTTTCAAAACACTGATGATGTCAGCACCCTATAAGTACAGCCAGAGAAGAGGAACCTCCTAGTAATCCGAATAGTGCACTTCACTAATGCGTCTCTCTCACGTGTCGTGACTTAGTTAGGTAGGGGTATGAATCCTGCAAGTGTGTGGGGGTAGTAGGGTGTGTGTAAATGCAAGTGTGAAAAAACAGATCCTTTTGGCAAATACTACAATACACCAGATGCTGCATATTCCCCCAGTAAACACAGGGGATGTCACCACACTATCAGCACAGCCAAACAGGGCTAGTTGGCCAGTAATGCCAATAGTGCGCTCTGCTACTGGGTCTATTACCATTGTCAGAGTACAGATAGGTATGTTTTGGTAACCCACAACTGCCACGTGTGGTTGTGTCACACATCATGACCTTCTGTGGGTCTTTCTGCATAACAATGCATGCCATTGCCTAAACCAGCAATGGCAATGCACACATGATGTATGTGTGTGACACATACACATAAATACCTGTGACCTGCAGTAGTAACCATGTCTGACACATGCCTCGAGTGGATAAATGGTATTTGCAATGCATAACAATATGACTGTGTCTTACTGTGCAGGGGCCGCAAGCGGTATGTGCCTATACAGTGTGGGTGTATATGGTAAAATACCTACAGCAGGGGATACACATGTGGTCTGGGCCATATAGTTTACATGTAGTCGATGTACAGGTGCTGCATGTTCCCACCTATTGTGGGAGTGGTAACATGTCATTCCACTGCAATTCAGTGACCACATGCTGGGAACCCTTCAACTAGTGTGTTGCAGCTACAGTAATGCTCATGCACAATGTTTGGCTGGATGCAGTCCAGCCATATAAAGACAGTTCTTGAGACTGTCATATTGCCAGTGTTGTTATGGAGGATAGGTGGGTTTCCTGTGTATGGGAGGGTTGTGTGTGCCAGGCTATGAACCAGACGGCAGTCCGACACACTGTTAGCTGCACATGAATAGGCTCTGATGCTTTGTGCTGTGCCAACAACCTAGAGGTGTGTGCATCTGTGGTGCCTTGGGATACCACCCCCCTGTCCATGTGTGTTACATGTGTAGGGGACGACAGGCATGGTATGAGGTATAACCTGGCAGTGATGGGTTGCACCTGTGAGCCATGAATCAGGACTCTGGTACTGCACAGACATTGCAGTTCACCGTGCTGAGGACAGTGTCCAGTGCATGCATCTTGCGGTGTACACTGCTGGTGTTGTGTAGCATCACTGTTAGTGTCCTATCCTGTGTGATACCCACGGAGGTGGCTATGTAATCCGTGTCCTGCAGCATAAGGCAGTATGTGTGTATCAAGGGGCTTCGCCAATATACATTGGGCCATGGGTGTCATGTGCAAGCTGCCCTTCGCACAGCATTGTGGCTTCCCTAGCATGTAAGCACACATTGACAGCCAGTGGATACCCTATGAATGACATTGGAGACTGAGAAGAATGTATACATAGAATACCCTTCCTACATATAGTGGTGGCATACCTGGTGAGGGTATGATGGCAACCAAGATCAGGCTCATACTGGCCCATGCCACATGCTGAGAGATCCCTTCTATGTTCCCTATCATGTAGTCCAGGGAGGTATGTCTCAGGTCATCCATAGTAGCATGGTCAATGACTGAGTCATATGTGTCCATGCCTCTGACTGACCTGTATGCATGTGTTTTGTGGTGGACCATAGTGCCCCAGAGGCATATCACTGTGACCTTCACCATGTACAGCCTGTTGAGTGGGACCCCACTGCAGCAGCCAAGAGAGGTACCTGGCACATCTGTAGCAGGTGTGTTGTGTAGCCCTACAGGCTGTGAGTGTGTGGCACACGGGATGTGTGTGCCATGTGTGGCATGTGCTCTGTTCCGACGTAACATATGCCTGTGTGCCAGCTGTGGAGGTGTGTGATGCTCAGGCAGGATGCTATTCTGAGTCTCCAAGTATGCCCCAGTGTGTTCAGCTTGCTGTCAGTGCGTGTCTATGTCCGACTGGTATTGTAGTCACTGTAGTATGACATGCCACCTGACAGGGTATGGCATTACTGGGTTCAGAGTGCTCAGTCCCCAGATTGGCTATGTGGTGGCATCCCACACATGTGTTGTACATTCCTGGCCAAGAGTGATGGTTGACTGCATACATGTGGCAGCTGTGACATTGCCACATGACTCACATAAACCACAACTGGACCATAGAGGTGATTCACAGGTTACCTTTGCACATGTTACCCTAGTAGTGTGATTGCCATGGTGAGTACCAACACATAGGGCCAATGGGGAACAACATACTGAAGGTGTGTATGTGTGGGTGTACTGCTACTGTTTCATAGCACTGGCATATATGACTGCACACGTGGGTAAATGCCAGGTAAGACATGTGCAATGTGTCACAGGCAATGTACATGCGAACAGGACAGACAGTGACATTCTATCATGTGTAAATTTGACATACATATTGTACGCTATGCAGATGTCACTAGGAGTCCACAGAAGCACTGTAACTCTGCATTGCAGGTGGAAGCAGTGTTGCAGGGAACCCAAAGGGAACATGCATGCAAACAAAGCTACAGTAAGCAGGGCTGGAAGTAGTCCATTGTACAACAAAGAAGGGGTAACACTAACAGTAGGTTACAGTGCAAATATGTGGGCACTATCAACATTTACACAGGAATGCACAGCGCAGATGCCCATGGTAGAACTGATATTATGTCATAGTTAATTGTGATTTGGATTACATTGGTACTGCACACATATCAACATGCGCAAACATCCACATTGCATAGTCGTTGTGGGCAACTTGCCACCATTACTGTACATGTCCATCATTGCGTATCACTACTTGCATTAGCTTCCCCCCTGTGCTACCCATGTATGTGGCTATCTGTTGACATCCTTACCACCGGTATGCAATAATGTGCAGCTGTTACACTTTGGTACGTACTATGGGTGCAGATAACAATTCAGGACAGTCATACAGTTACTGCATCAGGCATGCTGGGATATACACACAGTCATATCAGCACACTGTACTGTTACCAACATGATACTACTAATACACTTCTATGTAGTCACCCTGTGCATCAGCAACGTGTTTACCTGTACCTGCACTGATGTTGGAGATTGCAGGGGGTGGCACAGTTTCATCATATGCACAGGGTGTGAATTAGGTATACCTGAGTCTGCCACTTATAGCACCAATTGACATGTGTGTGTATGTGTGTTGGTAAGGGACAGCAGTACAGGGTGGGGCACTGTTGGTGCAGTGTGTGCGTGTATGTGGTAGCTCTAGGTGTTAACATTTCGCATGTGTGTATGCACACAGACAGTTCCACCTCATGGCTGCCATATACAGGGGCTTGTGGACAGCCACAGACTGCACCTGGCAGGTCATACAGATCAGTGTCTGTGGGCACGGACACGGTACCTGTGCCTGGCAGGGGTGCTACGGACTCTATCTGGTACTAAGCCAGACTAGGTACTGTCATCAGAAGCGGGAGTGTGTTGACTGGACACAGGTCCCTTTTGGGACTGTCCAGAGCCACGTGCACATGGTCTCCTGGGGCGTTCCGATGACAGCACAGACCCAGCATTGCTGGGGCTGCTGCTGGCACTATGGGGGCATGCGCGGGCATGTTGTCATCCACGCCGACTGCCAGCTGCTGCTGTTGCTGGCATACGGCCACATCGAAGCTGCAACTGCCCACCATTGCCCTGGCTCATGGACATTTGGTTGTGGAACTGCTGTAATATGTCCCCACAATGTCTGTCTATGACATCGGTGAAATTACGGATAGCATCCGTGATGTCACGCATACTGTCAGTCATGGCTGTGCGACATGCTCTCAGCTCCCTCAGACCCTGTCTGGTGTACCTTTCCATACGTGACTGTGCCTGCATGACAGCCCGAAACATAGCTGAGGTTGACAGACCTCTTTGGGCACATCTGCCAGAGGCAGTACGCCCACGGATGCTCCCACGAGAACCCATGGGCAACTGTCTGTGTGGTACCATCGCAGGACCCTGCCCATGGCTGCTGTGTGGGGAAGCATGTGCCACAGATACCACATTACCATGGTCAATGCCCACTGTATCCTGTCCATCACCTAGGGACAATGGTGACAAAGGATGTACTGGCAGGATGACTGTGCGCAATGATGGGGTTGACAGCTGTGTACTGTCAATTGGCTGACCAATGGTGGACCGTGACACACCTTCCTGTGCCATTACACAGATATCATCATTACCAGTACCTGTGGCACCAGATTCAGGTTCCCTGCTGCAGGACACCAGAGCAGCACCAAAACCTGTGGGAGTAAGACAGGAAACACAGTTTACAGTGTCCACACAATGTTACCAGTGATGCACTTATGCACACATGCACACATGCACACGTGGACACATGCACACATGCACACATGCACACATGGACACAGGCACACATGCACACATGCACACAGGCACACATGCACACATGCACATGTGGACACAGGCACACCTGCACACATGCACACATGCACACCCCGCAGTATACACACAGAGCACTACTGAGTTACACTAGTATTACTAGCACTATCAGGACTATTATAGGTATTGTTAAACACACTCACCAGCATGGATAGCCTGCCTTGCTGTAACACTGGAGGGACCTGCAGAAATGAGGAGATTAATGTCAGTGGGCACAACTGTGCCATTGATACTGCATATGATACAGTGCAGTAGTACACCAGTTGCCTTTGACACGTCAGCTGCTGATATTGCCAATATCACACCTGAACAATTACATACTATGTTGACAGCTACATACCACGGACACACCTTACACATGCATAAACTAACAGTTTACAGAACAGTCAAGTGTACATATGGCATATTACCTGCATGCTCAATGTCGTGCTGCTGTGTGGATCCAGCCTCCATCATGATGCAGGTGTATTGCTGTTGCTGTTCCGGGGCTGGAGCCACAACACTTAGGAGTAGCCCCTCCAGTCTGGTGAGGGGGGGATGTGTGGCCACCCCACCTCCTGTGGCAACCTGTTGCCTGTGGATATCCGATGCATGCTGATGGACATTTCTGATTAAATCACTGCAGTAATGTCGTACCTGCTCATATGTCCTATTATGCGTGCCAATGTCATTTACCCTACAGACAAGGTCTTGCCACAGTGCAGCCCTCTCCTGCTGATTCTGGCTGGTGCAGGAAAACAGTATGTCATAATCCCGCACCAGGCTCTGGTGTATCTCGTCATCTTCCGCTGCAGAGTAGGTGGGATTACGCTGACACGCCATCTCCCTGGAAGAGAACACAAACAGGATATCAGCAGACTATGTCAGCAATATATGGCACACATACTATACATGATACTCAAGTGTAGTGATATACTACTACTCCCATATGTTGCATGTGTGTGTCTCGTGGTGGATACACAAGTACATGGCCAGATATCAGTGCTCAGCCAACACCTGTGCAACAATACCTGCCACATTCCATACAACATAGTAGCATGCCCCATCGCTCAGCACACTGCGACAGGTCCAATGCACAACCTCACTCTGGGGGTTCATACCAAGGTACTGTATGTGGAACCCCATCCACTAGTGTGATCTGGACACAAGTTACTCGGCCTGGATATACATATCCCACCACCACCACCAGCACAGTAGACTACTTTGATATGTATGTGATTAGACAGTTATTCACCTGTTAGGACTGAGATGGTATCCATGCAGCCCACTGGGCCAGTGGAAGCCACAACCCTCACTGCTGACCCCTTTGTGAATGCTTACCATGGACATCCCACAGATTGCATGGAACTTGCATACACATTTCTAACCCAGACCCTATGCACAAAGGTTAGGCATCCTGTCCGGTGGACCCCAGCCAGAGGCAGATTGTATAACAATAGCAGGAGGCTACTGCAGGACAGAGCAGATTCACATTAAGGGAAGGCATCTGTGGTCAGCACTGGTAATACGCTACGGTCTCTCATAACAATGGCCACGGCCTACTCTGGGAGGGAAATGGCCACAAACACTATAGATAACCACAAGGCCTTCTTCAGTTATGTTACACATATGGACCAAATGCCTCAGATATGCTCTGAGTTAATACACACCTACTTAACATTCACTGAACACACAGATATTGGCAACATTCTTGCAGACAGGTTCGGTGCACGTATCCCCCCCTCCTTCTCCCCCAGAAGTAGAAATACTTATCACAGCTGAATGTAACCTCCCTATCATCTCACATGACCAGGTGAGGGCCGCCCTCAGCAAAGCAGAACACATAGCATCACTGTGACCTGATGGTATCCCTGGATGTGTGCTATGTGCACTCCAAGAGGACATACAACCGCATATAAGACTGATATTTAACCTTGGCCGTACTACAGGATATGTACCTGAACACTGGTATACAGCAACAGTGGTCCCACACCACTAAGGAGGCACCTCTACTGACCCTGGGAACTACTGCCTCATAAGCATAACCGGCCTGGTCTGCTAAGCTATGGAATTATTCAGTATGGGATGCATATACAGCGATATTGGGTACCTGCAGACACTTGTTCCCGGCCAGTTTGCCTTTGTGATGGGCTGATCATGCCTTTTGAACCTGGTTGACCTTTCAAAACAGTCACTACAGCCATTGATGAGGGCAACGCACAGACCACTGCTGCCAGGATCATGGCCTAACAATGACTGACATGTAATGTATAGTCATCCCCTTTTGGTGGAACTACATGCACACAACATATCACATGGACATACCTATAGATACAGACCTATGACACATTTGGAGGGTTCACAGTATGCAGACTATTAACTTGCTACTTTACATTACCTGTGTTTGTTGCAGCTGGTTGCATTACCACTACTTCTGATTCCTGCTGCTGCTGGCATGGCTTGCTACTGTCACTGCTGACAGCTTAGACTCAGTGTGTAGCTCCAAAGAAAAGTATCAGGACACTGCTGCAAGAGTAAAATCACTTAAGAATTTTAATGAATGCAAAACAAAGTTAGCGCTTTCGGGATAAACCCTTCTTCAGACAATACATAAAATTGTAAAAACGGTACCATATTTAAAATACATTCAACCAATCACATTTAAAGAAAAACCCGCCTATTCTGTAAGGTGGGTTTAATGGGTAAACCATCATTAAGACTTGGATACCTGTGCGCCATGAATTCCACTATCCATCTAGATTCTGCTAGGGCTGTTAAATGTTTAACATCACCACCCTGTTGTTCACTTTAATATTTACAATACATCTAAATTTAAAAGTATGCATGGGATTAACATTAATGTGTCTGTATAAATTACTCAGATCACAATTTCTAATGCTGCCCATGTGCTGCAATATCCTTACCTTAAACATGTTGTTGGTCATGCCAACATAAAAACATGGGCAGCATTCACATTCCGCTAGATACACCAAATTTTGTGTTCTACATGTGGCCCTTCCTCGTAAATGGAATAGCTTATGAGTTATAGGGTGCCTAAACTCTGTCTTGGTGTTAACATGTACACAAGCCTTACATCTACCACAGGCATGTGTGCCTGTGCGAATGTTAAACGTGCCCTCGTTATTGTACTTCATTTCCTTGCAGAGTAGGTCCTTCAAGTTCTTATTCCTTCTGTACCTAAACGTAGGATTCTCCCCTACAACATTCCTAAGACTCATATCACTTGTCAGAATGTTCCAATTGCTCTGCACTATCTTGCATATATCATTCATGTTGCTACCATATGCAAATAACAACTTAGGCATCCCATCCATATATCTATTCTCATTACTGGGTTTGGATTCTTCTCTATGTGTTCTTCTCATCCATGGTTTATACCTAGTTTTCCTATACCCTCTATTGTTTTCTATGACCTTGTTGACCAAACATTTACCATATCCTCTGTCTTTAAAACATTGGTCAAGTTTATTCAATTCTTCATTAAAATGTGCATCCAAAGAACAAACTCTGGAAACTCTGCTCACCTGACCTTTAATAATATTCGGGAAAACGTATCGTGGAAGCATACTATCGAAGGATAGTAATGTGTTCTGCCAACAATCTTTTTTATATAAACTAGAGACAAAACCCTCCTGTACTTGTTCCACATATACATCTAAAAATTCTATCCTTGTGAATGAGGTTTTTGCACTGAATTTCAAAAAGGTTGTTGTGGAGTGAATATGTGTTAGAAAATTGTCAAAGGAAACATTGTCACCATTCCACAAAATAAAAATATCATCGACAAATCTAACATACATGGAGATGTAATCACTCCATCTGTTGTTATTCAAAATCTCCATGGACTCCCACTTGGATAGTACAAGATAAGCATAGGTGTTCGCACAGGGGGTACCCATGGCTACCCCCCGTGCCTGCCTATACAAGGAGCCTCCTCCTATGAAGACGTTGTTTTCCAAGACTAAACACAGCATATCTTCCACCAACTCTCTCATGTGATCTGTTGCCCCCAAACTGCTAATTATCTCACCAACAGCTGTCACACCATAGTTATGTTCTATTACTGTGAATAGACTGCTCACATCCAGAGTCACCATTAACAGATCTTTCCCATCTTCCGGTTTAACTATATCAGCTAAAAGTCCCAGAAAGTGTCCCGTATCAACTAAGATGTTTTTAATCTTATCCATGTATGGTTTGAGTGTAGCTTGTAGCCAAATCGAAATATTCTCGGTGACCCAACACCCGCCCCAAACAATGGGTCTTAGGGGTGGGTCAATCAATGATTTGTGTATTTTTGGCAATGCTTTAAACACCGGTGTAACTGGCTTATCTATCCACAGGAACTCAAATGTTTCCTTTGTTATCTTCATCTCATCCATCAAAGACTCTAAACGTTGGTGTACTCTATCTATAATCATTCTGACCATTAGGGGATTAATCTCTTCATAAGCTCTATCCATTGTCAACATGTTCTTCAATTTATTATTATACCACGTAGTATTGAGAACAACCACCGCTCCCCCCTTATCCACCATCTTAATCGTGATTTCTTTGTTATCTATTAAACCCTGTAATGCTTGTTTCTGTGCAGACGTCATATTATAATATGTACTAAAGTTCCCATCTTTGAAATATTTTATTAGGTCCCTCTCACACCCATTCACGAACAAATTCAGAGCTGGTGTAAAACTAGGTACAAAACTGCTTGGTTTCTTGAGTTGAATGCTATTGAATTCTGAATTATCAAATACCAGTTTCAACATCGTGTTTCTACAAAACAACATCAAGTCAATAATCACTTCATTATACACACATGCCCTGCTGGGTACGAAAGTGAAACCCTTGTTAAGAACATTCAACTCATCAACATTAAGCACATAGCTTGATAAATTATATACAATACCAATATGTGTGTAATCAGTCATTGAAAAGTCCTCCTCCTCTTGTCCACAATTCTGTCCTCGCTGGAGGATCTCTTCCATGCCCCTTTCTTCTTCACTGGGGCAGGAAGTTTCTCCAAAAAATGCATTGTGCCTTGGTTTATCTTCGGGCATGCTCCGGACCCATAGGAGCCATCTTCAACAACCCCTGAAGGTTCAATAATCAAATCTGATGTTTCTGCGCCAACTGCTTCTGTATTCAAAGAAGCAATATGCTCCCTGCCAGGACGCATTGACTCCGCTTCATTGGATGTTAACACAGTATCACCCTTGTCTGCTCCTGCAGCACTGTTACCAATAATCTTCTCCTTGTTCACATCCTGTACCGATTCCACAGGCAAAGGGAAAGAAACAACTTCTATTGGCAAAGAGAGAGAAACTTCTGGACCTGGATTCCTGTGTGCCATGAATTCCACTATCCATCTAGATTCTGCTAGGGCTGTTAAATGTTTAACATCACCCCCCCGTTGTTCACTTTAATATTTACAATACATCTAAATTTAAAAGTATGCATGGGATTAACATTAATGTGTCTGTATAAGGCATTACTCAGATCACAATTTCTAATGCTGCCCATGTGCTGCAATATCCTTACCTTAAACATGTTGTTGGTCATGCCAACATAAAAACATGGGCAGCATTCAGACTTTAAAGATGAAAAGTGTAAACAGCAAATGGTTGCACTAAAAGAAACTTTTGCCAAAGAAGCTGACAAGCTTCGTGATGTCAAGTTGAACAAATTAAGAAGAGATCATGAGGATTTTGTTAGAGGGAACAATTTTGTTTGGCCGAGGTATAAGGAAACATCTGCGGAGTTTGGTAAGCGTAACAACAGGAAATCGGTCACACGCTCAGTTGATGAGCGAGACAAACAAGTGGGTATATCTAACGGGTCACAACCAGATACAGAAGATGTTTCTCTCTCTTTGCCAATAGAAGTTGTTTCTTTCCCTTTGCCTGTGGAATCGGTACAGGATGTGAACAAGGAGAAGATTATTGGTAACAGTGCTGCAGGAGCAGACAAGGGTGATATTGTGTTAACATCCAATGAAGCGGAGTCAATGCGTCCTGGCAGGGAGCATATTGCTTCTTTGAATACAGAAGCAGTTGGCGCAGAAACATCAGGTTTGATTATTGAACCTTCAGGGGTTGTTGAAGATGGCTCCTATGGGTCCGGAGCACGCCCGAAGATAAACCAAGGCACAATGCATTTTTTGGAGAAACTTCCTGCCCCAGTGAAGAAGAAAGGGGCATGGAAGAGATCCTCCAGCGAGGACAGAATTGTGGACAAGAGGAGGAGGACTTTTCAATGACTGATTACACACATATTTGTATTGTATATAATTTATCAAGCTATGTGCTTAATGTTGATGAGTTGAATGTTCTTAACAAGGGTTTCACTTTCGTATCCAGCAGGGCATGTGTGTATAATGAAGTGATTATTGACTTGATGTTGTTTTGTAGAAACACGATGTTGAAACTGGTATTTGATAATTCAGAATTCAATAGCATTCAACTCAAGAAACCAAGCAGTTTTGTACCTAGTTTTACGCCAGCTCTGAATTTGTTCATGAATGGGTGTGAGAGGGACCTAATAAAATATTTCAAAGATGGGAACTTTAGTACATATTATAATATGACGTCTGCACAGAAACAAGCATTACAGGGTTTAATAGATAACAAAGAAATCACGATTAAGATGGCGGATAAGGGGGGAGCGGTGGTTGTTCTCAATACTACGTGATATAATAATAAATTGAAGAACATGTTGACAATGGATAGAGCTTATGAAGAGATTAATCCCCTAATGGTCAGAATGATTATAGATAGAGTACACCAAAGTTTAGAGTCTTTGATGGATGAGATGAAGATAACAAAGGAAACATTTGAGTTCCTGTGGATAGATAAGCCAGTTACACCGGTGTTTTAAGCATTGCCAAAAATACACAAATCATTGATTAACCCACCCCTAAGACCCATTGTTTCGGGCAGGGGTTGGGTCACCGAGAATATTTCGATTTGGCTACAAGCTACACTCAAACCATACATGGATAAGATTAAAAACATCTTAGTTGATACGGGACACTTTCTGGGACTTTTAGCTGATATAGTTAAACCGGAAGATGGGAAAGATCTGTTAATGGCGACTCTGGATGTGAACAGTCTATTCACAGTAATAGAACATAACTATGGTGTGACAGCTGTTGGTGAGCTAATTAGCAGTTTGGGGGCAACAGATCACATGAGAGAGTTGGTGGAAGATATGATGCGTTTAGTCTTGGAAAACAATGTCTTCATAGGAGGAGGCTCCTTGTATAGGCAGGCACGGGGGGTATCCATGGGTACCCCCTGTGCGAACACCTATGCTAATCTTGTACTATCCCAGTGGGAGTCCATGGAGATTTTGAATAAAAACAGATGGAGTGATTACATCTCCATGTATGTTAGATTTGTAGATGATATTTTTATTTTGTGGAACGGTGACAATGTTTCCTTTGACAATTTTCTAACACATATTCACTCCACAACAACCTTTTTGAAATTCAGTGCAAAAACCTCATTCACAAGGATAGAATTTTTAGATGTATATGTGGAACAAGTACAGGAGGGTTTTGTCTCTAGTTTATATAAAAAGATTGTTGGCAGAACACATCACTATCCTTCGATAGTATGCATCCACGATACGTTTTCCCGAATATTATTAAAGGTCAGGTGAGCAGAGTTTCCAGAGTTTGTTCTTTGGATGCACATTTTAATGAAGAATTGAATAAACTTGACCAATGTTTTAAAGACAGAGGATATGGTGAATGTTTGGTCAACAAGGTCATAGAAAACAATAGAGGGTATAGGAAAACTGGGTATAAACCATGGATGAGAAGAACACATAGAGAAGAATCCAAACCCAGTAATGAGAATAGATATATGGATGGGATGCCTAAGTTGTTATTTACATATGGTAGCAACATGAATGATATATGCAAGATAGTGCAGAGCAATTGGAACATTCTGACAAGTGATATGAGTCTTAGGAATGTTGTAGGGGAGAATCCTACGTTTAGGTACAGAAGGAATAAGAACTTGAAGGACCTACTCTGCAAGGAAATGAAGTACAATAATGAGGGCACGTTTAACATTCGCACAGGCACACATGCCTATGGTAGATGTAAGGCTTGTGTACATGTTAACACCAAGACAGAGTTTAGGCACCCTATAACTCATAAGCTATTCCATTTACGAGGAAGGGCCACATGTAGAACACAAAATTTTGGTGTATCTAGCGGAATGTGAATGCTGCCCATGTTTTTATGTTGGCATGACCAACAACATGTTTAAGGTAAGGATATTGCAGCACATGGGCAGCATTAGAAATTGTGATCTGAGTAATGCCTTATACAGACACATTAATGTTAATCCCATGCATACTTTTAAATTTAGATGTATTGTAAATATTAAAGTGAACAACGGGGGGGGGGGTGATGTTAAACATTTAACAGCCATAGCAGAATCTAGATGGATAGTGGAATTCATGGAGCACAGGTATCCAGGTCTTAATGATGTTTTACCCATTAAACCCACCTTACAGAATAGGCGGGTTTTTCTTTAAATGTGATTGGTTGAATGTATTTTAAATATGGTACCGTTTTTACAATTTTATGTATTGTCTGAAGAAGGGTTTATCCCAGCTAACTTTGTTTTGCATTCATTAAAATTCTTAAGTGATTTTACTCTTGCAGCAGTGTCCTGATACTTTTCTTTGGATCTACAAGTTGTTTTGAGTACAACAGGACTTTAGCATTGCATAGTTATTCATTTAGTACTCAGTGTGTAGCATGTGTTTTCTTTTTTTTTTTTTTCTCTCACTCTCTGTCTCTGTCTGTCTCTCTCCCTCTGTCTGCCTCCAGACTGTGCAATGAACATATTGCATGTGTGGAGTGTTAGTACAGGATGCTTTTGTAGGTATCTGCATAGGTCCATGTGATGGCCTCTGCACCAATTGTAAGCCATCATTTGCTAATTGCATGCAGCCAGTTGTGTACTGATTGCAGTTCTCACTGTGATTTCAGGACAGTGCTATAAAAGGGTATGTGAGATAGGCGTTGCCCTTTCAGATTTTAAGGCAGGGGACCATGCTGGTATGCTGTGGACACTGTTCTATGAGTGTAAAGGTTAGTATCTCTCTCTCATGATTCAGGCTGTGTTGTAGATTCACATTTCTCCATTCCTCTCTCATGTTCCCTGTAGTAAGTGTGTATGCACAATGACACCTACAACTATATATATATATATATATATATATATATATATATATATATATATATATATATGTAAATTTACATACATTTATATATGTACATTAACTGACATTATTACCTACTAGCTACCAACTAGCATGGCTGTTTCTGTTCACACACTACTATTATGGAAATCCACTAGTTTTGACAGTAATTCTAAATGACATGTATTGTGTACTACACATCCTATATTCCCTTTACATTCATTCTTACTATTACATGATATATTTATTTTAGAACAATGTTCTTGTATAAGAGTCATGGCTTAGTGGTAGATCATGCAGACTACTGTTTTCAAGGTCCTGGGTTCGGGACTGACAGTGGGATTTTATTTTGCTTTTGAACTGACTACAGGACCTGTCAATCAGAGTGACTAAGGCACTTTTAAGCAGTTGTAACTGGGTTAGTGCTGGTTTGCGCGGAGCTCACGCATGCACACTGGCGTTCAGCTCTGCGCACACCCGCTTATAACCGCTTAACAGTGCTTACTATGGTGCACACCCACGCTATTTTCTTTGAAAGAAATGAAAATGGGGAGACAGGAAAGTGGTGAAAAAGGGGTCACAAAGAGGGTAAGACAGTAGGGAAACAAGCTTGGGATTTGCAGGAAGGATGTAGGTAAGGCCCATAGCTGCCCATTTCTTCATCAGCAACAGCTGTGCATATGTATGTAATTTGGTGTGACATTTGAAACCTTCCACCCCTGAGAGAGGTGTCAGGACAACAATAATACTTGTTGTACAGCCAATTGTAATTGATAGTTTCCATGTCCAGCAGACATGTGTGCGGAATGGGCAGCTATGTAAGGGGCGTAATTTTTTTGTGGGTACAGAGTGCCCTTTTTTTTTTCTTTTCAGGTGAGAGTGGTATGTCAGGTGAAGGAATTCGGTATAGCTGAGGAGGTAGGTTGGGTAGGTCAACAGACAAGACAAACAAGACGCATACAGGGGCGGTGTATGACATGTGTGGGGGGAGTTACACAATTGACGTGGATGGAGGTTTGGATATCCAGAGTCCATGAGCCCACAGATGACAACAGTGGAACTGATATCCCCACCCATGGGCAGTTGCCACTGTTCCTTCACTGCCCAGGATGGGGCTGTGCTGGGGGCTGTGTAGGCCGGGCAACAGGCATGCCCATAAGTTGTGCCACCTGTGCCTCAAGCTGGCGTAGGGGCCCAAGAACAGAGTCCTGGATCTCCCTACGCACCACAGTCTGGACGCTACAGAGGGTAAGTGGTGGTTCTCCTCTGGCCACACTTGCAGAGGGGGGACGAGCCCCATCCCCTGCAGCGTTTCCACCCGCAGGTGGCACAGGGCCACTGGAGGAGGGTCCAGACTGGGCACTAGTACCAGGTGCACTCGCCAGGTGAGGTGGGAGAGGTGGGTCCGCTGGAACCCGCCTTCCCTGTCGTCCTATGTTTTGCATTATGTCATGACAGTTTGGGTTAGTAACATATCATACCATTCACAATTAGTTGTAACAGCATGCATTAGTATTCCCATTAACCAAACACCCAGATATTCACACCATTGAACAGCGAGCATAACACATGCATAATTTGAACAGCAATACACAGTCCAACAACATGCAGGGTTGATTGATGGCAACAGGCCATCAGGTTTGGATGTATGAACAGGGCAGATGCATCAACAGACATGCAAATATTTATGACCCAACAGGACAAATGTCCAGGGGTGTTAATTGTGATTGCACATACCATTTTCACGTGGAATGGGTTATATGTGGTTATAGGGTGGGGTGAAGAAAATAATATTAACACCTTCGAATACCAAAACATATGCTGTACATTTCTAATAGCTGCACATATATACACACTACTGTTCTAACTACAGTTTCCTATATGATAACTACTTCAATTTGGTGATAGGACTGTTACTGCTACATCAATATACATTTTATTGTTCTTCATGCATATTCATATCTGGCTTTGTTCAGCTACATCATCCTGCTACATTTGCTTTATATAGCTATAGACAACTGTGGATGTTTGGTATGTCAGACAATCATACTGTCTGCATATTGCAGACTGAGAGCAGCATATCCAGATTTTGGGATGCACATTCCAGCTGCAGCAACACTTTGAACAGATTTCGCTGTTTTGTTTTGCTTCTCACATGCATTTCATTCTGTACTGACTGCAGTATACTTTATTCAGGGGTTATTACTACTTTATTGGTGGATTCATAACACTTTATCACACTCTCTCACTTGTTTTCATTTTACTATTCAGGATGGTACTTACTTCTAGGTTTATTGACATGTTTTACCTGTAGTTATTACAATCCTTTCCAGCAGTCTCACTTCTGTCATGTTTCAGTATTTCAACAGGGGTATATTTCACACATGTGATTTGCTCATCTTCTGCAGCTGTACTTTTCAGCCTGCTACAGGTTGTGTACTATTATATTACAGGTGGGGCATCTTTATTTCAGAATTTATTTCAGACATTTTCATTTTTCTGTTTGGATTACAGACTGCAACACACTTTTGTAATCAAGCAATACTTGCAAACACTCTTACACTGTTACTTGCACATTCTATTACTTAGTGACTACACTGCACTCTTTTGCTAATTGTCATAGTTTTATATTTCTTTACAGTTACTGGGAGAGGATTACTGACCTGCCTGGTGGCGCAACCGCACCAGCCTATCGCCATAGGCTCTGCGGTTCGCAGAACGGACACCTGCAGCTGTTATATAAATGAAGTAATATTGGAATGCACATCTCCATAATATCAGCTAGTTTAATTTCTTGCATACATAATCACATGTAACTTACTCAGTAGTGGGGCGTTGGGCATTTGCCGGGCCTCCTGGATCCAAAGGTTCAATTGGTCCTGCTTGCGTCTCTTCAGGTCCGCATGGTGGTGACGAACCTGCTCACCAGTCCTTGGAATCCCTGTGGCACTGGTGAGATCATGACCCAACCGGTCCCACGCCTCAGCCCTATATGCTCCCCACAGGACCTGGCCCTCTATGAGTTGGGCCTCATGATTGTGGACTAGGAGCCAGACCATGTATCTGGACTCCTCAACGCCCCACCTCTGTGCTCGAAAGCAACTACCCTCACCTACTCCTGTCATTCTGGCTGCAAGTCAGTTCTACAATCGTTTATGCTGTGTATTCCCACCTATGGGGCTTATATATGCCGTTTTTCCCGCACATATCTGTGATTGGCCATTTTGGAATTGTATCAACTTCACAAAACCTGCTTTGTCATGCTCCACTTTGTATTCATTCCTATATATTTGCTATTACTGCATTTATAGGTACTGCTGTCATGGCTTAGTGGTTCAGTACCTTGACTATGGTGCATGGTATTCTGCGTTTGAACCTGGCCACTGCTTTTTATATTTTATGACTGTCTAGACAGGCTGAGGGGTGTATCTGTGTAAAGGCAGTTTTGATACGGCTTGCTCAATGTTGCCCGTCGGTTAGCTTGTTGGCCCAGTGCACAGCTCCGTGCAAACGGGGTATGCTGGTTTACGCCTCATTTGGCTATCAGAACGCATATTACGCTCAGATCAGCTAGGGGCACACAGTTTCACCATGTTAAACTACTGCTCACCTACGGGCACTCGTTTTGCACCTGTTGAACCACTGCTCACCTTTGGGCACTCATTTTACATCTGTTAAACCACTACTCACCTACGGGCAGATGCACTCACCTTGTTAAACTGTAGCTCAGCTATAGGCACATCTGGCATGTTTTATTATTTTGTTATCTCACATTTCTTCAAAATAAATGGACTATTTCATTACATTTTACATGAACTATGATTTTATATGTGTACATGTTTGTCAGGGACTTGTTTCGTGCTTATTTTACTAAAATAAAAATTGGTGTTGGGGGGGCTCGAACCATGAATGCCTGTTCTTCAGCCGACATCTCTACCGCTATGCTACTGCTTTTTGCCTTACTTTGCATATTTGGTTCTTATATCCTTTCCCACTGACTGCTAACTGTGGCTAAGCTACGGGCACACCTGCGCAAACAGGCGCACTCACGGGCAAACATCTTTATGATTTAAAAAAATATATAACATGTTCATTTATATATTTTATGTTCATAGTCTGTGGGAGCATGTGTTGTGTTGTGTTTATTCACATTTCCATGGCCTCTGCTGTGGGTGTTTACTTTGGGCAATTTTACTCTTCTGGGGGCGTGTCCGCTTGCAGGGCTCGGCCTACGGACATGCCCCCTACTGTCTTCCATGGACCGTGTTAGCCTTCGGTGTGATTCAGCATGCCCTCATGCATATGCATGACATGCTGACGTCACACCATTTAACTGCAGCCTCCATGTAAGCCATGTATCTCTTACATGGAGGCTTCGTGAATCCTGCCCTTTATATTTTTTTATACATTGTATTCTATATTGTATACTGTATACTTTTCTCCCTGGCCCTCCACTGAAAAAGGGTCTGTGTAAAGTTGGACTTTCCCGGTAAACAAATGTAAAATAAATAAAATAATAAATATTGGGGGGAAAAGAGTTCCAGATTTTAGCAACAGCACTTGAGAAAAGGGAGTCACCTGACATATATTTACTTTTAGATATTTCTAAGAGTGCTTTGTTAGTGGACCTTAAATGATGGTTGTTGTAATAGAGGTAGACTAGCCCCGTAAGAGCTGATGTTTTATTGGGATGGTAAACTATTTGGTGAGCCATTGTAACCTGGTTAACGTTTAGCAAGTATAAATATATATATATATATATATATATATATATATATATATATATATATGTATATAGATAGATATATATATATATATATATATATATATATTTATGTATGTGTGTGTGTGTGTGTGTGTGTGTGTGTGTGTGTATTCATGCAGATATATATATATATATATATATATATATATATATATATATATATATATATATATAGTTTCACTTCATAAGCTCGAATTACTGAAATGTCAAATTTCAGTAACTCGAGACTATGAAGACGAAAGTGCATCATCCCGAACTATCACAACACCGATGCTCACAATCCTGTACCCATAACACTAAATCCCAAAAGCTTGAAAAAAGCATGGTATGTTTTATTGAAAACACAGAAGTGCCAGTTTCTGTGACTTGTAATGCAAAATGTCCACAATACCGTCAGACACACATCCCTACTCTGGTACTGGTAGTAAACCGCCACTGTAAACTGTTATAAACTGAAAGGATAAGTAAGAACACCTAACACGTGTTGTAGGTAACATAGGTACTTTGACATAACGAAATGCTAACTGCGAGCATACATAGCATATGTAGCTTCCATACACTAAAGCTGCCCATGTCTAATACTAGTAATAAAGCACGCTGCCGTGAAAGCTATTTTGAAACTGACTGCAAAACAAAACCATTATGTGCTATATCTTCTCACATATTCCGCTGTAACAGTCATTATGAAACTCAGTACAAAAGTAAAGTATGTTATCAGATATCTCCTTACATTTTCAGAAGCCTGGAAATTGCCATCACAAACTCCAAACAGGTGAACGACCCACTATTCTTCAGTATAGCCTCAAACTGGCTATGCAGTCTAATCACAAATCGTCTCTTAGGGGAAGACGGGTTTCCGCAAGCCATACTGACCCACAATTCATCAACTCTATCTTGCTCTCTGGCTAATACAGTCATCAACACAGCTAGATCTGTTGCTTTATGACCTAACAGTTATTTTAAGTGGCAATGCCAGGCTTCTACACTGTTCTGGGTCCATGGTAGGAATATCATATTGAGTTTATGCACGTTTCAAAAGGCAATAAAGAATAAGGGGGGAAACCTGGTACAACCAGTAGTTCTAGTACAGAACTTTCATAGCTGCCTCAGCAAATACCAGTCTGAAAAGTATGTCAATAACTCCTTTCCTTCAATGGGAAACACCTGCCTCAGTTCATGAAATGTGCTTAAAACATCACCTTCTGGCAGGAATGCTAACCCAACCAAACATTTACAATGTATCTGAAAACCCATATTAGTGTGTTGTACCTTTCTCCAGATGTTCTGAGCAAAGTGGAAAAGGCAACCTTTATCTGCAACACCGTGCAAATTTAAAGCAACACTACACTTTGCAGCTACCTCAAAGTCACTCAGTATATATTTAACATTAATTTCGTATTCATGTTCGTCCAGCAATTATAACACACAATTCCACATGAAGTTGTAGGATTTCAAAGACTTCATGCTCATCAAACAATATAGAAGTGGCACACTCTTGTGGAAGCCACCATACTTTAGTAACCCATGTATGCTGTGGAGTTGTCGGCAAATTATTCCCTTGTAAAAGAATGTGCCATCAACCAAACAAATGGTTGCAGTACTCAGATCTAGTAGATTTGGACTTGTGAACACTACAACTGTTGTTTCAGTTGCTACATCAGTTATGACTTTGCTAACAAACACACCTGCCTTTGTGGGGAAATCATTCATATTAATATCCAACAGAGTAACTAACTACTCACTACCGAACTTACATTCTCTCCGGTGGACCCATTCCACTTGCTGTAAAAGTGCTTTCCGGGCAGGTAAGCTAGGTGTTATATTCACAGATGTTGAGGCTAAAACATCATCTACTATGAGGCAGGGTGTATCCTGGGACATCTGTGACTTTAGTTTAGCTCTGCACACATCTTGTAGCGTTCCACCTCACTCGGATCTCCAGAATGTGTATGCTTTACAGCTTTTAACAGCCTTTCCCAATCTGGCACACTTTCAGATACTGCTCTTCCCATACATTTCTCAGATTGTTTTAGTTTACAGCTCCAGTACGTTTTGTCATTATGAACTTTTCCCCTTGCATGACGTACCTGTGTAGTAGTAGGATGGGTTTTCCTTTCTGGGACATACTGGTTTAATAAATAGCATCAACAGTTCCTGGCACAAAAGGTATTTTAGTTCACATTGCCTGTTAGTGGTGCAATCAACCACTATACTGTTAGACTCCTCTCACTTTCGGGATTTCAGTATTCCCGCTTGTAGGCATTTGCGCTTGTGAAAGTTCCACTTTATAGTCTCGAGTTACTGAAATTCGAGATTTCAGTAATTCAAGCTTATGAAGTAAAACCATATAAATATATATATATATAGAGATATATATATATATATATATATATATATATATATATATATTTAAATATATATAAATATATATATATATATATATATATATATATATATATATATATATATATATACACAGTAGATAGATAAAACAAATATATGAAAATTTAATGAATAGTCCATTTTCATAAGAAAACTTAATGGATAGTACATTTTCAAAGTACAATAATAAATCTGGACCTGTATAAAGAGAAAACAGACCCACAAAACTTTATCATACACTTCCAGAGGATATTAGGCCCTCTGCCTTTAGCATCAATAACAAGAATCCTTAATGTCTGTCCAGTATTGCCCACCACCACTAACCTGTTAATTGTTATTACTTGCATATTCCAGAATTAATGCTTATAGAACTATGCGTAGCCACAAAACAATAATTTTATTAAACAAGTAGCTATTTTCAGTGCTGCTACAACTTGTTAATCAGTTTATTCATTAATATTTATATTTGTGTTTGTTAACCAGGGTAGAGCAGTGAGCCACACAGAACTTTTTCATATACAACCTGGGGACACTTCCTGGTTAAGTGATTTTTTCTCCATGTCATGCAGTAGGCCAACAGAGGGCAAGGGAATCAAACTTTTGACCTAAAACAGTTTTTATTCCCTAGGGTGCACTGGTCACAGAGCTGACAGCACTTAGTGATGGTGATATCAAAACACACAGAATCCTACTATTAAACATATCTTGTTTTTCCAAAGTGATGTTACTTTATTTATTTGAAGTTGAACTTCAAAAAAATAATTTGTCAAAGCATATATTTCAAAAGTCTTGTTGTGGAAGTGGATATTCTTAAACCCATGGTACACTTTGTTAGAGTCAGTTATGCTTTACTTTTATGCCCATAGTTCTCTAGGCAAGCTACCATTATGACTGTATAAGACATTTTAATGTGAAGGCTCCTGTGCTGATATGCTGCCCAGTATGTGAAAGATTCTTTCCCAAGGGAATGAAAGAGAGAGAGAGAAACTAAAACATTTGTACATGATTGTATTGCTTGGACTTTATGGTTACTGTAATATTTCTACTGCATGACTGGAGCATTTTAATACTTGTAGGTATACAGTGAATATTTTGTTAGATTCTACTACAGTGCCCTTGTATCAGTCATAATTGTTTTTCATATGAGTAATTAAATCATTTACTTTAAGGTAAAGTCTTTGTGTTCTCATCAACTGGACTAAAATGTTAGTAGAAAGTAATTTGGTTATGATCTAATCTTGTAAATTGAGGAGACACCTTTACACTCATCCATAATACAATTTCATAAGGGAGAGGTAAGAGCTCATATCCTGGTTCAACACAATTGCCTCAGGCATATAGGACAAGATTTATAGTGGGCTATGAGAAAAAGCAGAAAATGAGTATAACCAGGTTTGCAATCATAACATTGTTAGGATTTTGAGAAATGGATATCAAGAAATTCACCCTCAGAGTGAAGCTAGAAAGGAAAATGTCTTCATATCCATTTCAAGAACATATAACAGCTGGCTATGATTGGAGACCCAATCATATTTTTTGATACAGCAAGAAGATTCTTAGCTTTTTTGTTTGTGAGAGAACAAATTAACAATAGACTGATTGGTTCTATGTTAGGATGGTGTATGTTATAGGTTTTAACGGTGTTTGTTGATTGACTGCACATGACTTTTACTTTGTAATAATGTTCAGGCCGAGTGCCATCCATGTGTTCAAGGTCCTGACAGTGTTTTACATTTTGTAGTCCATACATAAGAATATCGCTAAAAACAGGCTTGGTATTTTAAGTTCTTATTTATGAACCTTGGAAAACAAGCTTCATTTTCTTGGTTCTGGAACATAATCAATACATGGGTTTCACAGCATGTAACCATCCATTCCACTTTCCTGAAGATGAACATTTTCTGCTTCATTTCCAGCATTTTTGGTTTCTCATAATTTGATTATTTTCCAGGATATGCAGAAACTGTAAAAACTCAAAAAAAAAAGAAAACTTTGGGTTAGAATCAAAATGACTTGCTCTCTGAGAAAGTAACGCACTCGAGTGTAAGCCTTCCCTGATTCCAAATGATTTGCCCTTGATTTGCATGGTTAATTCTATTGTTAGACCTGTCAACAAAGCAGGCTTACTTAGGACCGAGTCACCCAATAGCAAGTCTTTTGGAACTGGGTCCATTGTTTTGTGTCGCACTGGCAACGCAAAGGAAATGAGAAGAATCTCATTACATGGACATAGATGGAAATTCATATGCAGGATTCCACAAATACTTTCCCCCTCATTATTGTTTGTAATATAAAGACAGTGTTAGTATAAGGGGTGAAGAGACGGACCAGAATACCAGCATGTGACACAGTCAAGAATACTTTGTCTATACTCAGATTCATACAGCATAAGATTCATGTATTTTTTAACATTTTATGATTCATTTTTGCTAAATGATCTTCACACATTTGTAATTCATAAAATGATGCTTTAGAGAACGCCAAAGCTGAGAATTATTTTGTTTACAAATGAAGAAGACTACAAAGAAATAAAACAATGAGCAACTAAAATGTACAATAGGAAATTCACACAAAACTTTATAAAAAAATAAATATGCTGGGAGGTGATTGCAAAATTTATATCTTAATGATTACTCAGATTCTATACAAGTATTAGCTATTATGATAAAAAATGATAGCCAGACATTCCAGTAAAGGGACTTTGATGTAACATTCCATTCAGCAATCTTATTCAACAACTGCTTATTTATATCTTACAAAATGTATTCATTAAGTTGTTTGTTCTTCTGTTTTTTGTGTAGGACTTCCTTTACATTAATCTCAGTTTTGATATGTATGCAGTTCTGATGCCTGGCATCACTTAATGGCTGAGATTACCATACTTAGTGAAGTTTTAGAGAGCTATGTCTCCTTCCTCTTTGAATCACTGGGTCTGTTTCTTGTCACCAGTATGGGATTCAAATCTTAATGGTACTACTCCAGAACCAGCAGCTATAAAGAGTGATTTGCATACTGCATTAAAAGTAGTGTCTCTTTAAGTATTTTAATGATTATTTCAGATGCAGTCCTGCCCACTTCACTAGTATAGCCTGTATCTTAAGCTAAAGTCTTTGCTCCTATAGTCTTCCTCTATGTTGTTTACTCTGCACTCTGAATGTAGGACTCCTTAAAAAGTGTCACTTCTTAAAGATCAAAGCTTTAATTCACTTACCTGGTAGGGTGATTCTGTTTCCAGGCTTTCCACTTTGCATTTTTCTTGCATCTTCATGCTGGATTTTTCACTCATCTTCATATCACCTGAGTAAATACAAAAATATTACAAATATTTTCTTACATTTGTTAACTACTCTTCATTGAAACTACTAGCTTAAATGCTCCAAACAGCACATTCATCATATTGTTTTTATCATAATTCTTATCTATTTTAGCCATTACTCTGATTTTAATTTATTTCATTTCAATCTAAAGAAGACTGTATTAAAAGGTAATGGATGTTGTGATATCATAACTAACAACACTTACGTCATTTTGTAGAATCTAGTTAAGGATGTTCCATCCATCCCTGCCTGCCAATGATATTGCGTACATGGTTTTACTGCACACTAATTTCCAAAATAATGATACAATCAGCAGAACTGTGAATAACTGTTTTTTTTTTTTCTCTTATTTAAGTAGACAGCCCATTTTTATTTAATTTCTGCACAAGTTTTACTCAGATTGCTCTGAGTGTTTCTTGAAACTCTTACTATATTTTTAACTCCCCACTCAGATGATGCTCCTTTCTTGATATAGTCTGGCGAATTAAAAACAGTATGCCTGTTATGGTCTCATAAGTGCAATGTCTAGCAACAGGACATCACCTCTTCAGTATATACCTTTGCCATGATGTTTTTAGATTGTCCTGGACATGTGGAAGAGGAACTTACTGGAATAAAACAGTATTATTGGCAGTATGATTACTTTGGTGAGAATATGCTAGTACAAATTTGCTTTGTTTTTAACATATATTAAAATGCTGCAGATATTTGTTCTCAGGATCTTGAGCAATCACTTGTTTTGGGTGCAAAATGTCAAACAGAATGTTTGTTTGAAAGAGACAGAAGTGTTTCGCTAACACCAATCTTCAGGACCAGGTGATGAGCATGTTGGTTATGTGGAAGGAATAGGAAATGTCACCATGTACTTCGTGTCCTGTAAAAGGTCTGTTCATGATCTGATAGGAAGAGACGAGTCTAGGATTAGTTAAGCTGGGTCACAGGATCACCTAGCCTGTTCTCACAAGATTTTAGTGAAAAAAGTAATCTCACACTCCCTTCCTCCATCCCTGGCAAATAGTTTTCTTGACTGGGGTGCAGAGTCTCAGACTGGGATCTCTATGGAAATTAATATCTGTAAACATTCTGTGCTGGAGATGCTGTTAAGCATAACTTGAAATTATATTCCAAGACAACGATTACAGTTGACTAAAGGTGATGGGATGTTCCACCTTCCAGTGATGAACAAGGCTGGACACCACTGACACCACCACTGTATTAACAAGCTGTTCTAGGCTGTTCTAGGTTGTTGGCTGCCTCCGCAATATCTACGTGGGCAACTCTCTCACTGGAAAGAGGCATGTACGTGGGATTTTCTTCCACAGTAGCCTCAGTTCTAAGAAAAGGACAAGACTGATCCAAGTTGAAGATAGCCAGGACTAATTTGTGGACCTCTTGCATCAACAGACCATACAGTGCAACCAGATTGGACTTAGAAGACAGGGTAATTTGCAAAATAAAACTGAGGAGACCATTGGGAAAATGAAGAATGCTGAATAAATCTTGGCAACTAAATAATGTTAAAATTTAGAAAGAAAAACCTTTAGTGAATTGTGTATGATAAGAAAATATAATGTTGATATATGTAAATAAAGCTGCTCAATGTTTGTGGTGAAAAGCAAATGTTACATATGCATGCAATGTATGTATAGCTGTGCACAAAGCTATCAAAACTGAATTTTGGATTTATTAGTCTAATAAGCATTTTCATATGTATAGGCTACTTGTCTGCTTGCTCTTGCTGAATAAGAATAGTTACATGGGTCGTTAAAAGCGGTGTGGGTACTATTAGGAAGTAATGTAGGATAAAGACACTATGTGTTATAGGTGAACATCAACCCAGTGAAATGTTAACACACACACACACACACACACACACACACACATACACACGCACGCGCGCGCGCGCTCGTACACACACACACACACACACACACACACACACACACACACACACACACACACTTAGATATCACTTGCATAATTTACTCACTGTCTTCCCTATATAAAATTAAAAACATGTTTTGTAAATAGCAATATATTAAAAATAATCTACAACTATAGTCCATATCTGAGACAAACATTTTACTTGAAAAGACATGAAAATAATATGGTTTATTTGATATAATTGTGCATATCTTATGCAGACTCCGAGACAGATCTTGGTCGAATGAGGCCCTAGGCAGGGTAATGGCTCAGGGTCCCCCGAACCACACAAATATCATATTACTTGGCCATCTCTCCTCAGTTACAATAAACACTGTTCAAACCTGTCAGTGTGCATACTATTCACCTGTTTACTTTTACAATGTTTGCAGAGATTTGAATTTAATTTAAAACTTTTATTTTAAATTTGACACCAAGACAGTGACAGTTATTCGCTAAATAGAACAAAATAGTCAGCATTAAAATCAGATTTTGCAGTAGAAATAGTAAACTTTTCTTCTCTTGTTTACATATATATAAAATGCAACTGGCAGTGTATTAAAATGCAACAGACTTGCTGGAGTTCATAGCCCAATAGCATATAGTGAAGCACTAATTAACAGCTATGTGAAAGGTAAAGGAATTCAAAGACAAATGTCTAACATGTTTGCTAATAGCCTGGGACAAGCCCACTGGATTTAAGTATTCCTTTTCATGGCAGCCTAGGAACACCATCTGATGAAGTGACTTGGTTAGAGTCACACAGCAGACAAGTAAAAGTTGAGGGAATCAAACCCTATACTCATTGCCTTACTCATCCATACAAAGTTTAGAATGTTGTAGCCTAACACAGTGCATTTCATACCCATGTGTCTGCAAAAAAACAAGCAAAAACCTGAAATGTATTTATAGTTAATATATTAACATTTAACTCACAGACTTCGTGTTATCCATTTTATTCACAAACCAAATAACAAACACACTGAATGCTTTCAACAAAACAAGGAAACTGAGGATTTTACCCAATGAACAAGGCAAATATGATGATGATCCTATTTACTACAACTGATTCCTTTCTTTTCACCATAAATACTGTGCCCCCACCATAAGCATGCACACACACAGACAACCGTCAGTTGCTGCAACTTGAATGACTGTACATCTCAGAGTTCTGCTTGAGATCAAGTGAATGAATAAATTCATAAATAAATGGCTAGAAATATATCTCATCTCGTCACTGTCAGAACTATGCAGTGTAAAGCATTGCAACGTCTTACTATTCTCTCAATGTTTTAGCTCAAGAATCCAAGACAAAGACCCAACATTCAGGAAAAAAAAAGATTTAAAATATTTCTCTTATATTCTCAGAAAGATAGAATAATAACAAGCCTTGCATTAGCTAGCATTTTCTTAACCAGACAGTACTCCTGTAACTTAGTTAAAAGTAAGGAAAAACATAGGGCATAAATATGAGAGAAAAATCAGCATTTTTTTGTTCTGCAATTCTCCTTATCAGAAAATGTTTTCACAAGCTCAGAGCACAGGAAATCTTTAACTTGAAAATGTTTTAAGCAGCTAGGTTATCTGATTCTCAGAAATTTGGAGGTTAGGATCTGTGTAAGTTGAAGTTTGGAAGTGCATGTTCTCTGGAAGTAAAGTTTGTACACACACAAATACACAAACTTGTATGTGCCATCACACACACGTGCAAGGACGCACACACACACTTGTGTGCTCATGCGCAAACATACACACAATGTACCTTATTTCTGCCAATTAAAGCTCCACAAAAAAAAAAAAAAACAGCATTCTTCTTTGAGCAGAATGATCACACACATCTGAATAATAACGTACAGAGTGTCTCGAGTAGCTGGGAGGATCACACACAGAGCAGTTTCGCAGATCAGTAAATTACCAATCTGCTCAGCTTCTCTGTAGTCAGGAAAAATCTGGGGGGAAAGAAGAACTGTACAGTAACTGCTATTTCAGCTTGTCTGAATTTTTTTAAACATTTTATTGGCAGACTGGGCCCTTCAGCCAACACCAGGACATAGAGAGCTGTATAGTTCATCTTATGCTTGATCTGGTCATGGATAGATAGATAGATAGATAGATAGATAGATAGATAGATAGATAGATAGATAGATAGATAGATAGATAGATAGATAGATAGAAAGTTACAAACATACATACACAGATAGAGATATACATATAATTATCAAGTATACATAATACTTCAATCCCTGGCAAAACATGTCAGTGCATTCTCTCAACCAAATTTATATTTATGGTTCTGGAACAATTAAAACACAATAATAGAGGGGGGCCTACTGACCTGTTTTTAGAATATAAAGAGTTAATGTGGCAACTAAGAACAAATCCCACTAATCCACCAGGGTTGAATGATGTGATCTCCATTTCCAGCTATCTGAAATTAAAGGCAGAGTTTTATTTCTAGGGGTGACAATAAGTTAGATTTTATTGTACTTTGGTTCACAAATTTTATGTAATAAATCTAATTTGGTGGTGCAATTCCTATAAAGTCATTGACTTGATTTTATTGTTTTGCAATTATAATTTTAAAGGTCTATGTATGTATATACTTTTTATGTGGCTGCTATTACTTTTGTCATATGATATTACTATTGTTGATCTTATGATGTTGAAAAAACAACAGAAAAAAACACCCAAAAGAGCGGAAACTCAAAACTAGTAAAATAAAAAGAAAAAAATGCCACCAAACCTGTATAGAATGGTAACGCTTAACAAACTTTATTAACAGAAAAAGACTAAACATTTTAACTATTTGGCTCACAGGGCTTCATCAGAGCAACTGTTAAAATTCAAATGCAAGCTTAAGTAAACGTCTTAACACAGTCACATGATCAATGCAATAGAGAAGTGAATGAATACTTATTTAAAAAGACAGTACATCAGTATGAGCAAAGTGCTGTGTTCAGTAGAAATCACCTTTAAGTATACATATAGGTGTATATTAATTCACTTATAGCAAATTGTTTTAAAATGCTTGTGCTAATAAAATACTATATATTATATAACTTAGTTAAAAATGCTGATTAAAAAAATGTTAGTTAAAAATGTTAAATATAAAATACACACTAGTTGCACTACATAATAGCTACATTATACTCTGTGCATTTAATGTATTTAGGGAACCAAGGAACCAGAATAGACAGACGTTAAATATTTTCAGATCTCCAATGCCCTTAATTTTAACACCAGAGCTAATGAGATAGTGTCACTTATGCCAGGATAAACAGTGGCATTAGTTCTAGGCTGCCACACAAACTCTATTTTCTCAAGATGTAGGTTCAAGTCTGCACCCCTACCATAATCAAACACTCTGTTGATGACAAGAAACAGATTTTTTTGAAATTATTACAGTTCTTAGAATGCATATATAATGCATTCTCTTTTTTTCTCTTTCTTGATGTCTCTACAATGTTCTAATATCCTTTCCTTAAGTTTCGTAGTGGTTTTACTCACATAGAAAACAGGACAGGACATATAGGTAGCTAGATAGACCACTGTCTTGGTATTACAGTTGCATTTACCAGGACATGGAAGGGTACAATAATAACCATCAATTGCAACATATGGGCCTGTGTTAATAAATTTGCAGGCCTTGCAAGCATTTCACTTTGACATTTTGGAGACTAAACCTCTTGTTTTTTTGTTGCTTCTTCAATAAGTTTTTGATGTTAGGACCCCTACTATAGGTAATTCTAGGAAACAATCCTAAGATGTTCATAGTATCTTGATCAACAATTGTCTTCCAAGTGTTATGAACTATGGATGTGATTGTCAAAGCATCCTTATTGTATGAGAGAACTAACATACTATCAGTTGACAAAGCTTCTTTGGTGTTATTGTTGTTAATATTAACACCTGTTTCTGTATTTACTATTGGAATAAATCTGTTGTTCCTGTTATGCATAACATAATTCCTAGTTTTAATCAACGTTTTAAACGGGTATCCTCTGTCTCTCTCTAAACATGCCAATTAAAGTGTATACCTCATTCTCAAAATCAGTGTCATTGCTCATTAATCTTGAAATTTGTACCATTTGTCCTTTCACTATGCTTTTCTTTTGATGCATAGGATAGCAACTGTTGTAGTGGAGAAAAGAATTACAATATGTTTCCTTCTTAAAAAAATCATTGATTGTAATTTCTTGTTGGTCCTGTCCCATACCAGTCTTATATCAAGGTAATATATACTCTCTACAGCTACCTTGTATGTAAACCTTAAAAATGAAGTACTAGAGTTGAGATAAGTGATAAAAGATGCTAGTTTTTCCTGGGTAACTTTCCAGAATATCAATATATCATCCATATATCTTAGACATGTTATAATTTTACTATAATAACTTGATGGAAACACACATTCCCGTTCCCATTGGGCTAGCACCAAATTGGCATAACTAGATGCACATTTAGCCCCCATGGCTACCCCTGATATTTGATGAAAAAGTTCTCCCTCAAAACCTACAAAATTGTTATTCAATGCCAAGTCCATTAATTCCACTAATAATTGTCTTTTGACATTGTCTAAGTCGTTCTCCACCATTAAGGTTTCCTGAAATAATTTCAAACCTTCATTGTGTGGAATAACTGTAAATAAGTTGATTATATCAATAGTGATAAATAAAAGAATCATCTGGAATTACAATATCCCTCAAAATTTGTAGGCAATGCCATGAGTATTTTAGTCCATGAACATACTTGCTTGTACTTACTTACTTGCTTGTACCAAAAATCAATGTATGCAGCCATAGGTTCTGTTTTAGAACCTATTGCTTTCACAATAGGTCTAAATGGCCATATGATGTTGCCTGGCTATTTAATGAATGCATTTAATTAATGTTGTTATTCTGAAGAAGTCAATTTTAACATTTTGACGAAAGCGCTCAATAAACTGCTACAGTCCGGTTGTTTTTGTGTGTTCATTTTTTTATTTTTCAGTTTTACATGTTTTGTGTGTGTTAACAGTTGTTAATGTGTAGATCGAATTTAAGTTGATTGTCAATGATGACACCAAGGAGTTTAGTGCTAATTTCCACCTCAATGTGTGTGTGTTATTGAAGGACAGGATTGTGAAGGTGGATTTAACGTGGTTGTAGTTTTTAGGAAGAAAAAGCAGTAGCTTAGTTTTTTTGGGGGGTTAAGGAAAAGTTGGTTATCAGAGAGCCAGTTTTCTACTGAGTTAAAGGAAGTCTGTGTTGTAGAGATGAGTTTGGAGTGAGTGTCAGCAATAGTGATGACAGTAGAGTCATCAGTATATTGGACCAGTGATTATTGTGGATAGGAAGAATAAATAAGATTAGTGAAGATGTTGAAAAGTAGTGGACCAAAGAGGGAATCCTGAGGGACACCCATTCTTACTGGGAGAGGATGGGAGAGTGCAGATTGACACTTCACTGCTTGAGATCTGTCAGTGAGGTAGATGGAAAACCATGCAACAGTAGCAGGGGAGAAGTTAAGGTTGGTTATTTTGTACAGAAGGAGAGGATGAGAGATGGTATCAAAAGCTTTAGGGAGATCTAAAAATAGGCATGAGACAAGTTTGTTGTTATCTCTGGCAAGGGTATAGTATTAAGGAATTATAGTAGGGCAGTAGTAGTACTATGCTTTGGTCTAAAGCCATGTTGAGTAGGTGCAACCAGATTTCTTTGCACAGGATACATTAATTAAAGTGATACCATTTAATATGAATGGAATGTATCAGTTTAGTAAGTGAAATTCAGTTTAGTAAGTAAAATCAAACTTTGTCACATATTGCTACTTGAGAGACTTGAGATTGCAGAATCTTGGAGTTAAGGAAATATTCCCTACTCCAAGGGTGAGGAGTCTCAGAGTTAGCATTATATAGAAAATGGGGCTGTGAAGTGGTGCAGCTTCAATGGGGAGTTTGTGCTGTTTTTTTTTTTTTTTTTTGTGTGTGTGTAACTTTCTTTGACAAAAATAAAAGAGATACACAAGTATCATTCTTCTCAGGTACAGGCTGGGAGCAATACTACCATTAAAATCACGAGAAAGTCATTGAAAATTATTTCACTGTTCATTGGAGTCAAGCTCTCATGGCCTATTTAAAGCTAAATATTTATAAATTACTTACCTAGGTACTGTTTTTTTTTATTCTCATCCTAAATGCTAAGTACATGTGCTTCCCATACGTTTCATCAAGATTAAACAGTTTGTGTGTTAAACCACATTTGTATTAGAATGAGGAAGCAAGTGCTCTTATCAAAAATTAGAAAAACCCAGTCTACCTAGGCATCAGTGAAAATTATTTTTTTGCAGGGGCTAAGACAACCTGCAGCCTTCAAACCTCCATTACTAACCTATACTAACTCTTGAGATTAATAATCAGTGAAAGAGCAACATGCATGTTAAAGCTCATTTTCCAATTCCAGTTCTTCTATCCATTAGTAGGATCCCAGATCAGGCACTCCAGGCACTGAGTACTCAGGCATAAGAAAATAAAATGCACACAAAAGATAAGGGGCAACTGCATTTAACACTTGTCTTTCAGGGTTTTGGTGGAAAAGCTAGACACACAGTAAGCACTGAAAATTATACACCATCCTTGGCTACAGTCAGATCCTATGTTTTTTTTGTTTTTGTTTTTTTTTTTTTTTTTTGCTTTAATAACTGTATTGTTTTAATTCTAGTAGGTAATGATATAATGTAGGAGTTCCCTGCATTAATAAATACACTGGACCCTTTATTTTTTTAACTGATTCTGCCCTAGAGGGAGAAATTTTCTAGCAATCCATCATCTATTATTAAATATTTGAAAGCTCAGTTTTTCATGTGCTTCTGTCAGACAGGTCAGTGACTCAGCAGACAACACCCTGTCCTTTGATGCTGGCAGTTCAGAAAGCCACTGGCTTTTCCCCTCCCTAAGCACTTTGAGTTCAAATCTTACAAATGACTTTGATATGCTACACAGTCACATATAACATACCATATGTGATCCCTTAGGCAAGATGCTAAACAGAGATCTCACCCTCCTAAATTACCCCATGTTCAGATAAATCTTAAAGTACATCTCATGTGTTTGATAAGCAGGAGATTTTTTATTTCCATAGTCTACACATCAGACCAGAAGTGCTGTTAGATGTGTGCATAAAGCATGAGAATTTTTGTTGACACATATTGATGCAAAGGCTATTTTGTAGCCAAAGAGGAAGCCACTCAATGTCCGTTCAGTGGATGCTTGATATGTTTATTTATTTAATCTAAAATATGCTATATGGCATGGGGCATGCAGATATAACAAATTTCAAACAAGACCGCCCACAAGTGCATTAGCTATCTTTGATGCAACAAATAGTAATCCTTGAAGGAAAAAATACCAAGAGAGATGGCAATCACTTAGTCAATTTGCATATCAGAGACATGTAGGAATTATATAATTAGGTATTTGTTTTTTTTTTTTAAATAAATAGCATCCACAGTGTCCTCAGATACAGTGGAAAGCAGCTTTTTTATTACATTCTTATTATACCAAGGTCAAATTGCTTTCCTATATTTCATAGATATTCCAAGGCCACCAAGACTTATTCACACCTTGCAAGTACCTCCCTCGTGCGACATCCTCTTTATCCAGGTGAGCCATACCAATCAGTCCCAATGCAAATTGTGGCTACTCATCAGTCATCTAGATTATGTTTAAAGGAAGATAGTGAGCCACCCTGTTTAACATACATGGGAAGTTTATTTCAAAGGTTTGGGAGACACTGGGATATATACCTATCCTATTCCCTGCTTTTAGTATTGGTGGAGATTTTTGACTTGCAGAGATACAGGAGGTCCAGGACATCCAGATTTCTAATGCACATGGTGAGGAATACAAAGATCTCCAATCAAAAGTCTGTAAGACACTGAATAAAAGGTTGGAGACTCCAGCTCCAATTGATAACTCAGGTATTTTGCACCTATAAACTGTTTGGTAAGAGACCTTTATGGTCTTTCTAATTGTTTGATATGTTTAGTCAGTTACAACTGGAAGATGGTCCTGTACTTGATAACTGGTCTGATCGATGCTAAATATAAAGGAGTGATTACTTATTTAGACCTTGATGATAATCCTTTGGCAATTAGCTAATCTAAATAAAGGAATTTATTAACAAACTTTATCACATGATGGCCAAAAGAGAGAGAGAGTTAAAAAAAACAAGTTCCCAGATCCCTGATTACATTTTCAATTTGTAGTAGTGTATTTTCTATACAAAATGATGAGGGGAGGGTTCATTCTGGAGGGTTTGAGTGTCAGATGGTAATGTAACAACTGTCAGTTTCCAGTCATCTGCAAACTTTGTTAGTCAGACATCTTGGCTGTCTGTTTTTAGATCTGACCAATAAATGCAAAAATGGAGAGGTCTCAGCACTGATCCCTGACAGACATCATTGGCCAATTTTATGTTCTCTGATGAGATACCTGCAACTCATACTATGTATGTTCTATCTTTCAGCCAGTTGGCTGTCCATCTTACTACATATGGGTTGATTTTTAAATCATTTAGCTTTTGTATGATGCCAGCATGGGGAATGGGACTGAAGGTTTTGGCCAGAACAAGATATGCAGTGCATATTGCGATTTACTATAATTTCAGCAATTACTCTTTGGGCGAATTATCATTTCAATGAACCAGAGAAATGAAAACAAAAACAGCGACTCACATAAAAGTCAAAAGTGGAAGCGGAGAATGTTCAAATTTGACACAATTCGATCATTCACCAAACTTCTGCAACTGCTATTACTGTGCAACACACAAGTAAAAAGAATGTTTTTGCAGGAGGGAAAACCCCTCTGCACCCCCGTGCTACTTACATATACAAACTCCGAGATCACACTACAGTGAGGGAAAGGGTACATTTCCCGATCCCCACTATAGTTCAATCTGCATTAAAATGTATAAATTCACAACAGAGAATGCTGTAGTGCATTCGCTGTTGTGCATTTCTACATTTATTTATTTGTTCTTTTGATAATTTTGAATTTGGCGTTCGGACTAACGTAAATCAAACAAAGTCCAATTTCCTATTTGATAGTAAACTGTGTACTGCAAGCCCATGCAACCCTTTATATACGTTTACCTGAGTCAATGGACAGAAGGTACACATCATAAAGTCAGACTGTAGGATGTAAGATTCTTGATACTATAGTTTATGATGCCAGCTATGTTCAGTAGGTCCATCTGTATTAGGTCAGAGGATGCCTTGTATGCCAGACATGTCACCTCTATGCACTCTGTAGCATACCGAGTATAGTGATAAATCTTTGAGGTGGTCCATGCAAGACCTACTGTTTAGGACTTGTATCCTTTTAGTAAGGTATCTGTGGGTATTCCAATTGTTGCATGTGTCTGGACAGATACATGCCAAAGTGGGCATTATACAAAATGATTGACCTAAAGATGGCTTTGTAAAGGGAGACAATAACATCTCTAGATCTAGTCAAGCAATTTGTTTATAAGCTGTGCAATACAGAAAAACGTTCTTATGACTCTGGGCACATGTTGGTCAAAAGTTAGGTCACTGTACACACAAATTCCCAAATGCCAAACAACTGGATCAGTTCTCAATGGGCATTATCAATTTGGCAGTTCCTTGGAGTAGATAACTTCCCAAAGGATACGATAATGTATTTCTTGGAGTTTAGTTTCAATTCATAATTCTGGCACCAGTATTGTTTGGGACAAACCTTCCAGCATGATGGTTAAGTCATTTAGGGATTCAATAACTGCTCCTAGCTTGCCGTCATCTCAAACTTAGTCGACCAAATCCATTTGGTATTTCCTTTTACTTTTGAGATGTATATGCTAAACAGAAAATCTCAGCACCAAACCCTGGGGGACACCGTTGGTGACTGGTCTCTTCCCCTAGTTTGATCTCCTGCATCCTGTGAACAAGCATACATGTATGCGTTTTTTTGTTTCACCTTCCTGATTGTATTAACCTGATTGTATTAAATTATATTCCTTGTAGAATACAGCACCACTTATTAGAATGTGCTTTAAATTTGTAGTTTAGAACAGTCTTCTAGTGAACAATGAAACAAAATGTATGAACCAATAATGGCAAAACTACCCATTTCAGAAAATTTCAACCATAAAAGGCCACTCAAACGTCTGTCATTACAATCCACCATTATTAGTAAATATGCTAAATCTCTGCAGAAGTAAGTCATCTAAATAATTCCACATTAAAGGGATCTGTAACTAATGAAGAAGTTGCTGCAAACAACTTTATATTTCATTGTTTCAGCTACAAATAAAGTGCTGTTCCCCTTGAAGAATAAATTGCCTATGCTACATTAAAAATGATAAGCTAGTAATTTTGCAATGGGGAATGGATGGCAAACTGATAACGGGTTCATAGTTGCTAAGTAACTCCTCCAAAGAAGGACAGTAATAGGACTGCAGCATCCACTCCCATTAAAGTACAACACAGTACAGTATCAGTGATCCATCTGCATACTGTGGGAGTAGAAACCATAGTCTTCTGCATCAAAAGCAAGTATACTACCTTTTGTGCTACTAACAATGCAAATGATTTAGCATAAGTAGCATTAAACTTCTCTTCTCATGAAGTTCTCAGCTCCTTGTAAAATTGACTTGACGATCAACTAAATATCTCAACTGTGCAGCACAAGAAATTGGAAAAAGCCAAAATTTATTTTGGAGGGGGGCAAAGGCCCAAAACCAGGGACACATTTTTAAATATTGCTTGTATAATCTTATAAAGTTGCAAAAATAAAGTGTTTTGTGTTACCATGTGTTTCCTGAAAGATAGGAAGACTGAAACTTAAAGAGCTATCATTATTTAGTGAATTCAGTTCTCACTGATTTGCCAGAAAAAAACAAATTTTAACAGGAACACACCAAAAGTATGAGCCAAATATTCTGTGAAAATCTGGACAGTGGAGAGCTATGGACTCAGCTCCCTGACTCACAAGTGTTGGTTTGCGCTGAGAATTCAGGCACTTGTTTGAGCCTGAGTAACACTAACCACCAGGTATACCTAACTGGGTCATTTTACACACACACACACATATGAGAGCAGCATAACTCATGCAAATAAAAGAACAAAGCTCACTTTAGTGGCATGACTCTGGCAGCACCAGCAGATCAGCGGCAACATAACTCCTGTAACACAGAGCAATAAGACAGCAAGAACAGCTAGTTTAGTTTAACTATCTTGCCTGAATCCAGGTTAGAGTGAAAACTCCACTTCATTAATTTTTCCCGACAGGTGGGAGGGCTCCCCCACCCCTGGATCTATGGTTCTGGCACCCATGAAGAAGCTCTAGTGCACCATGCTACTTTATCAGCCTTGAAGTAAGTCTCTTTTGGATAAAGATTAATATACATCTACCTTTTTCTTCTCCTACACAGTAGCTGGTCTAAATGTGCGGAAAGTGTTTTATAGCCTTGCATAGCAAGAGTGTTGTCTGTTACATTAAAACATGTCTCAGTCACTTCACAGATGTCAGCGTCTTCCAGGTGAGAAGGGCTTGTAGGAAGTGGAATTTCTTTACAGGATCCTAGTACTGATCAGTAACACCTTCATATTTTCCTTTGATTGCTTCATTATGCTGGTAGGGTTATCAGGTTGGAATTGCCTTAGAAAGGCACTATGGGGTTGGACAATGATTTTGCCAATAATCAAAACCCTAGAGAGGACAGATGCGGCCATTCCTGGTAAAGCAGTGTGGTTTGTTGATCATATCCTCTCAGGCAGACAAATATGGGGCACCCT
>NC_056741.1:929852215-929867215 GCF_019279795.1 Protopterus annectens | reverse complement strand
GAGGCTAAGGTATATTGGAATGTGAGGGGGCACTGTTACCATGTGTTGTGAAAGTGGGTATTGGAGGTGTGTCTGTGTGTGTGTGTGTGTGTGTGTGTGTGTGTGTGTGTGTGTGTGTGTGTGTGTGTGTGTGTGTTGTCTGGGACATAGACTCATCAGATGTGGCACTGTGATCACCTCATATTGTCAGTGGTTGCACTATGCACACAGCCTAGTTTGATTTGTCCATGGCATTTGATTCTATCCCCAGTCTAGCATAATTAATAAAGTATGTTACAAATCAACCTGTATGTTGTTAAATCGATAGCAAATTGGCTAAAATACAATCCCATATGGTTTGTACTGCAAGGGCCACATCAAAGAAAATGAAAATAATGCCCCACAGGACTCAGTGCTGGGACTCCTTTTGTGCAGAATTATTACTCAGACCTATACACTAGAAAACAAGACCCATGGCTAAATAAGTTTGTGGATGCCTGCATAATGGGTATCATTGTGAAATCCCTTTCTTACACAGAAGCCCTCCAGCAGGAACTTAGACTTATAAATACATAATGTATTGAAAGTAGGCTTAAAATAAAGTTAAAAAAATGCACCATTGTTGCATTTAACAGATTTAACAGACAAAACATACCCCCAGCATATAACATTGATAGCATTCTACTGCAGAATGAAAATTTAGTTGAAGAACAGGAAAGTTGGGTTGATAATATCCTCGCCTTTGATCACTATTTAACAACAGTTGCTAGGAACTACATCTGCATGGTGCATCCCAGTGTAAAGATATTATTGTCTACTTGTATTTATCACAGATCAGACCAATTACAGAAAACAATGCCCCATTTGGGATTTACCTCACTAGACAAATTAAACAGCTTGAATAACTCCAGATATTCCCAATAGAAAGGATCACAGGCTCAAGGGATCAAGCTACCAGAAAAGAATAGAAGCACAGTCCCTCTTTTATGTGCCTTATTAACTCCTTAAAGGAGACCCATGCCTTGCCTTTTATGAATAAGGGACCCAATAGCACAGGATCTCTTGTACCTTCACATATCAAGCAGTCCCATAAATACAAGATCAAGGGATCTAAACCTGCTTCAGCAGATCAATAAAACAAGGAGGAGAGACAAAATTGTTACTCAGTGTCTCTCTCATCTCTGGAATAGACTCCATCTGCAGATTATCTTCCTTACAAAGGAGCAGGATAATTGGATGGATGTTCATAAATTCATCTCAAACTTGAATGGCCTAGCTGTCTTTGCTAGGAGGACTAACAGTCTGGCGGAGGGACTAGCAAGATGTAATAGTTGCAAGACTCAGTCACTTTGAACTTTCTATGATTTCTATAATTCATATGAAGTCGATGAAGGAGTAAGGATCTGTGACTGACTGTGACGTGATTTGTGTTAGATTTCTGCCAAGCATGAAAATGAGTTGATACAATTCATTGGATCATAGGATCATAGAAAGTTACTAGGCTATTGGTCCTGAGACTCTTACAACCCTAGCCAAGTATTTAGCTCCCCATGTTCCAACATGTCAGCAATGCATGCCCCTGGCCAGCAGGGGCACAGGTGGAATCTCGGGGGTGTATTTTCTGTTTCCCATCCAGTTATTGAGGATATGGTTAAAAAGTGATAATGAGGTACTCTGATTGATGTGGAGAGGGAGTTTATTCCTCAGATGGGGGAGTCTTTGGGACACAAATCTTTCCCGCCAACAAGTCCTATTGATGTCACAGACCAGGTCGAGGTCTCCAGTGTGGGTTACTCAAGTGGAGCTTGACTTGCGGATATGCAGCAGTCCCATCAAGGCAGGGTCTGAGATTGCTTTGTATGCCAGACAGAGGTCACCTCTGAGGAGTCTGCATGAGACTAAATAGAGAGACAGGGCTTTTAGCTTATCTGTGTAGGGAAGATGTCTGAGGTCTTGGATTCTCCTTTTGAGGAACTCGGGAGTCTCTCCAACTGCTGCATGTGCTTTCTGAGGTATATGTCAAAAGGGGCATTGTACTCGATAATGGGTCTTATACAGGAAGAATACAGGGATGTTATGACCTCCTTGCCCCTGGATGAGATACCCTTCCTAATGAGGTGGGCCATGTAAAAAGCCTTCCATATGATGGAGGCAATATGGTGGTCAAAAGTCAGGTTGCTATCAAGCTGGATGCCCAAGTGCATCACAACTGATTGCAAGCTTAGGACCTTGTTATCAATATGATAATTTGTGAGGATGTCACAATCCCCAAAGGGGATAATGATGCATTTTTTGGCATTTGGTTTGAGGCCATGTTTCTGGATCCAGTCATTTGTTTGGGTGACACCCTCTTGGAGGATACCCACGTCACTAGGGGAGTTGATGACAGTGCCCAGCTTGAAATCATCTGCAAACTTGGTCAACCATAGCCCACTTGTTTTGGCCTGCACCTCAGAAAAGTATATTCTAAAAAAGAGAGGTCCCAAGACTGATCCCTGGGGTACAGCACTCATTATGGGTCTACTGCTTGAGATGGCTTCCCCTATTTTGACTAGATGGGTTATATCAGTGAGCCAGTTTGCTACTTATCTGGTAACATACAGATCAATCCTTAGTTGAAAGAATATATCTATTATATCCCAGTGGAGAATAGTATTGAAAGTTTGGCCAGGTCAAGGTAGGTGTGCACCATCTTCCCCTCTTCCATGGCTTTGGTGACTGTCTCAAAGAAGTCAAACTGTTTGAGCTTGAGTGTTTGGAAGTTGGCAATGTCCTTGTTAATGAGATCTATGATAATCCATTCTATGGCCTTGCAGATCAGGCTAGTTAGGCTGATGGGTCTTTAACTTCCTGGGATTGGTGGACACTCCACCTTTGTGCAAATGGATGACAGTAGCTGTCTTCAACTCAACTGGTACTCAGGTTTTGGTTGAATAGGGTGCCTAATAATGCTGCAATTCCTGCCTGAGTTCATGTAGGTTGTAGCCTGGAATATTATCAGGTCCCATGGAGGCTTTATTTTTGTCTTTGAGAGGACAGTGATGACTTGCTCCCTAGATATAAGGGGAGGGTGGCAGGTGCTGGGGATGTCCTGATATACTGATGGGGGGACAGTGGGGTGAAGTTTTCACTGAACCTGTTTGCCAGCAGGTTTGATATATCTACTGTGTTTGTGTATGTGGTATCCTTGACTCCCAGCTCTGAGCAGATCTGAGAGCTTCCTTTGAGACTGCAGACATATGTGAAGAAGGTCTTATGATTGTCTTTAGTAGATGTGACCAGTTTGGACTTGAAGTTTACTTTGGAGGATTTCACTAGTGCTCTTATTTGCTTGTTCAGGCTAAGAAGAGATTGCTTCCAGTTAGGCACCTGCTCCTTCTTGGTCCTGGACAACAATGTTTTCATTATTATAGAGTTTATTTATTGCAGATGTCCACCAGACAGGTTTACTTTTCCTTGAGGAGAAGGATTTTGTCCTGTCGGATATTCCTGATTCCCTGCAGCTATATAAATGCTTGTATAGTACTTTGGTGTAGGTTTGGACATTTGTTCCCGTTCCTATGGAGTGGGAGAGGGCTGTGAAGCTGTTTAAACCTTCCCTCAGGAGGCTGTAATTAGCTTTAGAGAAGTTTTTTTTTTTACCCAAGCTGGGGAGTGGGTGGGGGAGATGATGACTTCGAAAGTCACCACTTTGTGGTCATTTTACCAAGCAGGATGACACTGTAGTGATGCTGCAGTGGTTATTCATGTTGGTTAATACCAAGGCTAAGATATTATCACCTCTTGTGGGGGGTGTTGACGAGATGGTCCAAGGCATTTGCACTGATGAAATCAAGGAATCTATGGGCATTTGTGTTTTGGCATGAGTAGTTCTTCCAGTCTATGGTAGGATAGTTAAAGTCACCCATGATCAGGGTAAAGGGCTGAATCTTTACAGATTAAAGGAGGTCCAGATAGGTGGAGTAACCATCCTGAGTCAAAGTTGGGGGCATGTAGCTATCTATGAATTAAATAGGGGTCTTGTTAATGGTTAATTGCACCTGGAGTGCCTCCTGTGCCTCATACTTTTTGACCAGCATGGAGGTGTGTATTTCTTTAATGTATATTGAAACCTCACCTCCTTTTGCTTTGCTGCCCACGGTTTGGAGTCTGAATGTATGACAGGATGAGTAATCTGGTATGGCTGGGGTGCTCTCTGCAGTTGTGAATCAGGTTTCGGTAATTTCACAAATGTCAGCATCTTCCAGGGTTAAGAATGCTTGAAATGATTGTAGTTTCATGTTTAGACTTCCAGCGTTTAGCAGCATGACCTCTAATTTGTATTTTGAGGAAATTTTCATGTTGGTAGTTTTGTCCTCATGGCATTGCCTAAAGAGGCACTATGGGGGAGGCAAGAACCTTTGCCAGAAGCCTGAAGCCCAATGGAGCAGGCCATCGCTGGCAAAGCATCTTGGTCTGTCGATCATGTCTTCCCAGGCTGTCAGGTACTGAATCCCCTTGGAATGATGCCAGAAACTAAGCCAATTATTAAAGACAATCATTTTCTGTTTGTATTAAGGCATCATTCTGGTTATGGTAGAATGCTGCTTAAGCTAGGGATATGTGCTTGGGACACATATTCACTAAACTCGATCATGTTTCTCTTCATATATCCAGGGAGGTATGTCCCAAATCATTCATGCCATCATGGACTATGACAGTGTCATAACAGTACCTGTTGTTGAGAGACCTGAGTGCAAGTGTGATATGGCAGATTCTGGCACCTGACAACCAACTAACCATGACTTTCTCCTTATCCAGCCTGGTGAGGGGCACATCTGTGTACCTCACAATGGAGTCTCCTATGACTAATATGTTGGGTTTATGATTAGGCCTTATTGGCTGTGAGACACAGGTGTGTGGACTATGTGTGGAGCAGTGGTGCAGCAGTATCATTGTCACATCACAGCAAGAGGTTTTCCGGTTTAATTCTTGGCTGGAGTGCCTTCTGTGCAGAGTTTGCATGTCCTCCCTGCATTCGTGTGGGTTTTCTCCAGGTACTGCGGTTTCCTCCCATGTTACAAAAGACATGCATATGGACCATTTTTCGCCGGGTCTCATTGAAAATTGGCTTTGTTTCAAGTTAGACTTTCCCAGTAAAACAGGTTCATCGATTAGTACTAGGCTAACTGCCCTTGCGAGCCATTTCAAGCCTAGCCAATTATCCCTTGTGAGACTCAAATCCTGCACCTTGTGTTTGCAAGGCAAACACCTTAACCATTAGGCCACCCTCCCAACTGAAAAACAAATGTTAAATAAATAATTAAATGTGTGGTGTGGTGGGCTGTGGAGTTCATGTGTGTTTTTGACTCGGAGGTCTCTTTTGTTTTCGTGTTTTTGTTGAGGACCTCTGCATATGTGGGTGTGTATTGTGCAGGCTTGGGTAGTGTTTGAGGTGTGGTGTTTGTGTTGACAGCCTTCTCAGTGCCTGATATACTGGGTTGTCAGGGAGAAAACATAGACTCTAGGCTCTTAATGTAATTACATCTCTCACAAATTGTGTTTTATGTGGTAGTAGTTGAGGGTTGTCCATGTACATGAGGCAGTTGCTACACTGTCTTAGGATGCCCATATCAACCAGACTGGCAAGAGAAACTGTAGGAAATTGTACATCCATATTTTTAAGAATCTGAGAGAGAGAGGTCAGAACTAAGGGGGTAAAGGGTGGAAGGTCTAAGATGAGTACTACTAGTAATCACACAAGTACTACTAAGAGAAAATCTGTAGCTGGAATTCCTCACAGTGGGTTAAAAACAGTACAGCTGAGGGTCATGTTGCACAAACAAGCCCAAAGCAGCTGAAATGTGGGGTTTAAAAACCACAAAAAGTAGACGATTCTAGTAACACAGAAATCTAGCCAATCCTGCTAGCCCCTGCTTTCTTTACCAATCAGGTCATGCCAGACAAGGTTGAGGCAGCCCTGCTACTTTCACTAACAGAGACGATAAGCCCTACCAATACAAGATAGCTGCCAGAGACACAGAAGGCAAACACAAGATGGTTGCCAGGAACAAGGAAGGCAAAAGCAAACAGCTCTGGATGCAGCAAACCTGTATCCAGACTATGATACTCAATTTAAGGATTAAAAACACAGTAAAACTCACAGAAAAGCACAGATTAACCACTTACAAACAAAGCCAGAACTCACAATATGAAAAAATATGGTTAAACAGTAATGAAATGCAGTAAAATGCAGTTAAACAGTAATGAATTTAAGTAAATTGCAATGAAATACAGTTAAACAGTAATGAAATGCAGTTATCAGTAAACTGCTTTAAAACAGTGCAAATGTGAAAAATTAGCTATAAGGCACATATAACAATGATAGGCAAGTGCAAATGCAATAAAATAAGTGAAAATAAATGGAAAAGCACTTAGATTGGCCTTGGAGCCTCAGGAATTTTGGAAAATGTCCCAGAGATGATGCATCTCAGCAGAGTCTGGTTCAAACATAGCTAGTAGTGTGACTTGTCAGTTTTCTTTGCCCATTTTCTTAAAAAGAAATTGATTTTCCATGGGTAGGGATCCCTGTATTGTCGGTTATTCCTCTATAATGCCTACCTTGTCAGCAATTGTTGCTTACTTGTCATTCATTGTAATCATTAACTGACCACTCAATTTAAAAAAAATTCTGTCAGGTGATCAGGTTCAAAATATAATTAGACACCATTATTTCTCACTTTTAATATATATATATATATATATATATATATATATATATATGGGTCTATCTGACTTGGTCGACATGTCATTTAGTCGACAATTCATTTAGTCGACATTTCATATAATCGACAAGCTTTTGCCCCCACCCCCAAAATCGTGCGACCCTGGAGTTAGAATATATATTTAGGGGGGGGGTGGGGGGCACAGCCCCCCACTTGGGGTGTGGGCAAGCCCAACTTAAAAAGCTTGTCGATTATATGAAATGTCGACTAAATGTATTGTCGACTAAATGAAATGTCGACCAAGTCAGATAGACCCATATATATACATATATATATATATATATATATATATATATATATATATATGGGTCTATCTGACTTGGTCGACATTTCATTTAGTCGACAATACATTTAGTAGACATTTCATATAATCGACAAGCTTTTTAAGTGGGGGGCTTCGCCCCCCACACCCCCCAAGGGGGGGCTGTGCCCCCCCCCCTAAATATATATTCTAACTCCAGGGTCGCACGATTTTGGGGGAGGGGGCAAAAGCTTGTCGATTATATGAAATGTCGACTAAATGAATTGTCGACTAAATGACATGTCGACCAAGTCAGATAGACCCGTGCATGTGTGTGTGTGTGTGTGTGTGTGTGTGTGTAAGTGTGTGTGTGTGTGTGTGTGTGTGTGTGTGTGTGTGTGTATATATTGCTATAATATCTACATTAATTAACATTGGTGTTATCAAAACTGTCTCAGGTCAGCTTGTCTCTCACTATAGCATTTTATTTTCAGTGCTTGGCTGTATGAACTGCATCCATACTGTATCCATTGACTTTGCACTCTTAATTGGAATCTCATAGACACCATAGCTCAGCCATTAAATCTGTCTTAACTCATTGCTCATACACTACACTTGTTGCATCTTTGCCATCGACCACCTGTATCTATCAGTGGCGTAACAGGAACATGCCTAGAATTAATCAGATGCATGGGATCATGTGATGAAGTAAGTGTCATCAAAACACAGATGATTATGATTCAGTCTGGGATCATAACCACATTACTGTAAATTTAAGACAAATATGCCAAGAAATTCACTGCAAGGTGAAACTTGGCATTCATAACAAGAACACATAACAGAGGGTCATGAATAAAAACCCTAACATAATTTTTAGGTTCATAGGTGTTTACTAGGTTAACAACCACAAGGGCCTTTTTAAGCCAAGCCATGCAATACAAATCTCTGACAAGTTCTGATACCCTTGTTAAGTGTAAGCAGGGATTTGGGAGATGAAACATTTACAAGCAGGGGCCTGGGAGATGGACCATTTGCAGGTTGCCTGTGTCCATTAGAGATATAGGTGCCAAACCAGAGATGAATTTCCTGTTCACCATACAATTGCCCAGTTTGCACTTGAGTTGGGTTAAGGAGGAGTTCTGTTTCACATGGATGAGGAGCCTGTTCCAGAGATGGGGTAGTCTCTGGGATACATACCTGTGTCTCCACCAGGTCCTATTTATATCACATAAGGCAAAGTTTAAGTCTTTATAATGGGTAATTCTGGTGCTATTTGTTTTGTGGATATGCAGGAGGTCCATCAGAATGGGGTTTGACAATTCATTATATGCCAGCTATAGATCTCCCCTCAAAAGCCTGAAGGAGACAGAATACAGGGATCGGGTCTTGAGGTGGTCTGCATAGGACATTCTACTTGCACCCTGTATTTTTTTAGTGAGGAAACTCTTTGGACATTCCATTTGTTGGATATGCCTGGTTAGGTAGATTCCAAAGGGGGCATTGTACTCAATGATAGGTCTGATGAATGTGAAATACAATGGAACAATGACTTCCTTCGACTTAGATGCTATACCATTGTTTATAAGTTGCGTGACATACGGTGATTTCCTCACTACTGTAGACATGTGATGGTCAATGGCTAGATTACTGTATATGTGTGACACTAAGCCCCTGATTACTGGGTCAGCTCTAAGGGGTGTATTGTCAATATGATAGTTGCCAGGTGTGGATGACTTAACAAAGGATACTATTGTGCATTTCTTGGCATTTAGTTTTAGTCCATGGCTCTAACACCAGTTCTTTGTCTGTGTCATCCCTTCCTAGAGAACATATGTCTCAGTTTGAGATTCAATGATAGCTTCTAATTTGCAATCATCTGCAAATGTAGTCAGCCAGAAATGATTGACATTGGCCTTGACTGCAGAGAAGTAAATACCAAACATGAGTGGTCCAAAGACTGACCCCGAGGTGCTCCACTTGTGACTGGCCTCTTTGTAGAGGTAGACTTCCCAATTCTAACTTCCTGGGTCCTGTTTGTGAACCAGTTGGCCGTCCACTGGGTAATGTATGGATTTGTACCTAATCTCTTGAGTTTTTCAAGAATGTCCGAGTGGGGCATTGTGTCAAATGCCTTGGCCAGGTCAAGGTAGGCAATGAAGTACATGACTGCTTCATGTAGTACCAGCTACAGAAGAAAAAAATTGTAAGAGCGACAAGTGTTTTACCAGTCTTCAGACCAGTAAAACACAATCTTTTCCAGTCAGACAGCAGGCAGAAATAAAGTGTCCCCTCTGTGGAACTAACAGCTTTAAAAGCTGTTAGAACACTTTCACTCTGCTGCACTTTCTATTTATAAGTGAGGTAGAGTGAAGTTCTAACAACTTTTAAAAGATATTTTACCATTTACTGTGTTTTTTGCTGACTAACAGTGTCCACTCTCAGTTCTTATCATGAGATCAGATCTTAATAGTACTTAGGTGCCTGTAACAAGCTTGTGTTAAGCATCCCAAGTGCTGCTAAGATCATGTCCCACACTAGAGAAATGCTAACCAAATTCTTGTATATATATATCTATATATATATATATATATATATATATATATATATATATGTATATATCTATATATATATATATGGGTCTACCTGAGATGGACGACAAGCCATTTGATCGGCACTCATTTGGTCGACAGGCAGATTTGCCCCCCTCCCCAATGTTGTGCGACGCTGGAGTTGATATATATAGTTAGGGGGGGTGTGGAGGGCACAGCCCCCCACATTAGGGGGTGAGGGGGGGGTGAAGCCCCCCACATAAAATTGCTTGTCAACCAAATGAACTGTCGACCAAATGAGTGTCGATCAAATGGCTTGTCAACCATCTCAGGTAGACCCATATATATATATATATATATATATATATATATATATATATATGTATATATGGGTCTATATGACTACATCGACAAGTGAAAACATCGACATCCACTTTTGCGACACGAAATCACCGACAAGTGAAGTAAGCGAAATGTCAGATTACTGGCATTTACATGTCCGACAAACAAGCTGTCACTAATGCAATGCTCCTAACAACTGCACAAAACTCCTACTCTTACTAAAACATGGTATGCATGAATAGGTAAATGAAAACTCTGTTGCTGGAATATGAATTGAATAAACATCTCTAGGTTGTTAGCAAATTGAGACGCAGTGTACAAGCTCAATACTCGCGTTACTGACAGCGGTATTTGCTCTGCACCGAACCAAGATAGCTATCAATTAGTAACATCGGCTTCATCTTTTCTGAATTTACAGTATAATATATACCTCCTATTTCCCCAGGACTACTCAGCTGTGTATTCGCTATTGTGGTTCGGTGCAGAGCACATACCGCTGTCAGTAACGCGAGTATTGAGCTAGTACACTGCGTCTCAATTTGCTAACAACCTGGAGATGTTTATTCAATTCATATTCCAGCAACAGAGTTTTCATTTACCTATTCATGCATACTATGTTTTAGTAAGAGTAGGAGTTTTGTGCAGTTGTTAGGAGCATTGCATTAGTGACTGCTTGTTTGTCAGATATGTAAATGTCGGTAATCTGACATTTTGCTTATTTCACTTGTCGGTGATTTTGTGTCGCAAAAGTGGATGTCGATGTTCTCACTTGTCGATGTAGTCATATAGACCCATATATATATATATATATATATATATATATATATATATATACACACACACACACACACACACACACACACACACACACATATATATATATATATATATATATATATATATATATATATATATATATATAATTTATTTATTTTATTAAGGAGAATAATCACGGCTTTCCAAGTACTACAAAATACTTCAGATATGTGTGGTATATGCACCTATATAATAAGACAACAGTAATTTACAGATCATGAAAAAGAAAGTCTAACGTCCACAATTAAAATAACAGCATCATCTCCTGACCTTTTGGACTTCTATTGAATCTAAAGCATACACTGATTGTGTTATAGGTTCATAGGTTCATAGGTGTGTATTAGGCTAATGACCCTGTTGCCTTTACAAGCCTAGCCCATATTATTAGCCTGGCATCATGCCACCTGACCTTAGTTCCCAGTGCCTCTGTCAAGTAGAGCCACTGGAGTGATCCCTGGGGTGAATTTTCTGTTTACCATACACTCATTAAGATTTCTCTTGACGAAGGCCAGTGAGGCGCTTTGCTTGACATGTATGGGATGGGTAGTCTGTGGGTTATGAACCTGTCCCTCCAGCTTGTTCTTTTGTTTGTGGTAATGAGGTTGAGTGCTCTGGAGTGTGTATTGTAGAGGGATTGGGATTTCTTTAGATGTGGCATTACTAACAGAGCTGGGTCAGACATGGCTTTCTAAGTCAAGCAGAGATTGTCTCTAAGTAGACAATATGAGACAGAAAATAGTTGGAATTTTCTGAGTCTATCCATATAGGACAAGTGTTTAAGGCCTAAGATCCTCTTTGTGATGTATTTTTGGGGCCTCTCTAGTTGTTGCAGTTGTCAAGTAAGGTACATGCCAAATGGGGCATTGTACTCGATGACTGGCCTAATGAGGGAGGAGTAGAGGGAGGCAATGACCTCTCTCTTCCTGGATACAAAACCCTTAGTAATGAGATGTGCCACATTGAAGGACTTTCTGACCACAGTGGAAATTTGATGGTCAAAAGAGAGGTTGCTGTCAACCTGTGTTCCCAGATCTCTTATGATGCCTTCTGTGTTTATTTCCCAATGGGGATAACGACACATTTTTTGGCATTGATCTTAAGGCCATTATTCTGACACGAGTCATTGATCTCAGTGAGGCTTTTCTGTAGGATGTCAACATCACTTGGGGAGTTAATTATGGCTCCCAACTTCAACCATTTGTGAAATTTGTCAGCCAGAGTCCCTTCATGTTGGCCTGGACATCAGAGAAGTAGATACCAAACAGGAAAGGACCCAGGTCCGAACTCTGTGGGATTCCACTCATGACTGGTCGACAGTCTCACTTGGAGTCAGCTACTTTCACACTGTGGGTTCTATCTGTGAGCCAGTTTGCAACCCAGCTTCTGATATAGAGGTTGATGCCTAGCTTAGTGAGTTTTTCTATGATTCCTGAGTGGGGAATGGTATCAATGGCCTTGACCAGATCAAGGTAGGCTGTATGACCACTTTGCCTTCATCCACAGCTCTGGTGACTGACTCAAAGAAGTCGACCAGGTTGAGCAGGCATGATCTACCCTTCACAAAACCCAAATTGATCAGGATCCAGAGTTTGGAGGTTCCCTATATCTTTGTTTATTAGGTCCATGATGATGCAGTCCATAGCTTTGCATATCAGACTTGTCAGGCTAATGGGGCGATAGTTCCCAGGGTCTGTAGTTGCGCCTCCTTTGTGGTAGAGACAAAACCTGAGGTGAGGCTGTGATTGAACAGGGCACACAGGTGAGGTGCCAGTTCACTCTGTAGTTTATGTAGAACACAGCCAGGGATATTGTCAGGTCCTATAGAAGCTGTATTCTTGGCCATGGACAGTACTGTTTTAACCTGTGCAGCAGTAGTAATACTAGGTACTTAGCAATCTACTGATATCGTGATTGGTCCTTTGGTGGGGGAGAGAGGGGTAAAGTTGGCAATGAATCTCTCAGCCAGTATATTGGCAATATCTGTTGGCTCGGTACAGGAGGTGCCATTGTGCAACAGCTACGAGCAAATCTGGGTATTGCTGTGGAGATTCTTTACATAACTATAGAAGGCCTTGTGGTCATCTTTACTATCTGCTGCAATTCTGTTTTCATAGCTAGCTTTAGAGGATTTGATGAGGAATCTCAACTTTTTGTTGAGACTGATAAGGGAGTTTTCACCTTATTTCTCATTAGTTTCCTCCTTCTGTTGTAGAGTTTGTTTATGGCAGGGGACGACCAAATTGGCTTCCCTTTGTTTGGAGGAGAGCATCTTGGTTCTATTGGGTATGACGAGATCCATGCATTTGTGTACGTGTTTCTACAGTGCATTGGTGTATGATTCGGTGGTCTTGCAACTATTCTCCATTTGCATGGGTGCCGTGAAGTTAGCCACTTCTGTTTTTAGGAGCCCAAAGTTAGAAAAGTTTTTCATGGTGGTTTGTGGGGGGAGGGGGATGTCGAGTAACGCTGGCTACAGTGATCACTCTAATTTAAATTAGACTAAGAATCCTTATACTAACCATGTTAAAACTATCAAGATTTCTGCATCATATTAGCAGATCTTTGCAATGCTGCAAGGTGTTTTACATTATTCCTATGAGAACTACATTCTCAAATGGTTGAGCCTTGCTTCACTGAATAGAATATGACCCTCTTTTTTGGAACTGGGTCATCTATCTAATCATCCTTATCCTTCAGGGATACACTGTAAAATGCTATACTGTGCACATTCTTAACATCATCATAAAATACAAACTGATTTAATCCTCAAGAATTTACCTAGAACAATAAATACATTTGCGTCACTATAAAATGCTTTATAATGTAAAATCTCTTCTGCAGTTGTCTATTAGATGTCACCTCTCCATGCAGTTTACATTGCTTAAAAGATAAATAAAAATTTATAATGAATGCTATTTGTTTAATTAAATTAATTTAGATATTATTCCCCGGAATTTATGAAGCTCGGTGCAAGGACAGTTTTAGCCTGTCAGTAAATTTTCCAATCATTGCGAGACAAACCTCTCCCGATTGGTTCCAGCCATGCAAGCTCTCCTGATTGCTCGAGCCTGCAGAAGGAGAAGTCCGGAGCTCTTCTGTTCTGTGTGGACATCACCACACAGACTTCTGGGCATTTGCGGAGCAGAGATGCCTTTTCACTTATCCGGACTGCTTGTCAAAGCAGTCTGGAGTTCTTCTGGGATCTGAGCAATGCGTGTGTGCATGCGTGGATTTCTGGGATTCGTACTTAACTGTTTTTTTTTTTACTTTTCTTTTTTTTTTTTCCTTTTGTTTTCTAGGTGGGAGGGCTGCAAGTCCTATAGTATGAGCCATCCCTGGTGTATTGGTTAGAGCATTTGCCTAACTAACAGACATTGCCATTCCGAATCCCACTGCAGCACATACCATTTTCCATCGGTAATATGTATATGAACATATTTTGACATCTGTCCGCTGTATAACCTGCAAAATAACAATTAAAAGTGAGCAGTATCCTACCTTCACCAAGAATGATGCCACAATACAGAGATAAGATGATCAGCTTTAATAATTGGCTTAAACTCTGGTGTCATTCAAAGGGGATCCAATGTCTGTCTGCCTGGGATGACATGCTGGACAAGCCACGCTGCTTCGCAAGGGACGGCTTGCACCTGCCACCCCTGGGCTACCGGATATTGGCAAAGGCTCTTGCCACCTCCATAGTGCCTTTTTTAGGCAAGGCTCAAATTCTAAACCTACCACCCTAGAACATAAAAAAGGAAAAAAACTAAGAGTAATGCTGCTCAATGCCAGAAGTCTCAACCTCAAGATGCATGCACTTGAGGCCCTTCTCAGTATGGAGAACATCGATGTCTGTGCTGTGACTGAAACCTGGTTCAAGGCTCCTGAGAGCACCCCAGCACTATCAAGTTTTACCTCATATCATGAGTTCCGGCCCCAAAATCCGGACACCACCAAGAAAGGAGGGGGATTGTCCATATTCATCAAGGACACCCACACCTCAAGGTTGGTGGCAATGCACGATGCATCGGAGACCATCCAGGTGCAATTAACCATAGGCAAGACTGCTCTGCAATTTGTAGCATGTTACAGGCCACCCTCTCAAACTCAGGATCCTCACATAGCTTTCCTGAAAACACTGGAGGGGATAAATGTATCTCCAAATACCATCATACTAGGTGACTTCAACTACCCGAATATAGACTGGGAGCACTACTCTAGCCCCAACACTCTAGCCCAAAGGTTCCTAGAGTTCATAAACTCAAATGCCATGGAACAACTAGTCACCATCCCCACAAGAGGTGAAAAC